>NC_091480.1:15956279-16266733 GCF_036971445.1 Narcine bancroftii
CGGGTGAGCCGTGTGGCGGGGAGCCCGAGCAGAGCAGAAGGATCAATCATTCACAGCCCGGCCTGGCATCTCTTGGCACACGGTGGCGGCACACGCACGTTTCCTCCGCGTTCACACTCCCAACCTTCTACGGATTATTTAATTCATATTCTTTCCTCCGCCTCGTTGCATTAATGCACAAGGCGAATTTAATCGATTGCGCGGCGCTTCCTGTTCCCTCGTTTCCTTCAATGTGCTCAGATTGCGATTTGTTCGTTCTCTCCCTCTTTCTCGTCAGTATAAGTGACCCATCAGTGACAGTTCACGAGGGAGTGCACAGGGGCACGGCTTGCCTCGTAACCGCCCAGGACATCAAGACTGGCCTGTGTACGCCGGAGAACAAACAGGTTCACTGACACATTGATGTAGTCGGGCATTTTACAAAGCTGAACTCGCACTGCTCTTGCTGGCCATTCTCCAACTTTGTGCAACATTTGAAGGAGTGGGGTGAGGTTATCTACAGCTTTAGGCAGAGTTGGTTGGAAAAAGGGGGCCGAATTCGCTGAAAGGTTGGCCCTGTCAACTCCCTGATCTCATCAGGCCTCACAGACTACCCTGAAAAAAACCAGTGGGTGCTCTCAAAGAGGTGCTTGTCTATCTGCCTCCCCCCCACCCACCCCCCCACCCCTCTCTCTCTCTCTCTCTCTCTCTCTCTCTCTCTCATATGAGAGCAAAGCAGTTTTTCAGTAGTCCTAAAAATCGTTCATTTCAGATATAGGACCAGAAGTAGATCCATCGACCCATCAAGTCAGCTCCGCCTTTCTAATCATGACTTTCACCCCAAATAACCCTTGATGCCCTGACTAATCAAATACCTGTCAATCTCTGTCTTAAATACGCCCAACCACCTCGTGGCCACAGTCGTCTGGGGCAACAAATTCCACAGACGTCAATGGCAACAAATTCCACAGGCTCATGACCCTCTGATTCAATAATTTTTTTCACATCTCTGTTTTAAATTGACACCCTTTTATCTTGAAGCTGTTCCTTATTGATCTAGACTCCCCTACAATGGGAAACATCCTTGCCACAATTAGTCTGTCTTGGCCTTTCAGCATTTAAAATACCTCTATGAGTTCTCCCTCATCCTTCTGTACTCCAATGGGTACAGCCTAAGACCTGACAAACATTACTCATATGCTAACCCTATCATTCCTAGTATCATTCGAGTAAACTACTAATTAAGCTCCCTTACTGAAAACATGGTGCCCAGACCTGAACCCAATACTCCAGTCATGGCCAAACAAATGTTTTGTAAAGTTCATCGTGATGTCTATACTTCTCTGTCTGGTCTGGGAGAGGAACTGACATCCATGTCATAAAGGCCACAGCTAGTTTTGGTGGGCTGTCCATATCACTCGCGTGATTGGTACCAGAGTCCACAACAGGCATTCTACTCCAGTGCTCTTTGTAAGTCTGCATTTATAATATCAAATGTATTCTTTCTTCAATTATCTCTGTTACTATTTCTAAAATATTGTATTGGGTTTGTTAGATACATTTGTCTGCACTTTTTTTCTAATCTGTCTGCCTTTGGCCAAATGACTATCCTGTTTCCGATTATTGTTTTAGAGAACTTTCCACACCACCAAGATTAAACTGAATTTATCACTATACTTTTTTTTACTTTTAAAGATATTTTTATTGAGTTTAAAATATAAATCCTACATACAAAGTCATCGACTATAACAAACAACAGGCCAGATCATGTGTACATCACAAATTAAATATAATGTAAAATAAAAATCCTATCCATAATCGTTTATTTAACTTTTAAGACATCAAATTCTATTAATATGATATTTAACAGTTTCTCATAATATATCCCAATATAGTTCTGAATAGAAAATAGATAAGACTAAATTAAACAATTTCTTTATATAAATAAAGTGTAAGTTCTATCTTAATTAATGATATGATCCATGATAAACCAGGTTTAAACCCATGTTTAACTAATTATCTAAAAAAAGATTTAAAAAAACCAAAAATCCTCAGACTAATCTAATCCCTCGTTCAAGGTTAACTTGTGGAATTGTAAAGATGTGGATGAATAACGACCTTCAGACACTAGACAGAGTCTCTGGAGCATCCAGACTTCTTAAATCTTCCAAATATGATACTAATCTATAAATGGGCCCCACATCTTATCTATATTTTTTTTAAAAACAAGAATGTGCAGTTTTACAACCCTTAGGCTCCAACTCTCAAATCAATAACTGGTCCATTGTAATTCCCTCCCTTAATCCTCTCATCAACCCAAGGTGCATCCTATCTAGGCCAAATGATTTATCCCATTGACTTGCTTCCAGTACCTTCTCCATATCATTTTTAAAAATCCTATCTAGAATCTCAATTAGCATTTTATTTTCTGAGATTAGGAGCATTGATGTCCAGGGGGATCTTGGAGTTCAAGTCCATAGCATCCTAAAAGTGGCATCATGGTAGGGGAGCCTAGGACAAGAGTGCACAACTTTGGTATAAAAGCGCGTCAATTTACATCGGAAATGTGGAGAAATTTCTTTAACCAGAGAGTACTGAGTTTGTGGAACTTGTTGCCACAGGTGGCTGAGGAAGTGAGGTTGATAGATTTTTGATTTTTGATTAGTCAGCGCACCAAGGGTAATGGGGAGAAGGCCATGGAGTGGTCTGAATGGGAGAATGGATCAGTTCATGATAGAATGGTGGAGCATTCTTGATGGGCTAATTGACCTACTACTGCTCCTATATCATGATCTTGTGACAAGTGGATGGAGTGATAAAGAAGGTATATGAAACCCTTACCTTTATCAATGGATGCATTGAGGATAAAAGTTGTGGCTGTAGTAAGCTTGGTTGGGCCATATTTGGAGCATTGTTTGCAGTTCTGGTTACTGCACCAGAGGAAGGATGTGGACTCTTTGAGAGGGTGCAGAAAAAGTTCACCTGGATGTTGTCTGGACAGGAGTGTATTAGCTATAAGAAGAGATTGGACAAACTTACAGTAGATTGTTTTCATTGAAGCATTTGAGGCTTGAGGGGTGACCTGAAGAATGTATATCAAATTCTGAGAGGCAGATGGCCAGATTTTTTTCCAGATGGAAATATCAACTACTAAAGGGCATAGATTTAAGGTGAGAAGAGAAAGTTTTAAAGAAGATTTACAATGCAAATATTTTTCACAGAGGTTGGTAAGTGCCAGGAATGTGCAGCCAGTGATAGGTGCATGTACGATAGCAAGATATATAAACAGACAGGGAATAGAATAAAATAATCATGTTTAGGCAGGTGGGATTTAAATTGGTTCCATGGTGGGGGCAGTAATAGTGGGTCAAAGAGTCTGTTCCCTTGCTGTACAGTTGTACGTTCACTGTGACTCAAGGACCATCTGCTTCCAAGCTGAAGACTGATATAAAGTACTTAGTATCTCATTCTTATACTCAACCTGCATTTCATCTCTTATTGGCTGCATTCCTCCTCTCAAAGCCCTTTCATTGTTCACATACCTGTTATATATTTTTTTCCTTATGTTCTTTCTGCCAGTTTTTTTTTCATTCTATCTCTTTCTTTTCTACTTCCATTCTGAGATTTCTGTAATCATCCTGGCTCTTTTTAATTTTTAAAATTTAGACTTACACCATGGTAACAGGGCCTTTTGACTCATGAGCCCGTGCCACCCAATTGACCTATAATCCCTAGTACATTTTGAAGGGTGGGAGGGAACCGGAGCACCCGGAGGAAACCCATGCAAACATGGTGAGAACATAAATCCATGGCACCTTACAGATGGCGCTGTAACTGCTCTGCTAACCGTACCGCCTCTTACCTCTGTTAACCACCAGGCATCTGTCAAAAGGACTGTTCTATTCTACTCCATTCTTTTTGATCTTTCACGGGGCTCTGGATTTAATTTCCATTCCCATCTCCCTTATGGGAATGAATCTAGACTGTAGCTGAAACAGCTCCATTTTAAAGGCCTTTCAGTGTTCAATTACGGAGGTTGGTGACGGGGGTGGCCCCTTTCAATAATTTACAGAGGGCAATCACTGCTATTGGTGACTCTTTCAAGGTGACAGCTAAAAAGATACAAGTAGAACAGATTTTTTTAATTCAGAGAAGTGTTTCAATGATGGATCAAAGAAAACTAAAGCCTTCTCAGTCAGGCCAAAAGAATACAGCCATAAGGGGAAATCTCCAGGTCCTTGAATCCAAGTAATTCATTCTCTGGAGTGCCAGAGAATAAGGGGAGATTTGATAGAAGTATCCAAAATTATGAAGGGTAAAGATAGGGGCTTTTTTTTCCACTGAGGTCTGGTGAGACTAGAACTAGAAGTCATGGATTAAGGGTGAAAGATGATATGTTTAAAGGGAATATTAGGAAGAACTTCTTCACTCAGAGGATGATGAGAGTGTGGAACAAGCTGCCAACAGAAGAGGTGAATGCAAGTTTGATTTCAATGTTTGGGATAAATTTGGATAGATACGAGGTCAATGGGACTGGACAGAATAATAGTTAGGCATGGATTAGATGGGCTGAAGGGCCTGTTTCCATGCTTTAGAGTTGTCTGCTTCTATGCTTCTATTATTCTATACTGTGGCAATGCACATGTTCGCAGCAATGAACTGGCCCCGCTTGTCACGCACGGTCAGCTGGGCAGCCACGGCAAGGATATCGTCGCAGGACCGCCTCTTCTGGTCCAGACCGGAAGGGTACTTGCGTGTTTGCGTCATCATGAAGCAATTGCTGGGTGTTGGGGGTGGGTCTGAGGACAGGCTTAAAGGCTGCAGCGCGGAATTCAAAATAAAACAGTAGTGATACTCGAGCTCCCAGCCTGTTGTCTCAGTCTCTTCACTGCGCTCGCTCACAACTCGCTACAATACAATGCATTCATGATCATTCATATTGATCTTCATGTAAATCACGAAGCTGCTCAGTGAGATGTGGATCACAGGCAAGTGGGAAGGCAGAAAGCCGAGTGGTTTGAAGACTATGGAAAATTTTGCATTTTTTTTTGTGTATGACTTGTGTGGGGCTGGTCAGCAAAGGAGGAGAAATTCCATTGTCTTGATAGGATCCATGTGTAGTGGTAGTGGGTGGGTGGTAGCTGTTGTTATCACCAGCTGGTGATAACAGAGTATCCAGTTGAATTTCTTCCCCATAAGTGGAATTTTGCCCCTCGAAGCTTTATAGTCCCCGATGTGGCATTCCACAACAACCAATCTGGGATTGTTTCCCCAGCGGCAAATTGACAATGATCAGTGGAATTACACAAATTTGTTAGGGTTGCTGCAGTGTAGATTGATAGGCACTTTACACAGCTGGAGAATGTGAGTAGCAGAAAGTACATTTAAAGTGTCAATAAAGATTACCAATCAACGTGAGCATATTTCTACTATTGCACTAAGATGACCAATGGACAGGCACCAATGACAAATCAGATTGTATTTCTCATTCTGGTCTCTAAGAAAAGAATTGAGGTTGCTGAGAATAGTTTCATAAACCTTCACCATTGTAGGTGAAGGATATTCTCTGAGCTGGATTTGCATCCATGGAATTCAGCAGCTATTGTGCAAGGCTATAAAGCTCCCTTATTTCCCTGCCCTCTTTTAGGAATTTCATTGCTGTAGGATGTTCCATGGTGAAGAAAATGGCTTGACAGTGCTCCTATAGAACTCTTCCAGTGGAGGCTGGTCAATTTACCTTCCATTTCCAGGGATGGAAATATTCCAAACCAATTTTGAAATTCACAAATTGAAACAAAGCTATTTTTTAAAAAATTGGTTGATTTGCTTGGAAAATCTCCACATGAGCATGTGTACTTTTGTGGCACAAACACTACAATTAGCTCTAAGGAGCCTTCCAGAGATGAGGGGGGTTAGTCCATGTAATGGAAGATTTAAACTGTGTTTTTTTACTTTTGCGGCCTTTGCTTCTGCAAGGCTGAGAACCTGCTTGTGTTTTAGAATCAGCAGACATAATCTAATTTACACCATGAGGCCCAGGATGCATATGAATCAGTCTTCTTCTTTGGCTTGGCTTCGCGGACGAAGATTTATGGAGGGGTAAATGTCCACGTCAGCTGCAGGCTCATTTGTGGCTGACAAGTCCGATGCAGGACAGGCAGACATGGTTGCAGCAGTTGCAGGGGAAAATTGGTTGGTTGGGGTTGGGTGTTGGGTTTTTCCTCCTTTATCTTTTGTCAGTGAGGTGGGCTCTGCGGTCTTCTTCAAAGGAGGTTGCTGCCCACCAAACTGTGAGGCGCCAAGATGCACGGTTTGAGGCGATATCAGCCCACTGGCGGTGGTCAATGTGGCAGGCACCAAGAGATTTCTTTAGGCAGTCCTTGTACCTTTTCTTTGGTGCACCTCTGACACGATGGCCAGTGGTGAGCTCGCCATATAACAGGATCTTGGGAAGGTGATGGTCCTCCATTCTGGAGACGTGACCTACCCAGCGCAGTTTGTTCTTCAGCAGCGTGGATTCGATGCTGTCGGCCTCTGCCATCTCGAGTACTTCGATGTTGGAGATGAAGTCGCTCCAATGAATGTTGAGGATGTAGCGGAGACAACGCTGGTGGAAGCGTTCTAGGAGCCATAGGTGATGCCGGTAGAGGACCCGAACAGGAGTGTGGGTATGACAACGGCTCTGTATACGCTTATCTTTGTGAGGTTTTTCAGTTGGTTGTTTTTCCAGACTCTTTTGTGTAGTCTTCCAAAGGCGCTATTTGCCTTGGCGAGTCTGTTGTCTGTCTCGTTGTCGATCCTTGCATCTGATGAAATGGTGCAGCCGAGATAGGTTAACTGGTTGACCGTTTTGAGTTCCCTGTACAAAAACAAAGGCGAGAAATCAGACTATTCAAACTACAGGGGAATCACGCTGCTCTCCATTGCAGGCAAAATCTTTGCCAGGATTCTCCTAAAATAGAATAATACCTAGTGTTGCCGAGAAAGTTCTCCCAGAATCACAGTGTGGCTTTCGTGCAAACAGAGGAACTACTGACATGGTCTTTGCCCTCAGACAGCTCCAAGAAAAGTGCAGAGAACAAAACAAAGGACTCTACATCACCTTTGATGGGGCCCAGGGGATGCATATGAATCAGTAGACATTATCCAACTTCCACCATGAGGCCCAGATAGATGCAGTTGTCTTTTGTTGGTCGCAGACTGTCAGGAGACCTTGAAGATAATTAAATCATTTGTTCAAAGAGATAAGATCTGAAGTAAACAACTTTTGGGTAATATAAGCCATGGTCCCACTGCTGAAGTTTGAGATTCTCCAAGAGATGGCAACGTCTCTCAGCAAGAAGAAGAACTTCAAGAGTCCAGCTAACATCCCGGTCGAGGGAGGTGGAGAAGCTGCTACCGGCGCCCCGACAACCTACTACAAGTGTGCAGTTGTTGCCTCGCTTCGGCAGTTGTGACCAGTCCAGGCGTTGATAAGTATAATTGGGAAGGGCTTGCATATTGTAGTGTGAATTCAGCTTTAGATTTAGTAATAAAGCCTTGTATAAACTGAACTGCTCTCGGTGTGTGTGTGTGTCTATTTTCTTTCGGTAGCTCAAACACTGTGACCAATCTAAAACGAACAAAATGAGAGGTATAAGTTTACCCAAGACAGTCCATGAGGAGAGATCGAGTCGTCTGGGACTGTACTCGCTGGAAATTAGAAGAATGAGAGGAGTTCTTGTGGAAACATAATTAAGGTAGCGGTAGGTGGGGGAAACTAGAACTAAGGGACATAACCTCAAGATTCAGGGTAGTAGATTTAGGATGGAGACGAGAGGAACTACTTTTCTCAGGGCCTGGTGAATCTGGAATTCGCTGCCCATTGAAATAGTGGAGGCAACCTCAGTAAATATCTTTAAGACAAGGTTGAATAGATTTTTATGAAGTATGGGAATTAAGTGATTCGGGGGTAAAGGCAGGTAGGTGGAGATCAGCCATGATCTCATTGAATGGTGGAGCAGGTTTGACGGGCCGGATGACCTCCTCCTGCTCGTATGTAATTTTTTGGAAGTTGAGCTATTTGAGAAAATAGTCACTCATTTAGTTTTCTACTGTATTTGGATACATTAACCGACCACTTAGCAAGGCCTTTTCAAGTGAAGGATTTCCTCCTCAGCATTATGCCCCCCTCTTTCCATTAGTGCTCTGATATCTTGATCACAGTCTATTAGGGAGCAAACACGCTATGATAAAATAAAACTGGTAATTCAGTTATTACTGACAATGCCTAAACAACTTCTGTGGGAGTATGTAAAGTTTGGAGAGGTTTGGACTTGCTAATGGTTGTGTGTGTGTGTGTGTGTGGAGAGGAATACATCTGGGGGTGGGCTGCCAATTTTGTATTTGTATATTGGGATGACCAATAAATGGAACAGCTAATGTTTATGGAAGAGGGTAGTTACCAACATCTTCTCTGATGCTATGATGCTGCCAAATAAACACCGAATTCCATGACTTGTTCATGACAATAAATCCCGATTCCTGAACCATATTTACCATTCAGCTCCCCTTTCAATATTGTTTCTATTTGTTTATCAGATGCAGGCCCCATTGCCAAGGGCCCTGCATATTTCCCTTCTTTTTTTTTTGCCCTCGAACAGTGAATAAGGTCTGAAATTTGCTGCTTTTTAAATTATTTCATAATTTAGTCTTCTGTTCCACAAGGAAATGTATTGATGAATAAATGGTAATTGCCTGTGCAAGTGTCAAAGAATAAATTTATCATTCAGTAACTAGCTTTTGGTTTCCCAACTGCAGACACAACAGAGACCAACATTGAACTAGAGCCTGACTACCCTGTCCCAATTGGGGCTGGCAATATGTTTGAGGATTGCCTGTATATTCCATTTGGGTTTGAGTCAGTTTGGACCATGCTGTGCAGTGGTATCATGGCTCAGTACTTCATCCAGGTCAGGATGATTTGCTTGGCATTGCTGCTTGTCTCCTCTTTTCTTGTCCTATGTTTGTTATTTCATCCTCATACAGATCAACTCACATATAAGGTTGTTATATTTACCACTTTGGTCACGTGGGGCCAGGTTTGGGAGGCATCATGAGTACTCAGGCTTACTGACTTGAGGTTGAGTTTGGGTTGGGTTTTAATTACCGTAAATACTTGTGTATAATGCAAAAAAATTTGAACCGAAATTTGAGCTCAAGGTAGGGGGTTTGCATTATACACGAGGTTATTATTTTAACAATTTTTTTCTGCCAGGTTTAGTAAGATGATCAGCAGTCGCCTACATTGATGGCTGCGCGACTAGGGGGACCGGGGCAAAGATGGCAGCGCGACTCGGGCGGACGAGAGGGGAAAGAGACACCAGTGCGACTCGGGTGGGCGAGGGGAGGGGGTCGTATTATACATGGGGGTAAATTCTTTTCCCCTCAAAAATGGGGGGGGGTTGCATTATACATGAAATGCATTATACAGAAATATTTACAGTATATAGCTGAATAGTGCTCTGCTGTGGTCCATTATTTCGATGTGAAATACCCTTTAAAATTGGGGTGTGGGGGAAAATCCTTGTCTACTGTTAATGATTCATGTGCAAATGTTTCAATGACACTGCTACTATCCTGACACTGAGTTAAAGCTCAGTGCCTTATCCCACATCTACAATACTGCTATTTCATTTTCAGATTTTTTTTTTCAAATGGTAACTTGTATTGTAATAACCATCTTGGTTCATTTTCTTCACAAGGTGCAAAGATCAATAACACTGGACAACAATTTTTTTCAAAAGGTTTGCTACCTGAAAGAAACCTTATAGACACCTTCAAGCTGAACACAAAGATTCTTTCAGAGTTGCTGCATCACAAAGGAAGTTGGAGAAACGTTAAATTACATTTTATTGAAATTTGCATATTTAATTGCATATTGACGCTGACACATTGCATTAGTTCAATTTACCTAAAAATGTTTTGCTGCTGACTTCCATTTGTACTCAGCATCTGATGCCTCTCGTGTCAGTGTCCATCAATAGTCGGCCAGTATTGATGGATTCCAGTTACCCTGATACCACCTTCCATAGTCATAATGTCCTGGTGACTGCACCAAGATCAGCAGAGAAGAGGTCGAAGTGCGAATGTAGAAAACGACTTTTCAATGACATGTGGCATTTTATGGTTTTGTCTGCTTGAAGTAGACTTAAAATATGACAGCAAATCTCAAAAATAGGTTAAATCTTTAAAAAAGGTACGTGATAGGAAAATGGTGTTTTTTTTGTGATCAGCAGCTCAGAATCCATAAAATACACTCAAAAGTATCCAGGAAGTAAAATCTTTGTTGTCCTGTGTAAAGAGTATTAACGTGTGAATGCACCCAACTGTTGATGGACTTGAGGAGTACAAATGTGGTTTACATGGAAGAGGAATTTTTCAACAATCTAAATGCTCTTCGGCATATAACCTTCAGCTTGTGCATAAACAATTTTGCTATTAATTTCTGTTTGCATAATCTTTGAATTTTTTTTTACCTACAACATATTGCTTGTTGAGCTACAAAATAATTAAAAATGGTTTACACATGAAATTACAGTGAGCGGAGTGAAGCGAGGTCAGAAAGCCGATGGAGACAAAATATGATGTTTATGGCATTCATTATTGTGCGTGTTGCTGTAGCAAAAGGTGTCAGAGAAAAAAGGACTTTTGCAGAAGCAATCATTTCCCAATGGAGCACTAACACAGATGGTGAGTCTGAGCTCAATGCTGAGAGATATGGCCTGACGGTTGAAATTTGATTGGCTTAGGTCAATTGATTTTCTTTTCTTTTCTTTTTCAATCTTTTTATTATTATTATAATTTATAAACACATACAGTTCAAAGAGATATAAAAAATACATAGTAAGTAATGAATTAATACAGAGATATTAAACAATAATATTACAGAATAAAAATATATCATAAAAAAAATTTAGATCAGTTTAGGGTGTGAACTATCTCTAAAAAAAAGATATAATTAATAACAATATATGAAAAAAGAGAAAAAAAAACCCCAAAAAAGAAGAAAAAACAAATCTGAATTAAAAAAAATTTTAAAAAAACTTTTAAAAAAACCTACAGATATAGCTAAACCACGCCGATCACTCCGATCTCATCTTACAGCCCAATTATCATACATAATCATAGAAAGAAAACAGAGCCAGATCAACTCACCACAAATGAAAATATTGAATAAATGGTCGTCAGGTTAACTCAAACTTAGAAGGGGATTCATAGACAGAGTTTCTAATTTTCTCTAAATTTAAACATAGTATAGTTTGGGTAAACCATTGAAAAACAGAGGGAGGATTAACCTCTTTCCAATTCAATTGATTTTAAACTTCTTTGTCCACAGGACATGGTGATATCAGCCTATTTGATTCAGGTGCAAATTTTGTAAATTGGAATGCAATGTCCTTGTAATAAATTTATTTTCACATTAAAGCACCAGAAGGAGACAAATTTACAAGGAAAACACGTGTGGGGCTAAACTTGAAAGTGCCTTTAACCATTTGGACTCCAGCCATTTTTAACCTTTCATAATATTTTCTCTGGCCTGGGTCCATGGGTAAATTACAGTACAGACAATGGTACGAACCAGCTGGCGGTTGGGTATAAAACCAGTCCCGGAAAATGGGGACATGGAGTATATACGCTTGTTGGTAGTCACTGAAAACAGGGACATGGAGTCCAAAGGGTTAAAATGCAGACACAAACAGGATAGGATGGATGCCCCCATCCCTCTTCTGTTCTGTGGGAGATTATGATTCCACAAGAGTTGCCTGGAGATAATGGAGAATAGAAGCAGTTAATATATCTGCCCATCTCTTGCATAATTATAAATATTTATCTTTTAAATGTCTTGATGTGTATTATTTCCTGGCAAAGAACATGAACAGATAAGCATTAATAAAATATGGACACAAAATTAGATGTTTATGCATTTTAGCTGGATTCTTCCATTTTGGATCTCACTTGACAGCTTTAACTCAGTGTCAGGATTATGATTACATTTCTAACTTCACTCTCAGTTTTTAAAAAAAATTATGTCATGTCAGTTGGAATTTGACCTTGACCCCAGGTATGACTGAAGGGAATATGTTAAATCACCACTGCCAGTGATTTGTTGAATTTCTTTGTTGAGGGGGGAGTGATTTAAATTCTGAACAATCCTAACTAAGGAGGTTGGCCAAGTTAAGAGATTTCATATTTTATATGAATTTCTCTTTTATCTTCAGGAGTTTTTAACATCTACATCCTTTGAAAAGTAACTCTATCAGTGAGATTCCAGATCAGCTTTCTTAACTGAACAAGGCCTTCATCAACCAGCAAAACATTTTTAGGTCAGTTGAACTAATGCAATGTGCCAGTTATCAAAATCCAAGTTTAGTATTTGAATCCGTTTCTTCTCCGTATTTGTAGCTCTGTGAAATTATGTTAGGTTTCTGCTTGATGTGCTCCTGTTAAGTAACGTGGAATTTTTCACTACCGTGGAAGAGCAATGATATGAAATTTGTTGATGCAACAGAAATGCTCTGATTGTAAGTAAAACACGGAAGTCTGTAGACACTGCAATTAAAGTAAAGACACAAGGTTGGAGAAAACAAAAATCTCCCCAACCCACCATTTTGTTTTGGCGCCTGGCTGCATTTTGCTCATGCCTTGATGAAGGGCTCAGGCCCAAAATGTTGGGTATGTATCTTTATCTTTGCTATATTAAGTACACTGTTGGACCTGCTGAGTTTCTCCAGTATTGTGCTTTTACTTGCTCTGATCTTAAATTCCTCCATCACAACTCAAGAGCTTTAGCGCTTGGATGTGTGGCACCTATTTTGACAATATGAACCATACAGATTTATAGCGATTTGTGACAAACAACATAATGACCATTTGGAGCAGTGGTTTTCAAACTGCCCTCTACACTCACATTCCAACTTAAGCAATCCGTATGCCATAGGTGCTCTGTGATCAGTAAGGGATTACTTAAGGTGGTATGTGAGTGGAAAGAAAAAGTTTGAAAACCACTATTTTAATCGTACCTAATTGACTTGTTATGTGCACAGTTTCATAACTCCAAAGGAAATGGGCCAATGACACTTCTTCTCAAACAAAATATTTCAGTAACAATTGGATCTAGAGCAGTGGTTCTCAACCTTCCCTACCCACTCACATTGCATCTAAAAGCAATCCCTTACTAATCACAGAGCACTGATGGCATAGGGGTTGTTTAAGGTGAAATGTGAGTTTAGGGGGGCAGTTTGAAAATCACTGATCTAGAGGATAGTCCAAAGTAATGACTGGACTCAACAGTTCTATTCTTAGAAGAGAGGACACTAACTAAGTTGTATGGAATCTAGAAAGTTAAGAGGTGGCTTAATTGAAGTTTTCAAGGGCATGTGGATTAAGCTGAAGGAAAGAATTTACTTAGATTAGAGGGACTATATTTGGAGTCATAGAGCCATAGTTCTACACCCAAAAAAATGGTAGAAATTTGGACATCTTTTCCACTAAAAGCAATTAATGCAAGAGTCAAGTGTGAATCTTAAACATGAGATTAACCGATTTTTGTTCACCTCAGATATTAAAATATCCCAGAGTATTGGAACAGATGGAAGATGCTGAATAACTCCTCTTCATCTCTTGAACCTTTGTTTCTACCACAAGAAAAAAAACAGATTAATAGTTCATACTGAGAAGGCCAGAATTCAGTGGTTCGCAACATTTTTCTTTCCACTTACATACCACTTTAAGTAATCCCTATGCCATCGGTGCTCTGAGATTAGTAAGGGATTACTTAAGGTGGTATATGAGTTGGAAGGGAAGGCTGAGAATCACTGCTCTAGACCCAATTGTTACTGAAATTCTTTGCTTGAGAAAAATTGTCATTGGCCCATTTCCTTTGGAGTCATGAAACCGTGCACATAAGGAGTCAATTAGGGATGATTAAAACAGTGGTTTTCAAACTTTATCTTTATACCCACATCCCACCTTAAGCAATCCCTTACCAATCACAGAGCACTGATGGCATAGGGAATACTTAAAGTGGTTTGTGAGTGGAAAGAAAAAGGTTGAGAATCACTGGGCTAGATGAAGATGGAGATTCATGTGGGCTTCCAACATTTGAGAGGGCAGTTTCTGTGTTCAAGATTCCATATATTTCAATGTAAAGATTTTGCTCTACATTATTTTAAAATAAAGCCAATCACAAAAACCAGACAAGTCAAACATATATGGCAAAAATGTATTGAAACTTTTGCACAAAATCTATTAGGATATATTAAGAACTCAAACCAAACTCTGCCACAGCAACCACAAAAATAATCAATCAGCCCACCAACTCATATAACTGGACAATGATACTGTTAAAATCCCATTGGATTGAAATAATGCTCAATTTTCTACCTGACAACTAGTCTGCCCAAGCAAGCATTAATTGTTCATTAATTGATTAGACAGGGAATGGATTTCTTAGGTTGTCAAATATCATCTGGGTCTGAATATCCAAGATAGAAGGATAATTGTGCAGACAAGCAATGTAAAACCTTGTCAGTAGAGGAAAAGGAAAAGTTATGGCTGAAGCCATGGCAACTGAATGTTGATAAAAATAAATTTAAAACATTTGCAGTTGGTGGAAATCTAAATTAAAAACAATGTGCGGTAGAAGGAACAGAGTTCATATGTAGATTGAAATTAATGGTTGGCTACTTAAGAGTGTGGATGAACAGAGGGACCTTGGGGGTTTAAATCCATATATCCCTCAAGGTCTCCACACAGGTTGATAGGATAGTTAAGAAGGCCTATGGGATGCTGGGCTTCATTAATATGGGGATTGAATTCGATAGTAGAGAGGTCATGTTGCAACTCTACAAATCTCTGGTGAGACCACACTTGGAGTATTGTGTTCAGTTCTGGTCACCTCATTGTATGAAAGACATGGACACTACAGAGAGGGTGCAGAGGAGATTTGCCTGGATTGGAAAACAAGTCTTATGAGGCAAGGTTAGAAGAGCTTTGGAGCATGGAAGGATGAGAGGAGAGTTGATAGAGGTCTACAAGGTTATGAGAGGCATAGATAGTGTGGACAGCCAGCACCAGTTTCCCAGGGCAGGATCAACAAATGCCAGAGGACATATTCAAAGTTAAGGGAAGGAAGTTTAGGCGAGACATCTGGGGTGTCTTTTTACACAGAGAGTTGTGGGTACCTGAAATGCCTTGCCAGGGATGGTGATGGAGGCTGAAACATTGGAGGCATTTAAGAGACACTTAGGCACATGGATGAAAGAAAAATAGGGGGGTTACTGGGTAGGGAGGGTTTAGTACTTTTTTTTAAGGAAGGAATATATGGGCCGACACAACATTTAGGGACAAAGGACCTATGCTGTATAGTTTTATGTTCTGTGAAACCCCTCTGTGAGTTTTGTAAGGTAAAACATCATGAGATGGGAATGTACAGGGCTGTAACAAGATGTAAATGCATCCTTGTACTTACAAGATAAGAGAGACATTGATGGATTGAGAGGCAGGAAGCTAGCAGGGAAAGGATAGCAACAGTTTTAGTCATTGGACAAGTAATGATATGATGATGTTCTAAGCATGTATCCAAGGGTATAAAAAATCACCATTTTGCTGATAACGGCAGAATGCATTCTCCGACTAACTTTGTTAGTCGCAAGTGTTACAATCCGGTAATAAAGAACAAAGAACCCTGATTTCGACTCAGTCTGGTGTTTGTCTCACTCATTCATGAACAAAGCAGACCTAACAATTTCCACCATTTTTGTTTTTCCTCATAGATTGAATTTCTACTTAATTCTGACAAGTGGTTTTCTTGATTTAATAATGCTAAGAGTAGCATGTTTTGCTTCATCAACTACTACCATAATTTTACATTAAGGCAAAATTTGATCCTTTAAAAATATAAATATGAGTAGATGTTCCTCAATCCATCTAATGTATGCCATTTCAGAGTTCAAAATTGAATTTCATCCTTCTTCAGAAAATGCACATTTTGAACTCAAAAGAATAAAAATCCAATTCATTTATGTAGTACTGGAGTAAATGCAGGCTGGCTTTTTCCACTGAGATTAGGTGAGCCAAGAACGAGAGGACTTGGGTAAAGGGTGAATGGTGCAATGTTCAAAGGGAAAATTAGGGCAACTTCTTCACACAGAGAGTAGTGAGTTTGTGCAATGAGCTGCTGGCTGAAGAAGTAAATGAGGGCTCAACTTTGACATTTAAGAGAAATTTTGATGGGTACATGGATGGAGAGCTAGGGTCCGACGGCAGGTCAATGGGTTGAGGCAGTATAATAGTTTGGCACAGACTATGGGTTTGTGGTTCAATAGTCCTGTTTTGGCAAGGGTTGTATAGCTTTGGTGGTTGTCACGTAATCATGTCTGAAGGTTGGAGGAGTTGTGGGTGGTGCTGAAGGTTGTCGTAGGTTACCAAAGGATATAGACAGGATAAGGATACAGAGTTGGGTGGAAAAATGGCAGATGGATTTCAATGTGGATAAGTGTGAGATGATGCATTTTTGGAGGACAAAGCAGAAGGCTGAGTACAAGTTAATGGTTGGTTATTTATGTGTGTGAATGAACAGAGGGGTCTTGGGATCCAAATCAATACATCCCTCAAGGTCACCGCACAGATTGATAGGATAGTTAAAAAGGTCTATGGGATTTATTAAAAGGGGGATTGAGTTCAAGAGTGGAGAGGTCATGTTGCAACTGTATAAACTTCTGGTGAGGCTACACTTGGAGTATTGAGTTCATTTCTGGTCATCTCATTGTAGGAAGGATGTGGAAGCTATAGGGAGGGTGCAGAGGAGATTTACCAGGATGTTAGCTGGATTGGAAAATAAGTCTTATGAGGCAAGGTTCACAAAGCTGGGCCTTTTCTCTTTGGAGGGTAGAAGGATGAGAGGAGAGTTGATAGAGGTCTACAAGATGATGAAAACCAGTGCCTTTTTCCCAGGGCAGGAATAGCAAACACCAGAGGACGTGTGTACAAAGAGAAGGGAGGGAAGTTTAGGGGAGACATCAGGGGTAGGTTTTTTTCCACAAAGAGTTGTGGGGTCTGGAGTGTTGTGCCAGGGATGGTGGTGGAGGCTGAAATATTAGGGGCATTTAAGAGACTCTTAGACAGGCATATGGATGAAAGAAAAATAGAGGGTTACAGGGTAGGGAGGGTTTAGTATTTTTTTAAGGAATATATGGATTGGCACAACATTGAGGGTCAAAGGGCCTGTACTGTGCTGTAGTGTTCTACGTTCTACATCTATGTTCTCTCTAACTTCATTGGGTGGACTAAGTATGGTGGTGCTTCATCTTGTGAGGATCATGATGTGGCCTTGGCCCTGAGTCTCTGTATTGGAATAAGTTGTTCCTGTGAATTTCTATTCTCTAAGGATTCTGACCCCTTTATTATTTATCATTTCATACCACCTCTTCCATCTTTAATTGCTGGGTACCCCTTAAGGGTAACCCTGGAACAAACCTTCAGCCAGCCACTCCGTAGTCTAATGCAGCTAGTTGCAATCACATCTTTGAATTAAAAAGTTGTGGTTTTGAATCTTATACCAGTAACCTGAGAACAAAATAAAATTTCTGATACACCAGGAGAATATCCTTCAAAATTATCATATATTATTCTATAGCATTTCTTTTCAAAATATTTTATTGTTTACCATATAAACTTGCATACAAAGTTTTAAGGAAAATACGTAAAAAGTCATCTCACATACATAAAAGTACAAAAAAAGGATGGAACTACATTTCTTTTTCTTTGGCTTGGCTTCGCGGACGAAGATTTATGGAGGGGGTAAAAAGTCCACGTCAGCTGCAGGCTCGTTTGTGGCTGACAAGTCCGATGCGGGACAGGCAGCCACGGTTGCAGCGGTTGCAGGGGAAAATTGGTTGGTTGGGGTTGGGTGTTGGGTTTTTCCTCCTTTGCCTTTTGTCAGTGAGGTGGGCTCTGCGGTCTTCTTCAAAGGAGGTTGCTGCCCGCCAAACTGTGAGGCGCCAAGATGCACGGTTTGAGGCGTTATCAGCCCACTGGCGGTGGTCAATGTGGCAGGCACCAAGAGATTTCTTTAGGCAGAACTACATTAGACAGTTCCTTAATCCACATGAGAAACAAGTTATTGAATTAATCTATGATAACCATGTTGAAACCCAAATTAATCCAAGTAAAAATTGCTAAAAAGAAAAAAAGGAATCAAACAATAAAAACTTAAAACTTAATCTAATCTACTCCCTCCCTCTAATCAAGGTTACCTTTGTAAAAGATACACAACTTCTTCAATGAGGAGAGAGATCGTCCCACTATACTGTTCAATATCAACATTTCAAAATTAAAGCTCATTCGGTTGTTATTACATTGCAGTTTCTAAGAATCCTGCGCTGTCCGTAAGGAGTTTGTACATTCTCCCTGTGTCTGTGTGGGTTTTATCCAGTGGTTCTGGTTTCCTCCCACCATTCAAAACATACTGTGGGTGTAGGTCAATCGGGTGTAATTGGGCAGCACGGACTTGTAGGCTGAAAGGGCCTGTTACTGTGCTGTATGTTTAAATTTTAAAAAAAGATTTTAAAAAACTGGTGGGCAAGTTTCACAATTCTTCTGTAAGACTGCATAGGTATCTGACAGTACCTTCGCACAATTTTCGTTCAATGAGATCTGAATAACCTTAGACTGCCATGGATGTCTAACCTTTGTACCGAGTTAAAGATTTCACATCTATAATGATAATGAAATCTATACAAGTCAAAAGAGTTTTGTTTACTGCAAATTTAAATGATGAGAATAAACAATATCATTGAATTTCTGAACAATATGAGTCGGTGGGCAAGGTTTAGCTTCCTGGAATGTTTTTGCTAAAATACTGCACTGATGAAATATGTGCGTTTCTAACCACCCACTCTAAATACTTATCGAATTCTCCTTTGAAACATTCATTTATTCTATTTCCACAACTCCTAGATGCAGTGAACTCCAAGTCATAACTCTCTGTATAAAAAGATACTTTCTTTACCTTCTCCTCATACCTTTTGCCCAAATTTTTGAACAGTGCACTTGAACCATTACTAATGAGAATATCTTCTCACCATCTAAGCCTGTCATAATCTTGTACAGTGGAATAGTTCGGGTGAACACACACAAGTTTTAGCCTGAGATTACAGGAAATGAAAAGAACAATGACTTCTGAAAATTACAACATAATTCTGGGTGAGTTCAAGTTTATGGAGGTTCGGAAATAGGAGATCAGTTGAAAGACTTGTCAAGTCTACAAGTAATAAAGGGTTTGGGTTAGGTTGTCAAAATGCGGGCAGCAGGATAATCATCCCCCTTGTGTTCACCTGTTTCCCCTCTCTGGGGTTCTGCGTCTGAATTGCCACTTTGTGCTGGCCCATGTTTTCATTACACTGTGTCTGTTTCTAGCCCCTGCTGGCCTAATTTCTTCTCTGGTGGGTTTCTGCATCATTCATTGACTGGCTGGGTCTGCTGTGAGGTTTTACAGTTTGTTTGGGATTCCTGTTTCGGTTATTGGGGGTGTTTTTTGGTAAAGTTGGGCATGGGTTAGGGTGTCCCTGTGATTCGTCATGGGTGTGCTGTCCCAAGGAGTCTGTTGTGGGGATTGGCATTGTTGTGTGCCTTCTATTTGGGTTGTTTGGGGGTTTTTTGGATAGGGTTGAGTCTGGGTAAGGGTGCCTCTGAGATCCCTTATTGTGTGCTGGCATGGGGGGTCTGCCATGATCAGTGCCTGACAGAGTTAGCCGAATGGACTTAAGGCCCCTGTGAGATTAATTTTGGGTTATTTGTGGGGATATTTTAAGGTCAAGTCTGGGTAAGTATACCTTTATGCTCTCTGGTTGTGACCTGGCCTTGGGAGTCTGCCTTAATCAGTGCCTAGTGGAGTTTGCTGCAAGGCCCTAGGGCCCCTGTGAGATTAATTTTGGGCTATTGAGGGTTTAGGATAAGGTGAAGTCTAGGTAGGGTTGCCTCTGTTATTCCTGATTGTGTCCTGGCATGGGGGACTGCCTTGGTCAGTGCCTGGCAGAGTTAGCTGGATGGACTTAGGGCCCATGTGGGATTAATTTTGGGTTATTTGGGGGGTTATTATAAGGTTATGTCTGAGTAAGAGTGCCTCTGTGATCTATGATTGTGACTTGGTCTGGGGAGTCTGCTTTAAGCAGTGCCTGGTGAAGCTTGCTGCAAGGCCCTAGTGCCCCTGTTAGATTAATTTTTGGTTATTTGGGGGGGTTATGTTAAGGTTAAGTCTGGGTAAGTGTGCCTTTATGCTCTCTGGTTGTGTCCTGCCCTAGGGAGTCTGCCTCAAGCAGTGCCTGGTGGAGTTTGCTGCCAGGCCTTGAGGCCCCTATGAGATTAATTTTGGTTTGTTGGGGTTGTGTCCTGCCCTAGGGAGTCTGCCTCAAGCAGTGCCTGGTGGAGTTTGCTGCCAGGCCTTGAGGCCCCTGTGAGATTAATTTTGGGTTGTTGGGGTTTAGGATAAGATGAAATCTGGGTAGGGTTGCCTCTGTGATTCTTGATTGTGTCCTGGCATGGGGGGGGCGGGGGGGGGGCGGTCTATCTTGATCAGTGCCTGGCGGAGTTAGCCGAATGGACTTTAGGCCCATGTGGGATTAATTTTGGGTTATTTGGTGTGTAATTTTAAGGTTAAGTCTGGGTAAGGGTGCCTTTGTGATCTGTGATTGTGTCCTGGTCTTGAGAGTCTGCCTTAACCAGTGCCTGGTGAAGCTTGCTGCAAGGCCTTAGTGCCCCTGTTAGATTAATTTTTGGTTATTTGGTGGGGTTAGGGTTAGGGTAAAGGATACGAAGCAGAATCATGAGTGAGTTGATGATGTAGTGAGATCATGGTGGGAAGTTCATTTCAGAGTCTGATAAGATGTGAAGGTTGCAAATGGTCTGTTGTAGACTTAGTCAGTAAGGAGTGCACAGGTAGCAAGGGAGCCATTTGTGGTTATGAATAAAGATAATAGATTCAATATTTTACAGTATAATAGATATACTAAAATCTACAAGTTTTACTGTGGTCAATCTCAATGCTGCAACTACAACCATTTGTCTAAAGAAGAATTAAAATTGTAGCCTTCATCAATACGATGAAAATTAAATCAGCAATAGGAAATCAATGTAGTCTTTATGTCTTTTTTTGTCATTATGGCACAAGCAGTGACCTCTGTATACCCTTAGTCAATAGTTTCCCACCCTAGTCTGTCTAAGGTAATAAATACTTTTGTAACGACATAGAAGTCAAGTTAAGTCAAGTTTATTTTCATCTGATTGCACAAGTACAACCTGACGAAACAAGGTTCTCCAGTCCTTGGTGCAAAACATGCAGACAAATAATACATATGCAGGACAAATATTTAATCTATACACATAAAAGGAGCCTCTATCCTCAAAGACCCCCACCACCTAGGCTACACCATCTTCACTCTGCTACCATCAGGAAAAAAGGTACAGGAGCCTAACAACAAGCACACAATGGGGCAAGGACAGCTTTTCCCCCACTGCCATCAGTTTCTCAACTGTTTTGGTCGCCTTATCTAAGGAAGGATGTTCTTGCAGTGGAGGGAGTGCAGAGGCGATTCACCAGGCTGATACCTGGAATGGCAGGAATAACTTATGAGGAAAGATTACGCCATTTGGGATTGTACTCGCTGGAATTTAGAAGATTGAGAGGGGATCTCATAGAGACATATAAAATTTTGGCAGGACTGGACAGAATGGATGCGGAAGGGCTGTTTCCAATGGTGGGGGAGTCCAGAACCTGGGGCCATGGTTTGAGGATATAGGCAAACCATTTAGGACTGAGATGAGGAGGAATTTCTTCACCCAGAGGGTGGTGAATCTGTGGAATTCATTGCCACAGAGAGCAGTAGAGGCAGGTTCATTGAAGATATTTAAGTGGGAATTAGATCTATTTCTTCAGTATAAGGGAATTATGGGTTACGGAGAGAAGGTGGGGATGGGGTACTGAACTTTAAGATCAGCCATGATCTCATTGACTGGCGGAGCAGGCTCGAAGGGCCTGCTCCCATCTTCTATGTTTCTATGTTAATCAATGAACCAAAGACACTGCTTTACTTTCGAGCACAGCTATTTATTTGTTTATTTATTTATAGTCATGTCATAAGATGATTATAATTGAATGTTTGTATTTATATGGATGCTGCTGGATACCTCAAAATTTCACGACTGATTCGGATTCTGAAATAAATAAACATTGCTTTGGAAATATGAGAGTCTCGGATGGCTAGTGTGAGCAGATCCTTTGGTGGTTCAGCATTCTCACTGCCCAAGGGAAGAGGCTGTTCCTCAGCCTGGTGGTGCTGGCTTTGATATTCCTGTATCTTATAGCATCCAGTAGTATCTCAAACAAAATCTCTGAGCAATATCAGTAGAGATGCTGTAAATTAATAGTACATATGTTCTGAGTGTGCTTTATCTCTGGAGACCTAACACACTGAAATTTAAAGCCAGTCTGAAAAGAGTTTTCTGGCAAAATTAGTTAAGGATGAACTGTCCCGGGATTCATGTTCAGGACTTGCCAGTTGAGTTGCTACATGGTTGAATTCATTAATTACAGAGCTAATAAGATTACGAGTAGTTGTCTTAATTAGGATTTTTCTTCAATCAGAAATTCTGCGGACTTCTTCTCAGACAAATAACTAATTTGTAGATTTGTAGCTTCAGTACCCACAAACTGCAACTGAGTTTTAAAACAAATCATAAAATGCCATCAGCTTCAGGGAAATTTTGTCTCTCCTGCCCAGTGGAATATTAAATAAAATAGTTGAAAAGTGTCCACTTTTTTCTCTCTCTGCTGGAAACAATTGCTTTTGCTGGTACTGTGGTGAGATGTAATTACACCACTAGGTCACCAGGGGTTATCCCGGTGACCTTGTCTATCAAGCAGTCCAGAACTACAGTCGAGCCTTCCAGGTTCGTCTTGCAGAGACAAGACCTCTTAGTGGACATATTAGTTTATTAAAGCTGTCTTATACTCGCACTGCTGGTGTGGTTATTGTCAGTACATAGTTACACCACTAGGTCACCAGGGGTCATCCCCGTGACCGTGTCTATCAAGCAGTCCAGAACTACGTCTAGCCTTCCAGGTTCGTCTTGCAGAGAGACAAGACCTCTTAGTGGACATATTAGTTTATTAAACCACTCGCACTGCTGATGTGGTTATTGTCAGTACAATTTAATAAGGATGTGCCGAGAATCAGCTCAAATAGGCTTTAGCAGCACTGTTTGAAACACCCAAATTATACATAACAAACAGCATACATTGATGTGTAAATCTTGTTTTGAGCTGTTTTAATATTTTAATGTACTCTCAGCATTTATTGAGATAATAGGTATGGTTATCAGGCTTTTTTTTAAATATCAAAAATAAAACTATTTCCAAGGATATGGAAACTGGTGTAGAAACTTCAGGAACAGAGGTCTTATTAAAGTGGCTTGAACTTTGATTCTGATTGGGAGTTTTTATGGTCAGTTTATGCTTGCAGTGTTTTTGTTCTTTAAAAATGTTAAATAAAATACTTTAAATTAGGTAAAGATACATTTCTTGCAGAGCTGCCTTTGTCTTGAAAATATTGCTCAGTCATTGGCACAAGTGGGCTATGGCATCTTAGACCGGAAGCCAGGAGGGTCTTAGACTGAAAAAGGTTGGGATAGTGGTCCTCTAAGCTTGGCAGAGAAGCTTCATTGTGTTGAACGATAACCCCCATATTTGATCCTTGATCTTTGCTCTAGTGGTGAACAAGAGTTCTCATAATATTTTGGAAGTTTTAGTGAGTGTAGGACAAGCTTGATGCAATTCCTCATTGTGAGTGTAGGACAAGCTTGATGCAATTCCTCATTGTATGGAACAGTACAGCAAGAAAATAATAAATGTATGAGAGCTCATTAGAGAGGCCAAGCATCATATTATCATTGATGTTGATCAGATATT
This sequence comes from Narcine bancroftii, assembly GCF_036971445.1. NCBI lineage: Eukaryota > Metazoa > Chordata > Chondrichthyes > Torpediniformes > Narcinidae > Narcine > Narcine bancroftii. Next base: position 15,980,263 of record NC_091480.1, read on the forward strand.
GACTTCATTAATGAAAATGACTGGAAATAAAAGAATGTGATGATCATTCTATATTTTTGCACACTCTCTCTGGGAAAAAAAAAGTTCCTGCTTTTATCACAAACTGTTGACTTCCCCTGAATATCTCTTGCTTTGAACCATGTGCACAGCCTCTGGGTTGCTGCTTCCCAGTTTAGGCCTGCGTTAGCTAGTGGCTGGCTAAGTAATTAGTTGGATATCTTGCCTGAGCCGATTGTATGTCTCTTCAGATCTTCTTCAGCAAGCTAGCAAATGGAAACAAATGGATATCAGTGGATCCAGTTTTGACAGAGATGGATTGCATGTCACCTAATACCCAGCGATTCCAAATGAAGTTGAGATTGAAGAAGATTTGAATAGCTGCACTAATTAAACCCAAGGATGGCATTGCAAAAACAGTGTGGATTACAAAAATCAATGTGGATCTATTGTCCTTCCAGTAAAGTGACTCACTTAATGTGTTGCCAATTTCAGCTCACAACCTACCTTTCTCTTTCTTTCCTAAAGGAGCAGGAACAAATTTAAATAAATGTTTCAAATAAACATTATTGCCTTTTTCTCCCCCAGTAGATATAAAAGATCTCATGGCTCCAGAATCTGATACAATGTTTAGCCCTACAGTAACAAAATTGATATTCTGATCATTTTTACATTGTTATCTGTGGGACTTGCATTGTGAAACTTATTGTAACTGTCCAAAGTTATAAACTTGGCTCTACTACAGAACAATTTAATTAGCGTAAAAGAATTATTGATATCCCGATGAAGTAAATTGTGATACGTAAATACAAATGTATCTTTTTACATAGCTATTGATCACCAATATCACAACTTAAATGCTCATATTACATCAGGGGGAAAAGACCTAATGTGGGCCATGTCATGTTAGGCCAGAAGGCAGATGATATTAATGAGTGGAACACAAGCTTTGATGATAATAATGATGAAAATTTATTTTCATATATAATAGTCCAGATAAAATGTACAGAAGCTGCATAGGTTCATAAAATACATTAACCAACAATATGCACAAATTAAATTAATGCAATGTCCCACAAGAAAAAAAAAGATTTTAAAACCCCTGGTATCTGGCACCTATGGGGATTGGTAGATGCCAGATAAGTATATCTGCTTGAGACTTACTCTAACAATGCCTAAGTGTATTTTCCAGTTAATTGAGACTTACTTTTACAATGCCTAACTAACACATCTGCATTAATAATAAACAGTTTAAAATACAAAAAAATTATACTATACTTACACTAAACAAACTTCACTTGCATGAATATATCAACCTTAAAGCATTTTACTTTATTTTCAGACACATTCTTTGAAAACATTTAACAGTCACTGCATATGCAGGTTCCTCCCCCTCCACAGAGCTGCCAGAAAGATGAAAATAGCATTATAGGCAATTAACACCCCCCCCCCCTCCCAAGTTTACAGACTGGGGTGTCTCCAACTATGCAGGGATAAGGAGAGACTTTAAACAAGTGACATCAACAGCTAGCAGCATCAACCAGCTGTTTATCCTGGGCGATGCCATTGCTGTTTCACACAACTTTATTCAAACAACTGCTACGAGCAAAGCACGACCAAGGCCCTCTGCTGGCTGAATAGTTGACCCCATCCTCACTAAAGGTTCATATGTTAGTTCAGAGAACATTGACTTTAACAATTTTAAATGTACATAATTTTTTACCTGTTAATTTATTCTTAATTATTTTAATTTTAAAATTTATTTTCCTTGATTTTTTTGCCAGTTGCTTGAGGCTGCTGGTTACTTGGGGTTTTACTGTAATAAATATGTGGATAAATATTCACAGTTGCAGTAGTGCACAAAAATGTGTTGTTTCAATGGTGCAAATAGATCTTTTGGTGGACCTGGAGTAGTGTTATGGGGAAGGTAGTGCAGGGAGATTTTAGAGCCTGATAGCTGTTGGGGGAGAAACAAACCTCTTTTTGAACCTAGAGATGCTGGAGTTCAGATGGCTGTTCCTTCTGCCTGAAGGCAGCAGCAAGAAGAGAGTGTGACCAGGATGATGGGGATTTTTTTATGATGTTGGCTTGTGTAGATGTATTTAGTAGACATAAGGTTGGTGTCTGTGATGAACCTGGCTAGGTATTTCACTTTCTGCAGCCTTCTGCGTTCCTGACCATTCGATTTTACAAACCAGACCATAATGCAACCAGCCAGTGAAATTTCCTAGGCAGACCTTTAGATATTTGAAAGAATATCTGACAACATGCTGCATCTCCTTAAACTCCATGGAAAGAGGCTTTGTGATTTCTTCTCAGTTGTCTTGGTGTGCTTTCTCCAGGAGAAACTCACTGATACGTGAAGGGATAACACTACATGAAATTGTAAAACTCAAAAGCACATCTGTACTGGAGCCCATTGATACATGGATTCTGCACCAGTCTGGTTGCACCCTCCTGATTGAACTAAGGCAGTGATGCTCAACCTTTTTATTCTAAGTCCCACCTGCCTTTTGACCTAGCATGACCTACTAGTGGCAATGACTGAGCAATATGTTCGAGTCAAAGGCAGCTCTGTAAGAAACACATCTTTATCTAATTTAAACTATTTTACTTAACATGGAAACATACTTAATTTCCAGTATGGAGACCATCCTATAAAACTCCAGGGTGGGGACTTGCATCTGCATTAGGTAAAAACGGGATTGCACACATATAGAATAAAAAGAGCTAAAATATTATTGACAGCTCTTAGCTTGACAGCTATATATGGTCACTTATGCAAAATACAGTCACAAATAGCTTTCCCTAAATTATGTATTCACTAGAATAGAGATAAGGAAGAAAAAAAAGTAGAAAAATTCACGTAAAACTCAGAACATTAAACCATTCATTCTTAGATGAGTGATTTCTCTGTTGACCTCAGCTTGTTATAAACTTTGTTCTAAAGGTAAACTTCAGACTCCCATAAATTCATCTGTCTATAGATGTCCGAGAACTTGAAGTTACTAACCCTCTCTCCATCTGCACTGAACCTCAGGCAATGCTTTGTGTCATTGTATAATGCAACCAGAAAACAAGCCTCATGTTCCAATGTCCAGTAACGTAGGCCAGTCATTGCGTTATCACCCACATTTGGACCAGATATAAACGCAAGAGTTAGTGAAAATAATTGAAAATAAAAATGCACACAACAGCAATAAGAATGGTGTGGTTAGCACAATGCAGTTACAGTGCCAGTGACCAGGATTCGAGTCCAGTTGTCTGTAAAGTGTTTGTATGTTTTCCCTGTGTCTGCATGGGTTTCCTCTGGGTGCACCGGTTTCCTCCCTCCATTCAAGATTTACCAGAGTTGTAGATCATTTGAGTGTAATTGGACAGCATGGACTCATGGCCTGAAAGGGCCTGTTACTGTGCTGAATGTCTAAATTAAATTATATGAATAAAATTGAATTAAAAAATAAATTTATGTAAATGCATATATATTAAGTGAAAAGTGTATCTTACTGATGCACCATCAATTACTTCAAAGACTAGAAGTTATAGAGGAACAGATAGGCTTTTATTCACAACAGAATGGATGATGTCTGTCCATGCTGGTCGACTGTCCTGGACTGAGGAGGGGGCTGTGGCACAGTCGCCTTTATTCAGGGGTGAGTGGGAGGAGCCTCAGATCCATTCAGCAAGGGGCATGTCCTAGCACATCCAAACATATATCTTTCTTCTTTGGCTTGGCTTCGCGGACGAAGATTTATGGAGGGGGTAAAAAGTCCACGTCAGCTGCAGGTTCGTTTGTGGCTGACAAGTCCGATGCGGGACAGGCAGACATGGTTGCAGTGGCTGCAGGGGAAAATTGGTTGGTTGGGGTTGGGTGTTGGGTTTTTCCTCCTTTGCATATATACAGCACATCCAAACACACCTATATATATATATATATATATATATATAACTACACTTAATGAGCCTTAAAGTGTCATGGATAACATTTATTCACCCAGAAAGCAGAAAGTAGAGAAAAAAAATGTCCACCTGCTAAAACCTGCTTAATAAAGTCAGATTTTCACACATCCCATTGATATTATGATAAGGACCCTGTCAGTAAAAGTGTAATGTAGACAGGCTCCTGATGATCAAGGCATTCCAGGTCAGTATAATATGACTTCATGTAAAATTAGATGTGTCAAGAGATCAATTTTGTTTTGTCTTTGCTACTGCATTGTCAGAGGTAAAGCAGGTAAAAAAAATAAATGACCTCTATCTCTTCTGGAATACCCAAATGTGGTAGAAAAGCATCCATCGGAAGTAAAGAGTAACCAATGTTTCGAGCCTGGGCCCTTCGTAAGTCTCTCCCTAAGTTTTCTTCTTTAATCAAGCACTTAGCTTATTCAAGATATACTTTATTGTCATATATTAGAAAGGCAGACAAAGTCACCATTAATGTTGCCTAGTGCCCTTTACAGTAAGAGAAAAAGAGAAGAAAAAGTGTTCCCTCGGAGTCACTGTGTCTGTGGTTTCACCTCCAGCCCTCCCGCAGCCTCACAAACCCCTGTTCAATTCATCGACCACCTGAGCCCCAGATCCAAATCTCCAACATGATCAGCGCTCAGTGCCTTTTGCGAGCCTTTCTTGGCCTCATCACCCTCTTAAATCCTGGCTCCAATGCCAGGTCCCCAAGACCCAGTCTCCAGCAGCCCAGCGTTTGTGTGGGTCACTCAGCCACTGCGTCCCTTGCTAGTTCGCTGCCGTGGTCACCTTCTCTGTAGGGTTATCTCCTCTGCTTCAACCCCTGAACAGGAGGTGTTCTTCAGGTGCCCTCTGCCAGTCCGCTGCATCCCGGACCCTAAGCACCATCATTATGGGCACAGAGCCGATGTTGCAGGAACACTCTCAGCTCCTGTTTAAAGCCTGTATGTAGCTAATGGCATCAGGACCGGGCTGTTGGACCCTTTGGAAGAGCACTATCTTGCCAGTGTCTTCCAATGTCTTTGAATATGATGCTGTTACTGTCAGCAAAAGTCCCTATCTATTATCAGGAACAAATTGTTTGAAGCAGTGGTTCTCAACCTGTAGCCTCCACCCTCCCCCCCCCTCCCCCACCAACAAGCTCATATTCCACCTTAAGTAATTCCTATGCCGTCGGTGCTCTGTGATTGGTAAGGAATTGTTTAAGGTGGGATGTGAGTGGAAGGGAAGGTTGAGAACCACTGCTCTAGACCCAATTGTTACTGAAATCTTTTGCTTGAGAAGAATTGCCATTGGCCCATTTCCTTTGAAGTTATGAAACTGCACATAACGAATCCATTAAAGATGATTAAACCAGTGGTTTTCAAACCTTTTTCTTTCCACTCACATCCCACCTTAAGCAATCCCATATTAATCACAGAGTACTTATGGCATAGGGGTTGCTTAAGGTGGAATGTGAGTTTAGGGGAGCTGTTTGAAAACCTCTGGTCTAAAGGGTTCCCCTCTAATAGTAAAGGAGTTATCAGCCAAAAGAAACAATATTGTTAGCCTCACCATTTGTTTACTGTTGCCAAGGGGGGGGGGGGGGTGCACGTCAATATTCTGTTGGTTATTCAGACTTTTCATAACCATGAAACATTACTATTGTTGATTCTTTATGAGCTTTTTGTGGTGCGCTGTTAGCCAGAATCAGACACACACAAGGTAAAGACTTTACAACAGGCTTTAATCCACAAAAACTTCCACAGAGCCAGGCTGGCTGTGGCTGCAGCAACTCTGAGTGAGGCTTCGGGAGGCTGGTGCAAGCTTATATCCCGGAGGGTGATTGACACCCGACCGGGTGGGGCTTGATCCATTCAGGCCGACTGATTGACAGCTGGCCAGGTGTTGTCCTGTCCCCTTACACTCATGCAGGTACAGAGGTTGCCTTCTGCAGTAGGCTGGTGGTGTACCACCACACTTCTATATCTTTCAGGGGATATTTTGCTTTAATTGTGACTATGACCTCATTAGTTCAAATATCGGAAGAGTTGTTGAATTCTGAAAAGTAATGCAGCTTAATTAATCGTCAACTGTAAGGCAGCCATTAAATCAGGGGTGCATCAGTATTCTTGCCAGTTTAACTGCGTGGGTGTCATATCAGCTATTTAACAATGTTAAGTTTCACAATTCTTTTCAAATGTGCCATTAACACTCAATATTTAAATAAAAATATTCCAAAATAAATTGCACTGGAAGAAGTTAAAAACAAATTTTAAAAATTGGAATGGATTTCCAAACTTTCATACTGGTCACTATATTGTAGAACATGGTTTTATTTTGTAGTTAAAAACACGGAAATGCTGGGGGAACACAGCAGGTCTCCAGCATCCATTGGAAGCAAAGATATATTACCAATGCTTCAGGCCTGAGCCCTTCCTCAAGGTATGAGTAAAAGGCAGACAGGCACCTAAGTGTTTCACATATTTTATTGTTCCTGTCAATAACATATTCAAGCTGTTTTTCCAGCATTTTTGTGTATTGCAGAGAGATAGAGGTCATTTATTTTCTACCTCCTTTATCTCTTACAATACTCACACTTTGCTCCTGTCCTCTAAAATTGCCTGGTCCTTTCTCAGAAGGCAATATCCTGGAGCAGACTGGTTGGAACTCATTCATCAAAATAAAGAAGCATGCAAGTCTTCAGGGAAGGTTAATCGGGGAAATTAATAGAGACTTATTGTTAGTGAGACCATTAGATTGTTAACACAGAGACTTTTCAGAAAAAGACATAAGTTTCACGATGCCCACTGATCTTCACTTGAACTTTCTTTTTAACATGATATGTTTTGTCTGTGAGTTGATATGGAGGATCTCCCAGATACAAGCTTTTCATAATTGAGCACAAGGACACTGCCAGAACTAATATGAGGTCTATGCTCTAGGATTCCATTGAGAGGAGTTCAGATGAGAATCTGGTGCATTTGATGCCATTGCCTAGCATTAGATGTCAGGTTTGGGAAGAAGGGAGATTGGAGATTAGTGTGCAAGGATGGCTCGACAATTCTTCAGGATACTGTGTTGACAAGGAATGCTTAGAATTTGAAATTTGCATTCTTGGGCAAAGTTCCGCATGTTACATTTAAATTTAGACACACAGCAACAGGTCTACAAGCCCATGTCACCCAACAACACCCGATGTCTTGAAGGGTGGGAGGAAACAAGGGAAAAACGTAGAAGCTCCTTATAGACAGCGCCGAATTCAGACCTGAGTCACTGGTGCTATAACGGCATGGTGTTAAACACCATGTGAGTGTGAATATGTGTGTGAGTATGAATAACTTTACTGGCCCTTCACTTCCCGATAAAGCATTATTAACCCACGTATTTCACCCAAGCCAAATGGAATACTAACACAGAAAAAAAAACCTGGTATTTGGCACCTATGGGGATTGGTAGATGTCGGATAAGTGTATTTTCCATTGCTTGAGATTGCGTGTTGTGGTTACTAACCTCTAGGGATGCCAATTTTACATTTTCATATTTTTTACCTATTTATTTTCCACAATAACTACTGGCTGCTTGAATTCTGGATAACAGGGATTTTACTGTATTTATGGAAGTATAAGCCTGAGACATTGTTTTCCTTTCGCAAGAAGAACTCTATGTCTTTACCTGAAAGAAAGCAGTTACCAAGTGCTTGAAGAAGCCCAGCAGATGGTTGTGATCAATGAAACAAACGCCACTTGTTGTAAATCTAGGATGCCTTTGGTTAGCCTTGTTCAAACAATGATATATCCTTTAGGGTTCTGGACTTCAACTTGTACAATTTGCATCTACTTCTCAATAACCGTATTCAATACTGCACCTGGCCATCCATCAGAACTTATTATTGGCTCGGCCACAGTGCTCTTAAATGTCAGGAAAATGTTAGTTGTCACTCTGCTTATTATATGATCCCCCATCTTCCCGGGCTGCGCATGCACATGGCTTACCATGGATGGGTCAAGCATTGGGAGAGAAAAGTATGTCACCCTCCTTGAACCCTCCCTTTAGTTATTGGTGAATAGAAGGCTTCTGCGGTTTAACAGCCTAGAACGTAGTTGTGACTTTCATTGATAGACATGAAAAATTAATAAAATTCACTGTCCTCAACAGGGGGTGGTGGGGGGGGGGGGGGGGGGGAGCGGGTAGACTGTATCAGAGGGAGTGACCCTAAAATTACTGTCTATAAAATTTTTGTGGTGTTTCAGCAGAAATTTATTAATTTTTAATAAAAAATATCCCTGTAGTTAGTTATAACGACAAAAACAGTTTTTTTACAAGGCTAAAACTCTCTGCTAATTTACTTTTTTAACTTTCTAATGCGCTCAGGTCAGAGCTGTCATTATTACCCAATTACAATGACACTTCGAATCATGTGGTTCTATCCGCACGCGTTTCAAGGCGTTTAAAGGTGTAATTTTAACTTTGCTAGTTGTTTATCTCTTTAGGGTCATTCAGTGAAATACGGGAATTACTATTTACGAGAAACATTAATTCAAAAAACATTACTCAGGATTCTGTATGGTCTGGTATGGGAGAAGGTCCATGGGGGGGAGGGGGGGGTGACATCATGAATTACCACACTGGATGACACCAGCCCTAGCAACACCATTGACAAAATTCAACCTTGTTGACATCAACAGACCTTATATTAGATTGTACCATTAGGATTATGAGTATAAGATGGTGTAAAGACGAACAAAATAATTGTAATGTCAAACGTGTCACTTAGATGAAGGGTGCAAAGTTGTATAAGATGTAAAGTGTGTCATTTAGCCCTTATGATTAAGCTAGAGGCTTCAGGAACAGAGCCTAAGCATAAGGTTTTATTGAGGATGTATACTTTGGCTCTAAATTTCATCCTGGAGCCAATATGATGGCAACATGCATAAATATCACCAAAAGCCAGTAAGGCAAGATGGTCTACTGCTGCCCATTCTGTTTGCAGTGTTCCCTTGCACAGAGGACAGACACTGTGGTGTTGACAACCCATTGCAGTTTGCCCATTGTTGCATCATTTGATGACAATATGCATTATTCTTTATAATCTGCTATTCTTTGTAATTCATAATTGAAGTATGGGTTTCTAAACTATTAGATGGAAAAATATGAGAAATATTTGTCTCAGTTCATGATCCACAGGCAATTTCAATTTGATTGGAGGCTTATAAGTTTGAGCTAAAAAAAAAGGCCAAAAGATAGCATGAGCTTTCTTGAGTACAAGGTAATCAGGGCATGAATTGTTTAGTCTCACAGACATGAATAGGATCCAGGATCACCTAATTAGTTCAAAATACAGGGTCAGGCAGCTGTAACAAAGGAGGTTGCGGGCTAGAGGTGGGAACACTCAGGTAATATCTGTGGAAAGACAGATATAATTAACATTTTAGGCCATTATTTTTTTTTATCGGGCATGATAAAAGTTTGAAATATTAATTGTTGAAGTTTAAAATAAAGTCAAATTGCAGATGGGATGGGAAAACTACGGCTTTGCAATAGGGAGGAAGTCAGGAAGAAATAAATGACCATAGTCAAAGTGAACTGGGGGGGGTGGGGGGGGGAGCTGGTAGTAAATAAGTCTAGAGGTGCAAAATCATTACCAAGTTAAAATGAATGGCCATTCAAAATAAATGGAGAGCATGCTGAAAATGTTCAATTTCTGAACCTTTTCCTCCAATTGTTACATCTGGAAAGCTGCATTAAAGACAGGAGTTGATACTTTGGCCGTTAGATCCTACGCCATCTCAGCTGATCTTCTTCCAGAGCACAATTTCCTGCACTATCCCCATCCATGAATCTTTTAATAGCCATAAATCTACCCATATCATGTCTGTGCAGCTCCCTGGGGAGAGAATTCATTACTCTCTGAATGAAGGAGATTCTCCTCATTTTAGTTCAGTGGGCTACCCCTTATTCTTAGTCTGTGATCCTTGACTCTACATCCATTAGCCCCCCCCACACACACACACACACACACTCTCACATTCACACACACACTCACACACACACTCACACAGTCACTCACACACACTCACTCACTCACTCACACACACACACACACACACTCACACACACACTCACTCACTCACACACTCACACACACACTCACTCACTCACACACACACTCACTCACACACACACACACACTTACTCACTCACACACACCACACACTCACACACACCACACACACACGTGCACACACAGACACACACACACTCACTCACTCACTCACTCACACACACACACACACACACACACACACACACACACACACACACACACACACACACACACACACACACACAAAAACTCTCTCACCCAAGCACCAATTTCAGTAAAAAAAAATTGTGTATTCTCATCCTGTTGAAATAACGCATGATATACTATTTGGCTTCTTATTTGCTTGTATTTTTGTTTTCACCATCCCATATTCGTGAATAGTTAGGACTCCATTAAATCTTAACATTTAAGATTAAAATTAACGTAAAAAATGTATCATTCTTTTCTGTTTTGTGTACCAAAGAGTATGACCATGTAGATTTTCCACATGAAATGCCCATTGCCATCTTTTCTCCAACATATTGGTACTTTGCTTGTCTATATCCCTTGAAGTATCCTGAATTCCTGCTCCCAATTTACAATCCACTTCATTTTGAAATTATGACATTTTGATCACCTTAATCAAATCATACTTATCGATTGCGACAAGCTGGACCTCAACCATTGATCTCTCTCTCTCTCTCTCTCTCTCTCTCTCTATATATATATATATATATATATATAACTTTTAACAAAAACAGTTCTTTATTTAATAGTCCCGAAACACACGGCTAGTTATATCGTTTGCCCTTGATTGACTTTTGCTGACTCTAACAACATTCCTTTTGTCACTAGTCATTAATCAGGAATTTATTACAATTTCTGAAGACATTAGCTCTCTAATCACAACCACTAGAATAATTTGGAAACATTAGCATTTTCACTTTCTAATCAGATTAATGATTCAGCTACCAAGCTAGTGATGGCCAGCTTGGTGTCGCACCTTGGCAGTCACTCACATCTGTCCTTTATTTTGGTTCCAGCACAAATCTATTTTTCCAATTCCCCAGTCCTATGTGTAGAATTTGAAGGAGACCTGCCTAACATCAGTGCCACTGGTATGATATACCCATAATTCACATCATTCCAAGACTTTGCCAACAAGTCCATTGTTAAAATTACTTTTGCAGCTCATGCTATATTGTTAAAAAGGATAGAAGGCTGTTTATGTGATTGATTCAGCAGATTGGAACCACTGAGACTGACAGCATAGAAGGAACTTATTTGTCTTTGAACTAGCTCTTTGTTGATTCAGTCCAAAGCTAATCCCACTTGTTTGTTTTTCTCTCCTAGTCTTACTTCTTCATCCCCTTCAAACACTCTGCAATGGTTTCTGTTTCAACCACCCAATTTGATAGGAACATTGTGCAATTTCTCTTAACACTTTGCTTCCATCTTTCAGTGTCACTTTTAAATTCATGACTGCCTGATGAATTCCTAGCCAAAGACAATGATCTTTTTCTACATACTCTAATAAAATCTTTGTAATTGAAAATGTTGTTATACAAAAGGTATTCCCAATTATCTACTTTGCTTCTTATCCCAGGTAAGAACCTATGTTGGCAATTTAAGTTCTTTTATTGTCATGTAATAAAACAAAAAATGCAATATTACATGGAATTTCCTTTAGTCTACTGTAAGGCAGACAAAGATTTGCCATCACCACAAATCGGAGCTCCTTACAGTCAGAGAAAGAGAAGCAAAAGATCCCCCAGAATAAATGAGTGTCAATTGGATTCGCCTCCAGCACTCCCGCTGCCTCCGCAGCCTCAGAGCTTTTGGTCCCAATCATCGGCAACCCAAGGTCCAGATCAAAACATCTGACACTGTCATGAAGCCTTCAGTGCCCTTGGCACCCTCTCACATTTTGGTTCCGATACCTGTTCAGCCATTCTCCCATCCAGCGATCCACAGCCTGGTGCGAGGCCCTTGACTACAGTTGCCGGCAGCCTGTAGCCTGTGTTGGTTCCTCACCTCGAGTCACCAACAGCCTGCCATCTGTGTGTTCTTCAGCCATTGAGCCCATTGCTAGCCCGCCACTGTGGTCACTCTCCCATGGGTAATCTCCACTGGTTCTCCTTCTCAAATTGAGGGTGGACTCTCCGTTCTATGGGTGCCTTGTGCCAGTTCTCTCCTTCCTCAGAGGCTGCCACATCTCGAGGCTGCTTTGAACATAGGCTCAGAACCCGCTGTCGCAGGATTTTAAAATAAACTAACTTCTGCTCCTTTAACAGGCCATTTAAAGCCTGTACAGAGCCAATGGCAGTTGGACTGGGTGTTGGACTCTGAGGCGGAGCGCTGGGTCTCCACTTCCCACTCTCCATGTCTCAGTGCTGCCGTTGTAGTTCTGCCATTTTTTTCTCTCTAATTCTCCAATACACAACTTTTCTAATTAATATTGACATCACGCCATAAAAGTAATATGCTACTATGTTACCAACACATTAATGCAGACAACACTCAATATATACTGTACTATTTGATACTCTTACCATAACACGGGAGTGATTAACACCACTGATAAATTGATTTATTACTTTTTTTTAACAGAATATTCTAATTAATTGTACATCTAATATCCGGGAAAAGAATTGCATTTATGACACAAATAAGGTTACATCCTCCTATCGTCCTATTTGCTTGATTTATTACTTAATGCCTTTTCTCATAGGTTGATTTAAGACCCAAAAGAAAAATGCTAGGTGTTTGAATTCTTTTCAACAGGCCTACATTTTAATGTTATCACTGATTATGATTGACTGGAATGCTTGTCAGCTGTGGAATGTTTCATAAGGTTTTTGAAATTTATGAAAATAATTTGTAGTCGATGAATGAGGAATCTTATCTTGTGTGAATTTCAGAGCAGATGGTTAGAGCACACTTCATTAATCTGTCAGAAAACCTGGACTATTCAATACTGGCACTTATACATTCACACCAGACATTGCTGCAATAAAAGTCCTGTTGCACAGCATTCCTGGCAGGCAGGAGTAAAATGAGGGCATAAATGAATCATCTCGTACTCTGAAATATGCAACTGCCATGATATTAATACATATAAGTATCTCCATGAAATAGAGTATATTACATCTTTCTTTCTTTGGCTTGGCTTCGCGGACGAAGATTTATGGAGGGGGTAAAAGTCCACGTCAGCTGCAGGCTCGTTTGTGGCTGACAAGTCCGATGCGGGACAGGCAGACACGGTTGCAGCGGCTGCAGGGGAAAATTGGTTGGTTGGGGTTGGGTGTTGGGTTTTTCCTCCTTTGCCTTTTGTCAGTGAGGTGGGCTCTGCGGTCTTCTTCAAAGGAGGTTGCTGCCCGCCAAACTGTGAGGCGCCAAGATGCACGGTTTGAGGCGAGATCAGCCCACTGGCGGTGGTCAATGTGGCAGGCACCAAGAGATTTCTTTAGGCAGTCCTTGTACCTTTTCTTTGGTGCACCTCTGTCACGGTGGCCAGTGGAGAGCTCGCCATATAACACAATCTTGGGAAGGCGATGGTCCTCCATTCTGGAGACGTGACCCATCCAGCGCAGCTGGATCTTCAGCAGCGTGGACTCGATGCTGTCGACCTCTGCCATCTCGAGTACTTCGACGTTACATAATACAAACGTATCAACGTATCTTATAACACCTCTGTTAGCATGGCGTACATGAAGCGTGTCATGGAGATGTAGAGGGTGGATTTTTCAGTAATCCCTCTTGACAGATAATTATTTTTATTTGGGAATATCAGTTTCCTGTGTTGCTATTAATCTATAGATTGAAATCTCCCAATAGGAATTAAGAAATCACAATGAGAATACACCAGTACTATTATAATGTGATTCTTCTTATGTAACTAACACATACACTGCCTACTCACAGCTCTTGTTTATTTTTTGCCTCTTTCTTGCTTAATTATTTGAACTGTTCTTTATCTTCTGAATCTCCTTGCTGGTCTTTCACTCTCTTTCCCTCTGCTTTCCCTGTAAACTTGACATTAGATCTTTGAAATTCAAGCGCATCTGAAAATAAATGCATCAGAGTAAATTTGTTTTGCCTGTTTCTGTAATAGTGGCATTAATCTAACTTGGTTGATACAGTAAGACATTTCAGACAAAACTATTACATACACAAATTAGTATTCTTATCTCTTAATTTCAGAAGATTGTTTTTTCTCTCTCTGACAAACATCATCCTCCCTGTGAATAATCTCCCATGAGGTCACTAATCCCTAGAGCAATAAAAGGCCCATTGTGTCTTGATTTCCTGTGTTAGCATTTTTTATTTAAATTTAGGCGTACAGCACGGTAATAGACCCTCTTGGCCCACAAGCCCGTGCCACCCAATTAACCTCTGACTCCCATCTTTTGAATGATGGTAGGACCTCAGAGCACTTGGATGAAACCCATGCAGACACAAGGTGAATGTACAAACTCTTTACAGACAGCACCAGATTCGAACCCCTGTCCTGATCGCTGGCACTGTATCAGCATTGTACTAATTGCTATGTTAATTTTATAGAAGATAACAGAATTAAGTTCATTATCATTTTTACTACGGCCTTTTAACCAATCATTAATTATCAATTAACAAACTGCAATGCCTAATGGAAACCAATATCTAAAATCAACAAGCTGAAATCTACGATGGTCAACAGATAGAAATTATTAGCCATTCAGATGTTTTATTGATTGGATTTTCTGTTATTTCATACCTGTAAAGTGCTTTACTAATATTGGTATTCAAAAATGTCTCATTATTCATTATAAATAACTAAACATCTAACTCTACAAGAAAACTAGTACTTTTATCCCTGTGTACATTCACTTCTCATTTGTTTATCACTTGGTGTTGATCATGTAAGGCATGAGAAGGACGCTCATATTCCATCTAGGGATTCTCCAACCAGACGGCATTAACGTCAACCTTCAATTTTCATTAGCCCCCTCCCCCGAGTCTCTCTCTTTCCCATTTCCTGTCTCCTTTCTTCCAGTTCCCCACCCCCTTCCCTTCTCTCTTCCCATCACTTCTCAGCTTTATTTATTTACTGATCCTAAATCTTGAAGTTATATGCCCTAGTCCTGTGGCCCTGTTTTCCTTTCCTGTACCCCAGTGGTATTTATTTGTCTCTTCCATTCCCGTTTGTTTCTTACTACCAGAGAAACAAGAGAAGTATGCAACCTTCCAGGTGTCTGAGAATAATTTCACTGAGTAATTAATATTATTTTCACATAATGGCTCAGGTGACGGGTTAATTGACCTTTCTGACATGACCGTAATATGATCCACCATTGCTGGATTTTCCCATACCAGTATTCTGACAAGGGCATCCCATTATGTAAGTAATCAATGATAAAGGCCCAAATTCTTCCATTTTACATTATGCTGCATTAAGATCAAGTATCATTGATCCATTATGGATTGTAACTGTTGAGTAGGTCACTGTATTTCATTTAATTCCAATTTAGGCTTGGCCACTGGTAACACTCACAAAAGTGTCAGCATGTACCAGCAGAATCACGCACACACGTCGTACATTTAAGTCCATCGTGGAAAGATGAGAATCAGTTTTGCCCTCACTGACTTCCGCTGTTTGATCTTAATGTTAACAAAATCTCCTCTATGAATAACCAGCTTCTGAACTGTCAAATTTTGGATTTAATGTGAACCTTATTTTCAACAGCCAAAGGGAGTCTTTCCCTTAAAACTCCTACTTCCCAGTTAAAAGCACAACAGTATGACACCTTGATCCCTTTGTGTTGCAAACCAGGTGCCCATCTCATTTCAACAGCCACTCCCTACCCCTCACTCCTCCATTCGGAGATGGCATTTCCAGCCACATCCCTCCCAGGTCTTTGACACGTAAAATACTCCCTCGCCTTTAGGCCACATTGTTCTGAATTTCACCTGCCCAGTAATAGGAATTGCATGTTGCCTCAAGGATATCAACCCAACACCAGAGAGTGAGCTCAGTTCCCTTTTGAAGAAGAGACAACTCATAATGTGTGATATGCACTCCCAATGGGGAGCAATCAGGGTTTCAATAATTTAGAAATTCAAGCATGAGTCATGGGCATGTTTATCAAGAATGTGAAGAGCTCACCTCACTTGCCAGTAAATTTAAATTACAACACTGCCTGATGTCACCATCCCACTGCCACTTTATCATCTTCATTCCTTGTTTTTATAAATTAATGTTTTAATTTAAACATTTTAGACATACAGCACAGCTTAAGGCCCGTTTGGCCCACGAATCCATGCCAACCAATTACACCCAATTGATCTACAACCCCCACTGCCCCGATACGTTTTGAATGTTGGAAGGAAACTGGAGCGTTGGGGAAAACACACGCAGACATGGGGAGAACAAACAAACATTTACAGGCGGCGTGGGATTTGAATCCCGGTCCCGATCGCTGGCGCTTCACTAACCACTACGCATCACCATGCCACCCTATTTCCCACTCCTTGCCTTCCTTCTCCTCCTCCTTCACCATTTTCTTCCTCTCCCACTTCCAACATCCCTTTCTATTCAACTACCCTCTTTACCTGCTTATCCTTCCCTCCCCTCTACACCCAAATCCGACCAACCCCCTGCTTTGTAAGGAGCAAAACACAAAAGTCTGCAGACACCTGGGTTGAAATAAAAGCACAAATGCTGGAGAAACTCAGCAGGTTTCTTTATAGAGCAAAGGTAAAGATACAAAACCAACGTTTTAGGCTTGGGCCCATCATCAGATATGAAAAAATGTAGGCAGACGCCCAAGCAAAATGGTGGGGGGAGGGGGGCAGGGGTAGGAGCATGGTTCCAAAGGCAGAGGTAATAGGTGAATTAGGGAGGGAAGGCACAACAGCAAGCAGGGGGAGGAGGGAAGGCTCTGTGAATGGAGAGGGAAGGGGTTGGAGAGCTGGAGGAAAGAAGACAAAGGGAAAAGAAAGGGAGGGAGAACGGAGAGTCGGCCAGCGGAAACTGGGAAAGTCTATGTTAATGCCCTTCAGTTGAAAAATGCTCAGATGGAAAATTAAATGTTGCTCCTCCAACTTACCGGTAAGTAGTGGGATATTACATGAGGCCATGGACAAACATGTCAGCGTGGGAGTGGAGCACAGAATTGAAGAGGTTGGCCACCGGGAGATCCCTGCCACTGGTGTGGACAGAGCGAAGGTGTTCAGCAAAGTGATCTCCCAGTTTGTGTCCAGTCTGCGATGTAGAGAAGGCCACAAAGGGAGCACCAGCTGCAGTAGGTGACGCCTGCAGATATGCAAGGACCTGAATTTTGCTCTTGGCCTTTGTTGCTAGTGTATAACCACAAAGTCAATTGGTGCATTCTTTTTGTAATAAAGTGAAATGATATTATTTTCATTCTTTGCATTCTGTGGAGTCCTGCAGTGCTCAGAAAATTCAGCCAAAAAACAAGTCAGCAATCAGTTTCCTCCCAGCTGTCTGTTGATTGGCATGTTATAGGGAATACTTATTCTGTAATTATACCAGTGTAAAAGAGAAGAGAGATGAACAGAGACTTGCAGCCAGCAACTCAGGATCTGAGCCTCACAAGCAGTGGAACCCCAGTTGCAAGAATATGCCAGATGCCCTCCCAGCTAACTACCACAAGGTCCTACACATGCATAATGGAGCGATATACAGTAAAACCCCCATTATCTGGAATTCAAGGAACTGCAGCCTTGAGCAAATGGGAAAAAAATTGTAGAAAATAAATAGAGAAAAACATTCAAAAGTTTAAAATTAGCACCCCTTGTGATTAGTTAACATGCAATCTCAAGCAAACAAAAAATAGACTTATCCGGCATCCACCAATCCCCATAAGTGCCGGATACCAGGGGTTTTATTATACATCACAATACTTTGCAGACACAAGATACTGGAATCTGGAGCCAAAAAAAATGAAACAAACTGCTCAAGGAGCTCAGTGGGTTGAACAGCTATGTTGAAATTCAAATTTAAGGTTTATTTTCAGAGTACATACATGACATCGTATACATCCCTGAGATTCTATTTCCTGCAGGCCAGGCAGAATTTCTACCTGTAAACAAGAAGGCAGTGCAAACGAACTGTGCAGTACAGAAAAGAAATATTCAATAATAAATAATATGCAAAGAAAGACTCCTTAAATGAGTCCATGACTGAGTTTATTGTTGAGGAGTCTGATGGTGCAGGGGGAGCAGCTGTTCCTGAACAGAAAATGGCAACATCTCAGGTCAAGGACTGAGGGGAAAAGGAAGCTAGACATTACAAAGAGGAGGAATGAAGATGAAAGGTGGAAGCAGACAAAGGGCAGATGGAACTAGGTGAAGGGATGGGAGGGTGAAGGGGGTGAAGGCTATTGGAGGGCTAAGTGGATGAACACAAAGGGTACATGCTGGAATCTGGTAAGGAAGGAAGGTACTCCAATAAGGGAGAGATGAAGGGCAGATAAAACCAGCTGGGTGAGGGGATATAGTGGGTAAAATGTGTGAGTAAAGAGTTGATAGAACCAGAAGGGAGAAAGGGAGGGGAAGTGGATAATAAGGGCCAGAATGGGGTATGAAAAAGGAGACAAAAATGGGAGATCGAGTGATGGATCAGAAGGAGAGAGAGAGAGAGAGAGAGAGAGAGAGATGGTTATCTGAACTTTGAAAATTCAGTGTTTATACCTTTGATGGAACATGAGATGCTGCTCCTCAAGTTTGTATTTTACCTAACCCTGGCAGCAGAGAAGGGCAAGGGTGGTCAGGTCAGTGTGGGAATGGGAAAGGGGGATAAAATGGCAAGCAACTAGAAGCACGGGGTGGCTATTGTGAACAGACCGCGGGTGCACAGAAAATCATTCACTTAATCCATTGTTGGTCGCCACAGAGGCTATATCGGGAGCATCAACTCCAGTTGATGAGGTTGGAGAAGGAGCATGTGAGCACTTCTCTTCCCTCTGGATCCAGCACTTTGTCATTTTCACCATCTGCACCAGTTCCCTCCCTGGACCTTTTCCACCTTCCACATGGACCACTTCTGCACAGCTCCCTGATCTACTCATCCCTCCCCATCCTCCACTCCCTGAACCTGGGCACTTTCCCCTGCAATGACAGGAGGTGCAACACTTGTTCTTTTTCACCTCCTCCCTCTCCACCATCCCAGGACCTCAACAGTTCATCCAGGTGAGCCAAACATTCACATGTTCCTAGTTCTAACCACCTACTATTCCCCCTCTTACCCCCACCTGGTTCCATTTACCCCTCACCTCTTCATTAATGGTTCCAGTCATTACATCCCAGCAGTTTGGATTTCCATAGCACCCCACCCACCCCTTCCCCCTCCTGACTCCATCTGCCCTTTCTTTCTATTTGTATGCTTCCACCTATCACCCACATCCATCTGCATCCCATTCCTCCCCTCCCATCCCCCACCTGGCTCCAACTTTCCTTCATCTCACCTTAATCCTACTGGCTCCTATCCCACCCCTCCCCTTTCCTCTTTACTCTCCGTCTTGATGCAGGGTGTCAACCCAAAATGTCAACAATTCATTCCCCTGCCCCCCCCCCCCCCAACAGTTGTTGCTTGACCCTCTGGGTTCCTCCAGAACTTTTGTTCTATATCATACCCTCCATAATGTTTGGGACAAAGATACTGTTTGCCCCCTTTGTTTGCCCTTACATTTTCTACATGGTCAAACCAAAATGTATACAAATAGCAGGCAGTCGAGTTAAAGTAACATGCACAGCTTTCAAAATGAATTTCTCAAAAGTACGTGCTTTGCTTCTTCTAAAGATGTTAATGAAATAAGCATTCTCTGAGCATCTTGCTTCATATATGACTTTATCCAGCTGAGAGTATTGCTCATTTTCTATTGTAATAGCTCAGCTAAAGCCAGTAGAATGATGAGTAGCTCAAAACCAAACTCATGCCTTGGTTCTTGAGACTGCCTTCTATCATGATTAAAAATAAAAATGCATTTAAATGACATTATTTACTTAATCCTCCTTCACCATAGCGATTGTCTGGGTGGTTTTCTTTGTTGACCCATCCACACACAGAGCTCGGGGCAATTTTGTATTGCTTCAAACATCTCACTTTAGCAATTCTTCACAAAAGCTGCAATTTGTAGCCCTGTCAAGTTTTTTAAAAACTGCAGCTGCTTTTCCAGATTAGAAAATGAACCCCATGTGACCGCCGAGAGCGGTTTTTCACCTCACCGAAAGCTAATGATGAATCTTTCCTTATTTTTCCACGCTCAGAACAAGGCAGAATTGAAACCTACACCTTAACAACAAATAACCTTTTGTAAACTCATCATCATTAGGTCCAGGGATATTTCAAGCAGACCACTTCAGAGTGGTAGTTGTAATGACTTAAAGAGAAACAGAGACAACTCTTTAGTAATTAGTAGATAGTGGCAGTAACATAGGAAGTCTGCCTTTTATAGAACAGTTCTATAGTGTAATTTACCCAGTTGCTGAACTCAATTAATAAAATATATCGCTCTGATTACAGGATATTGTTTCCCAGTAAGATTTTCTTATTCACAAGGTTTGCTTCCTGAAAAAAAATGGGGATAACGATAGATAACTTCAGGCTGAACACAAAGATAATTCCAGATTTTCTGTATCACGTTGAAACATTAAATTAATCTTTTATTGAATTTAGCATGTTTAATTGCATGATGAAGCTGACATGTTGCTTTAGTTCAACTGATAAAAAAATGTTTTGCCGTTGATTTTCATTTGAACTCGGCATCCGATGCCTCTTATGTCAGTGTCCAACAATCATCGGCCAGCACTGATAAGTTCCAGGAGCCCTGATACCACTTTTCCATGGTTGCAATGTCCTGGTGAAATCTTTCACCGTGTTCGTCACTGACGGCACCAAGATCAGCAGGGAGGAAGACCAAGTGTGAATGCAGAAAATGAATGTTCAATGACATGTTGCATTTCATGGTTTAATATGCTTGAAGGAGACTTAAAATATGGCAGGAAATCACAAAAATAGGTTATATCTAAAAATGGCACGCAATAGGAAAATTTTAAGGTGATTTTCGTGATCCGCAGCCCAAAATCTATAAAATACACCCAAAAATGTTCATGAAGCAAAATCTTTGTTGTCCAGTTAAATCTTTGTCATCAGAGCCACAGCAGAATTAAGGTAAGTGATTTGCTAATCTCCATAGTCTCTTCAATCTTTTTAGGCAAAACTTTGGTGCTTGGGTTTCTAATTGTAAAAGGGTGGGTGCATTTATAAGTTTACAGATCACTTATACTACTGAGCAATGAGAGGCCTCTTTCTGAGGAAGATACAATAAAGAAATGGGATCACTGGGTTCAGTCTGAGTTTCAAGAGCGCTGAAGGGGTGAGAGGTTGGCAAATGTAAAATATTTTGATATACTCTCAGACAATTGCTAGAGAATATCAGTCAGGAATCTCAAAATGTAATTAGATTGTAAAGAAAATCTTGGATCAGAGAGAGCTTGCTTCCACTGCTGGTCTACAGGTTCTAAGGTGGACACTGTCACTTGTAAAAATAGCTGATTGTTCAAATGAGATGTGTGGAGAGCAAGCCGCAGGAAGTGGATTTTGGGACCATCTATCACTACAAACCTGACGGAAATATTCCTCAGGAGAATGAGGACTGTGCTATTTTCAGATAAAGTGTTTAGTATTTGTTTTTTTTTGTATTAATTAATCACCTGAGGTCATTTCAGCAAAAGAAAGTACAGAATAAGTATTCAGTAAGTATTGTGGAAAGGCTGGAAATCAACCTGTTGTTAATCAGGACTATGCTAGCGCCTTCCATTATGTCAGTGCAGGTTTCTCTCAGCTCAGTCTCACACTATGGTGGCTGTTAGCACAGTCTCTTTCCCAGAGTCTATCATTTAAACTGATACAGTGTGGAAATGCCCTCGAACCCTTGCTGCCCAAATGCACCAATTAAGCCACAAGTTCCGTACATTTTTGAAGAGTGGGAGGGAGCCAGAGCACCCAGAGAAAATCAACGAAGGTCACCAGAAGTACAGAACAAACTCCTTATAGACAGCACCAGATTCGAAATTGGATCGCTGGCCCTGTGATAGCATTACGCCAACCGCTACACTGATGCAGAACATCTCAGCCCACATCTTCCTCAGATTCTATCTCTAATTTCATGAACAATGAAAAGTGGGACCCTTGAGGCAGCAGCAGAACTCTTATATGACAAGTCTGCTCCTTGCTTGTCACTGAAACATTGAGTGCTGAAAGAAATCCATTCCCAAAGCCAGCTCTAAGTTCTTGCAGGCTTTCATCTTTCACTGGGGAAAAGGACAGGCTCTTATTTGGTGACTGATCCCATCTCCTGCCTGGCAGCAGTTCATTGAGAGTGCTGATGAATGGCTCATAGTGGCGTGTGGGCAGAGAGCGTGATGTGGAGATATAAACATCAGCCGGTCACAGCATGGTACGAGCTTCACTTAGCCAGTCAGTCATCCAATTGCAGGCAGCTAAACAGCTGGCCAGCAAGGTGAGGTCATCGTGGTGAGCTTCATTCCTGCTGCACTCAAGCCCTGCTTTTCAGGGAAAGGACAGTGGCTCCATTCATTGTACTGGAATGAAGCAAAGGGAAAAATGACAATGTTTGTGGTTACTTTGTTTGTGAGGTACCAAATCTAAAAGGACACAGACCAGAAAACAAAAATGCAGAGTTAACTCTTGAGCCTTATTACAAAAGGACTCCAATACCAAGTATAGATGTTTGCATACTATTTTATAGAGAATTTTTTAAAATCACTGAAGACTTAAAAACTTAAACAGGAGAACATGGAGAGCATTCGGGCTGGTTGCATCAATGAACAGAGGTGCTAACATTCAGGACAAGAAAAAAAACTCCAGAGGGTTGTTAACTCGGCCTGCGACATCACGAGCACCAATCTATGAGGGCACCTACAAGGCGCGGTGTCTTAAGAAAGCAGCCTCCGTCCTCAAGGACGCCCACCAGCCAGGCCGTGCCCTCTTCACCCTGCTACCATCAGGAAGAAGGTACTGGAACCTGAAGACGAGCACCCAGAGGCACAAGGACATATTCTTCCCCGCTGCCATCGGATTCCTGAATAATCAATGAACCATTGATTGCACCATTTTTATTTCTTTTAAAAATGATTAATATAAATGTTTGCCCTGTGATGTTGCTGCAAAACAACGAATTTCATGACATGGCCATGAAAATAAATTCTGATTCTGGTAAAACTTCCGGAATGTTATGCACAATTTTGGACTTCTGACATAAAAATGGATTGAGTAAAGATTCATCCAGCTGAGTGCTGGAATGATGGCCTGTCATATAAAAAATAAATTTAGTAAGGTTGGCCTCTACTCTTTACAGTATTGAAGCATGGGTTATTACTTAAGTGTGGGCAAACAGTTAGCGTAGCAGTTAATGCAACATTCTTAGAGTGCCAGCACCCTGGATTTGAATCTGGTGCTGTCTTTAAGGAGTTTGTACATTTTCCCCATCTGCGTGGGTTTCCTCTAGAGACTCCAGTTTCCTCCCACCCTTCAAAACGTACAGGGCTTGAGATCAATTGGGTGTAATTGGGCAGCATGGGCTCGTAGGCCAGAAAGGCCTGTTACCGTGCTGTTTTCAGATGGCTCAGCAGGGTAAATATGGGTAAGATGATTCTCATTCTGATATTTTTATAACAATGGATCCTTGTTTCAAAAAGAGGGTTATTTGGGAGTGAAATAAAGAGATATTTCCAAATTTAGAGTTTGAATTGAGTTATTTATTGTCATGTGTCCCAAGATACAATGAACGGCTCTGTTTTGCCTGCTACCCAGCTCAGTGCAATAATAATAATAAATAAATAACTAGATAGACAAATAAATTATAACAATGTGGGTAATGTTAAAATAATGTTAAAATAAGTCAAAAAAGGTGCAGACTATGGAGAAAAGTACAGTCCAGGGGCATAATTCTCAACCAGTGGGAATCCATTTCAAATTCTGATAACACCAGGAAAGGAACTGCTTATTTAAATCAATGAAAAATTAAGAGGCTGGCAACACTTTGGAATCATCTGCCTGGAGGCCTGTGGAAGAGTAGTTATTGATTGCATTAAAACTAGAGATTAATGAATTTCTGGACATTATAATATCAGGGGATAGTGCAGGGAAATGGTTTTCTGGCAGAAAATAGTGATGATCTTGCTGAATTGTAGAGCAAGTTCGAGAGATCAATAGCTTACTCCTGCTCCTATCTTTTTGTGTTATATTCTACAAATGGCACTTTAAAAAAAAAGAGAGTATTCAGGGACTATGACAGAATAGGTAAAATTCTGGATTTTCCACATAACATCTACAGGAGTAATGAAGCCTTATATCTACAGGAGTAATGAAGCCTTATATCTACAGGAGTAATGAAGCCTTATATCTACAGGAGTAATGAAGCCTTATATCTACAGGAGTAATGAAGCCTTATATCTACAGGAGTAATGAAGCCTTATATCTACAGGAGTAATGAAGCCTTATATCTACAGGAGTAATGAAGCCTTATATCTACAGGAGTAATGAAGCCTTATATCGACAGGAGTAATGAAGCCTTATATCTACAGGAGTAATGAAGCCTTATATCTACAGGAGTAATGAAGCCTTATATCGACAGGAGTAATGAAGCCTTATATCTACAGGAGTAATGAAGCCTTATATCTACAGGAGTAATGAAGCCTTATATCTACAGGAGTAATGAAGCCTTATATCTACAGGAGTAATGAAGCCTTATATCTACAGGAGTAATGAAGCCTTATATCGACAGGAGTAATGAAGCCTTATATCTACAGGAGTAATGAAGCCTTATATCTACAGGAGTAATGAAGCCTTATATCTACAGGAGTAATGAAGCCTTATATCGACAGGAGTAATGAAGCCTTATATCGACAGGAGTAATGAAGCCTTATATCTACAGGAGTAATGAAGCCTTATATCTACAGGAGTAATGAAGCCTTATATCGACAGGAGTAATGAAGCCTTATATCGACAGGAGTAATGAAGCCTTATATCGACAGGAGTAATGAAGCCTTATATCGACAGGAGTAATGAAGCCTTATATCGACAGGAGTAATGAAGCCTTATATCGACAGGAGTAATGAAGCCTTATATCTACAGGAGTAATGAAGCCTTATATCTACAGGAGTAATGAAGCCTTATATCTACAGGAGTAATGAAGCCTTATATCGACAGGAGTAATGAAGCCTTATATCGACAGGAGTAATGAAGCCTTATATCGACAGGAGTAATGAAGCCTTATATCGACAGGAGTAATGAAGCCTTATGGGTGGTTTCTGAACCTATTTTTCCTCTTTAGACTACAGTAACCCATAATGTACAGGGCTTGAGATCAATTGGGTGTAATTGGGCAGCATGGGCTCGTAGGCCAGAAAGGCATAATGCATACTCATGTACATGTGGATAAACACAAATAGGCGTGCACACACACACACAAACAAACCAATGTTAACTTGTTGATTCTCCCCTCCCTGATCGTACAGTACTTTCCCTTTTCACCCGAGGAAACTACTTATCCCCAATCAAATTTCAGCATGTAGATATTTACTGGAAAGAACAGGTTAAACACATGCAACATCCTGAAATCCCTCAGGATTTCAAAATCAAAAGAGGAGATTTAGATGATTCTACCCATATGCTTCAAATTAAATATAGTGCAGTGATTCATTCAATTGAGTTCGTTCATGGAATTGTAAAACGCATTTGGTCTGCGGACTGCCGAGGAACTGTTCAAGAGTCGGGGGTTGGAAACAGAACATATCTGGTGGATATTTTTAGATTACGAATGACACTGCAAACTTACTGCTGTATGATTGACTTACCAGTCTTACATTCACGAAGACACTTGCAAGTGTGAGGGAGTGAAAGCCATAACTCAAGGTAGTGCAACACAGGACGTCCACAGATTCCTGAGAAATCTTCATAACCTCAACAGTTCATAAGTCACAAATGAATGAACAAAAAATATTTTGTGAGAGAGGATCATAGAAACAGCTGTGAATGAAGAGCGACCAGGTGTGGGAATAGCAGCCGGCTGCCAACATCACTGACTTAGTGAGGGAGGGAGTCTGCTTGGCACCCCCAGCTCTTTATTAATGCAACCCAGGAACAGTGAGGAGAGAAGGCACGCAGAACTGGTCCATTCCCTCAAGCAAGAGATGTCTGCACCCCTGCATCAGCCGGAAAATATGTCGTCATCTCTCCTGTCAAATGTCCAAATGTCCTTCAAATGCATCCATAGGTCAGGCATTCATAACCCAGTGAGGACTTATTTATGGATAACAGAAGCACCAAAGCATGTGCAGAGGTCAGAGAATTGGATATGTAAAAGTTCCAGCTTATTCAGACTCTCCAATTACTCAAATCTTGACTTATAAGTGCTTCAAATGGTGAGGAAATTACAAGGCAGGAGAAGTTTAAAAGGATCTGGGCTCTTAAAGGGGTGTGGGAGAGCAGAGGGCCAACCATTATTACAGGTTTTGGCAAAACCCATTTCACTTCATTGACAGCTTTTCTCCTGCTGAAAGAGAAGCTGTGCCTGGCAGTAGAATTCTAATAGTGGATGTTCAGTGTGAAGCCCACAGGCAAGTGAGAGAACTGTACTGTATCCAATCTTCTCAGTGGCAGCATGATGCAGTCTTCCCCACACATTCTCAAAGGGGCTGGAGACAGACCTAAGGATCTGGACTTCTGTTATTGGCCTTGCCATTTTTAAGCTGCATCTTGGATACTAGCATCCTTTCTGCAAATAACCTCATGCAAAAGTGACAGCAGGGTTAGCGCAACACTGACACAACACCAGCGACCGGGTTTGAATCTGGCGTTTCTGTAAGGAGTTTTTACATTCCCCCCCGTGTCTGTGTGGGTTTCCTCCGGGTGTTCTGGTTTCCTCCCAGCCTTCAAAACATACCGGGGTTGTAGGGTAATTGGGTGGTACTGGTTTGTGGGCTGAAAGGGCCTGTTCCTGTACTGTATGTCTAACATATTTTTTTTAAAATTGAGATCTCTGTTGATCTGGCCCCTGTGAGAGCAACTCTACAGTGACTTACGATGCCACAGCCTGCTGATTTGATGGATACTGGAGAGGATGCTGAAGATATCCACGATGATTGGGGGATTAGTAACTAAGAGGAAAGGCTGAATGTGTTGGGGCTGTTTTATACGGATCAAAGAAGATTAAGGGGAGATTTAATTGAGGTATATAAAATCATGAAAGATTAAGCATGATTAACAGAAATAACCTATTTCCCCTGGTAGATAAAAGGAGATTAAACACTTCTCCAATTTAGAGTAATGAATTCTCTGTTCATGATGTGGTCCTCCGTATCTTAGAGAAACCAATACTGTACAGAGTACTTGTTATCAGTCTACTGTCTTGTGACACCTCACTTCGAATACTGTGTACAGTTTTGGGTGGCTTATTTGAGAAAAGATGTACTGGCATTGGAGGGGTTCAGAAAAGATTTACTGGAATGATACAAGATAGTAGAAAGGGTTATGAGGAACATTTGTTGGCTCAAGGACTGGACTCGTTGGAATACAGAAGGATAAGGGGAGACCTCATGTACACATTTTGAATGCTGAAAGGCCTGGACAGAGTTGATGCGGCAAGGTCGTTTCCCATGGTAGGGGAGTCTAGGACAAGAGGGCACAACTTCAGGATAAAAGGGCATCAATTTAAAACAGATGCAGAAATTTTGTTTTAGCCAGAGTCATGAGTCTGTGGAACTTGTTCCCACAGGTGGCTGTGGAAATAAGGTTCTTGGATGTGTTTAAGGTAGAGATTAACAGTATTTGATTAATCAAGGGTAATGGGGAGAAGGCTAGGCAAGTGGGGCTGAGTGGAAGGATGGATCAGCTCATGAAAGAATGGCGGAGCAGAGTCGATGGGCCGCTTGGCCTACTTCTGCTCCCATATCTTGTAATCTTGTCTGCAAGATAGACCCTAAGCTACCTGCTTCATGCCACTTTAATTCTCTATTTCACTCACACTCTCACTTAAATGTCTAGGCCAACCACAATTTGTGGGAGAAACTCAGTGGGTCAAGCAACATCAGTGGTGTAGCAGTTAGCACAATGCCTTTACACCGCCAGTGATCGCGACCAAACTGAGGTTCAAATCCCATGCTCTCTGTAAGGTGTTTGTACGTTCTCCTCGTGACTGTGTGGGCTTTCTATGGGAGCTCCGGTTTCCTCCCACAGTTCAAAATGTGCCAGTGGCATAGGTTAATGGGGCATAAATTAGGCGGCATGGACTCATGAGCCGAAATGGCCTGTTACTGTGCTGTATGTCTAAATTTAAATTTAAAAGGAATGGTTGACATTTTAAGTCAAAACTCCTGGCCTCCTATACTGTTATAATGAGTCCCAATGGTCACTTGTGGCCTTCTAGACATATCAAATTCGAGAGCTCAATATTGGTTTTGTTTTATTTCTCTAGGACCATGACTTGAACTGCTAGGTATTTCCAACAGCTCCACGTTCCTTTATATTCCTTTATTTTCTTCTCTCTCCACAAGGTGGTTTCATCTTCAGCTTATCTGCTCAGCAACTTTGGTCTCATCCAATCAATTATAACCCCTTTGTCCTATCCATCCTTCCCCATCTTCTCTATTGAAGAAACTTATTTTCTCTCTCCAATTCTACTGAAAATTTCAATTCTGTTTCTCTCTCCATAGTTACTGCCTGTCCTGCAGAATGTTTCCAGCACTTTCTGCTTTGTCTCTTGGTAGATAACAAGAATAAATCTATTTAAATTAATTGGTAGAAGAATTGGGGCAGTACAGTTAGCATAGTGGTTAGGGCAATGGTGTTACAGCGCCAGTGATCGGGACCAGGGTTCGAATCCCATGCTGTCTGTACATTATCCCTGTGTCTGCGTGGGTTTTCCCCGGGGGCTCTGGTTTCCTCCCACTGTTAAAAAACGTACCGGGGTTGAGGTGAATTGAGTGTAATTGGGTGGCATGGCCAAAATGGCCTGTTACCATGCTGTATGTCTAAATTTAAATTTATGAAAGAATTGGTGAATTAGTAGGTTTTTCATTCACCGAGTATGGGAAAGTAAAGCCTACTGCCTGATAGGGTGATGGTTGTTTAAACCTGCAACACACTTAACCTGATTTGAGCACATGGGTTATAGGACACAAGACCAGAATCATGTCACGAAATTCGTTGTCTTGCGGCAGCATCACGGTGCAAATTTTTATATAAAACTACATCATAAAATAAATAAAAATAGTGCAAGAATAAGTAAAAGACAAAGCGTCTCTTGTCCATTGTTCATTTAGAAATCTGACGGCAGAGCATCTGAAGTCTTCAGCGACGCACTGAATCTTCTTAAACACCCTCACAAAGTATAACCATGGCCAAGAACTGAGAAGTGGGGGTGATCTGAAATCCATTTTTGGCCAGCATGGACACTGTGCTCCTTCTGTGCTGTGTTACTGTGGAGAATGGCATTCAGGTTAAGGGTAATCTGTTGATCATCCAGTCATCACTTCCTTTATGCATAAATCTCTTCAAACATAAGCTGAAATAAATTGGATGGCAATGTTGATGGTGGGAAGGGAAAGTTGAGAACTACTGCTCGAGAGCCAATGTTTACTGAAATATTTTGCTTAAGAAAAATTGTCATTGGCCCGTTTCCTTTGGAGCTAGGAAACCGTACGCATAACGAGTCAATGAGGGATGATTAAAACAGTGGTTTTCAAACTTTTTTTTTCCACCCACATACCATCTTAAGCAATCCCTTACTAATCACAGAGCACCTATGGCATAGGTGGTATGTGAGTGGAAAGAAAAAGTTTAAAAACCACTGATTTAGATAATTAGAAAACAAATATTACTTAGAAAAAAATTAAGATAATAAGTCAAACGTCAAAACACAATTAAACAGGAAAATAAATGAAATAACCAAAAATCTTGGCTAAGCTTTCTTTTTAGTTCAGATTGGTGACCCCATTCAGGTAAATGGAGTTGCAGTAAAACTCAAATTTAAAGAGTATCAATCCCCTTGGCTCAATAGGTTTTGGAAACTCCTGGAATGTGCTTCATTCTAAATCCTATGCTGAAGTACATAGTTGCAGAGAGTTGGTATGAGTTGATATATACAGGCCAAACAGCTTGCAGTTCTCCAAGGCATGGACATCGGAGAAACTGGGCACAGACTAGGTGATATTCCTGATATATTCATAGTCGACACTATTGACCAAAAATGTAACATTGCCAACATCTTTTGTTCAAATGGTGATTTCCATTATTTGCTAGACTTGGCTTCTTGTAATAAAATATACTGATTTTATTCCTGGAATTAAGCAACTCATGGCAGATTTTTATTTCAACCTCTATGATCATACTTCTATGATCGTTTCCTTCTACATCTAGACCTAGAGCTCCTTCTAGTGCTTCTGCAGTGGAAGGAATGATTGACTGCAGGTGGATGTGTGGATGAAGCATGTCCATTCTGTTTTCATGGGAACTCAGTACATGGGGCAGTGGACACATGTCTGATTCTCCAGTGATCGATCATCAACTGTTAGGTTTACCATTTGGGTGGTATAAAGTTGAGGGCTGAATATAGCTCTAGCATGGGTTATGTAGGTGGATTCTTCTTTGGCTTGGCTTCGCGGACGAAGATTTATGGAGGGGGTAAAAGTCCACGTCAGCTGCAGGCTCGTTTGTGGCTGACAAGTCCGATGCGGGACAGGCAGACACGGTTGCAGCGGCTGCAGGGGAAAATTGGTTGGTTGGGGTTGGGTGTTGGGTTTTTCCTCCTTTGCCTTTTGTCAGTGAGGCGGGCTCTGCGGTCTTCTTCAAAGGAGGTTGCTGCCCGCCAAACTGTGAGGCGCCAAGATGCACGGTTTGAGGCGAGATCAGCCCACTGGCGGTGGTCAATGTGGCAGGCACCAAGAGATTTCTTTAGGCAGTCCTTGTACCTTTTCTTTGGTGCACCTCTGTCACGGTGGCCAGTGGAGAGCTCACCATATAACACGATCTTGGGAAGGCGATGGTCCTCCATTCTGGAGACGTGACCCATCCAGCGCAGCTGGATCTTCAGCAGCGTGGACTCGATGCTGTCGACCTCTGCCATCTCGAGTACTTCGACGTTAGGGATGAAAGCACTCCAATGGATGTTGAGGATGGAGCGGAGACAACGCTGGTGGAAGCGTTCTAGGAGCCGTAGGTGATGCCGGTAGAGGAGCCATGATTCGGAGCCGAACAGGAGTGTGGGTATGACAACGGCTCTGTATACGCTTATCTTTGTGAGGTTTTTCAGTTGGTTGTTTTTCCAGACTCTTTTGTGTAGTCTTCCAAAGGCGCTATTTGCTTTGGCGAGTCTGTTGTCTATCAAGATAAATGCAAAATGCACTTACTTGACTAAGATTCAAGCCCTATGTATTTTAATTTTGAAACCTCATTGTCACGGGATCTAAATCCTGGAACTTTGACCAACAGCAGTGGAAGAATTACCTTTAGCATACCAAGAAAGCTGACATTAACATCCTCCCATCGATGCCAAAAGTTAAGCAATAAATTGCTCAATCCATAACCCAGGGAATTTTGGCAAACCAAGCTGCTGCATAACTGGACAGGCAGAATCGCTGCACCAAGCGGCCGGCACAGAATAGTGAGGGCTCCCCTTCTTTGCCCAGGAGAAGCCCGCATTTGCCAACTCACGTGGGTTGATGGAGCATGTTACTTCCCTGCTGGCATGTTGCCAGCGAGACAATGATTCTGCAGTGTGCTAACTTCACTCCCCTTTATGAGGCGTGCTGACATCACTCCCCTTTATGAGGCGTGCTGACATCACTCCCCTTTATGAGACGCGCTGACATCACTCCCCTTTATGAGGTGCACTGACATCACTCCCCTTTATGAGGCACGCTGACATCACTCCCCTTTATGAAGTACACTGACATCACTCCCCTTTATGAGGCACACTGACATCACTCCCCTCTATGAGGCACGCTGACATCACTCCCCTTTATGAAGTACACTGACATCATTCCCCTTTATGAGGCGCGCTGACATCACTCCCCTTTATGAGGCGCGCTGACATCACTCCCCTTTATGAGGCGCGCTGACATCACTCCCCTTTATGAGGCGCGCTGACATCACTCCCCTTTATGAAGTACACTGACATCACTCCCCTTTATGAGGTGCGCTGACATCACTCCTCTTTATGAGGCACGCTGACATCACTCCCCTTTATGAGGCACGCTGACATTACTCCCCTTTATGAAGCGCACTGACATCACTTCCCTTTATGAGGCACACACTGACATCACTCCCCTTTATGAAGCGCACTAACATCACTCCCCTTTATGAGGCACACACTGACATCACTCCCCTTTATGAGGCACACACTGACATCACTCCCCTTTATGAGGCACACACTGACATCACTCCCCTTTATGAAGCGCACTAACATCACTCCCCTTTATGAGGCACACACTGACATCACTCCCCTTTATGAGGCACACACTGACATCACTCCCCTTTATGAGGCACACACTGACATCACTCCCCTTTATGAAGCGCACTAACATCACTCCCCTTTATGAGGCACACACTGACATCACTCCCCTTTATGAGGCACACTGACATCACTCCCCTCTATGAGGCGCGCTGACATCACTCCCCTTTATGAGGCACACACTGACATCACTCCCCTTTATGAAGCGCACTAACATCACTCCCCTTTATGAAGCGCGCTGACATCATTACCCTTCATAAGGTGTGCGATTGTTTAAAATAAAAACAGCTGACTGTTCTCTGCTAAGCTGTGTTTCTTGAGCTCTGCAGTTAATCCCACTAAATTGGTGACCCCGACAGGTGCTCAAGGTGTTTTGAGCCCCAACAGTGAAACATAGTGAGAAAGCCTGCAGAATGGATGCCACTACTGCACTGCACATGGTGGCTGTGAAACCGCCCACCTTCTGGATGAAGCATGTCCATTCTGTTCTCATGGAACTCAGTACATGGGGCCATGGACACGTCTGATTCTGCAGTTATCGACCATCAACTATTAGGTTTACCATTTGGATGATATAAAGTTGAGGGCATAATATAGTTCTGGCATAGGCTATATAGGTAGATATGGTGAAGATAAATGCAAAATGCACTTACTTGACTAAGATTCAAGCCCTATGTATTTTAATTCTCAAACCACATTGTTACTAGATCTAAATCTGGCCTCACAGACCATGTCCATGGTTCCAGCGGGCTGAGGCTCAGTTCCAGTCCACATTTGGAACATAACAAATGAAGCCACCAAATTCTGGCGTGATTTTGCAGTATGCAATTACACCATACTACAGCGTACCACCCACAGGCTAATGAGCTTGTGAAACATTTCCACCGGCATCTGAGACAAGCCTTGCAGGTAAGACTTAATGGGCCTCAGTGGGCAGATGAGTTACCGAGGGTGCTATTGGGAATTAAAACGGCACCTGGAGTCCTCTTCAACAGAATTATGGCACTCCACTCCTAGTACCAGCAGATATCACTCCTTCTTCAGCCAAAGATATATTCTCGATTAAAGAGGAATTACAAGAAGTAAGAAACAAGAGGGTTCCCTGGCTCTGGTTCCAGCAACTTGTCAAGGATCACCGCCTACACACATTCTTGCTGCTCTCAACTCTACTTCTTACATCTTTGTTCAACGCCCATTCCACACTACACTCCTGCAGCAACCTTACGATGGGCCTTATAAAATGCTGCAGCACAATGGATCTTTGGTGCTATTGGACATTAGTGGTCGACCAGAACTTTTTACATGAGACAGACTGAAGTCTGCACACATGGACATTGCTGAATCTGTGCATGCCCCATCTCCCAAGTGCTGGGGACGCCCTTCTAAAATACCCAAAGTTGTGATATTGTAGCTGTGGAATGATTCTGGGCCAGGTGATGTGGTGGACCGAGCGGCCACACAGCTGGACGGGCAGAATCACCACACCGAGCAGCCAGCACAGAATGGTGCGGGCACCCCTTCTTTACCTAGGAGAAGCCCATGTTTGCAGACTCACGTGGGTTGATGGAGCGTGTGGCTTCCCTGATGGCATGTTGCCAGAGAGACAATTGACTGCAGCGCGCTAACATCACTCCCCTTTATGACATGCGTTGATATCACTCCCCTTTATGAAGCACACTGACATCACTCCCCTTTATGAGGTGCGATGACATCACTCCCCTTTATGAGGCTCACTGACATCACTCCCCTTTATGAGGCGCGCTGACATCACTCCCCTTTATGAG
The DNA here is from genome assembly GCF_036971445.1 of Narcine bancroftii. Taxonomy (NCBI): domain Eukaryota; kingdom Metazoa; phylum Chordata; class Chondrichthyes; order Torpediniformes; family Narcinidae; genus Narcine; species Narcine bancroftii. The sequence continues at coordinate 16,014,606 of NC_091480.1, forward strand.
GCGCGCTGACATCACTCCCCTTTATGAGGCACGCTGACGTCACTCCCCTTTATGAGGCGCGCTGACGTCACTCCCCTTTATGAGGCGCGCTGACGTCACTCCCCTTTATGAGGCGCGCTGACGTCACTCCCCTTTATGAGGCGCGCTGACGTCACTCCCCTTTATGAGGCGCGCTGACGTCACTCCCCTTTATGAGGCGCGCTGACGTCACTCCACTTTATGAGGCGCGCTGACGTCACTCCCCTTTATGAGGCGCGCTGACGTCACTCCCCTTTATGAGGCGCGCTGACGTCACTCCCCTTTATGAGGCGCGCTGACGTCACTCCCCTTTATGAGGCGCGCTGACGTCACTCCCCTTTATGAGGCGCGCTGACGTCACTCCCCTTTATGAGGCGCGCTGACGTCACTCCCCTTTATGAGGCGCGCTGACGTCACTCCCCTTTATGAGGCGCGCTGACATCACTCCCCTTTATGAAGCGCGCAATTGTTTAAAATAAAAAAAAACAGTTTTATTTTCTTTTCTGGTAGCCGTGTTTCTTTAGCTCTTGAGTTAGTACCACTATAGAGTAACATTTAATAAGCTAATTCACATTAGGCTAGATGGGAAAACAGCTTGGTTGTTCTGGTATCAGAGCAAGGTTGGATGGGCCACAACCACCTCCTGGTTATAGGTAAGTGACAGAGGAAATTCTGGGAGGGTTTATAAGGAGCGAGTCCAGAGCAGGATAGTCACAAATTTCCTTACAAGACCTAGAGTCCTCTGTTACAACCTGACTGTTTAGTCTGGAGGAGGACTGGTCTCTCTCCTGCTTAGACCTCCAAGTAAAATGGGTCCTGATGATGTTGTAGCATTAGGGGAGTCCCACAACAGCTTGAAGAACTCTGTTGTTGAAGTGGGAATGACAGCAAGCAGGAAGTTCCAAACAATAAAGACTGGTTTATTGTTAACCATATACCAGCCTGTTCTTACCAATAACATCTTGGTATTGACCCAAAGGGATAGAAACTTAACCTGTCCTTAGTCCCACCATTTCGGCACTCCTTTGGACTGATCAGAGCTCTGCTTTGAAATCAAACTTTAGTCATCATTGAGATGCATATTTGATTGGCCGTTCTGACCCGAACTCCAGTATAGATGTTCCATTTCATCCTGTCTATTCTTGTATATTCGATACTGATTCTTCAGTGAATTTTATGCTAGTTTGAGCCACTCTGCTTGAAACCATGCCTTAGACCCATTCTGTAGATGCTGTGATTGAAGTAAAAACACAATGCAGGAGAAACTCAGCAGGTCTAACAGTGTACTGTATTTTATAGACCAAAGATAAAGATACTTAACCAACGTTTCAGGCCTGAGCCCTTCATCAAGGTATAAGCAAATTATAGGCAGGTGTCTGAATAAAATTATGGTGGGGGAGGGAAGGGAAGGGGGAACAACTTCTCTGGTTTCTGCTGGACCACACCCTGATTTCCCCATCCCTCTCACTCTCCACCCCCTTCCCTCTCCATTCACAGAGCTAACAGCCTCTCCTCTTGTACCTTCCCTCATCTACCTATTACCTTCTGGCTGAGGGACTGTGCTCCTCCCCTTACACCTCCCCCCCCCCCCCCCCCCCACCATTTTATTGAGGTGTTCACACATTGATGAAGGGCTCAGGGCTGAAACAATGGTTATGTATCTTTATCTTTATGAAGTACATGGTTTGACCTGAGTTTCTCAAGCATTGTGCCTTTGCAATAGTATTTGTTTTAATGGCTAGCAGCAAGTTTATAGCAAGGAACAGGATACTCAGGGGTCAGGGATAATATATGTTAACATACATAGGGAATCAGCTAACTAGCCAAAAGAAGAGTTGGGATAAATAGGACACCATTGGATTGCCAATAAATGGCAGGGAGGGTGCCACAGAGATTAGTGTGGGGGACATAAGTGGTAGTCGGTCTGCATTTATGGCATGGATGAAGGGACAGAATTACTGTGGCTGAATCTGCTGGTGTGTAAGACACAAAAAAACAATCAAAAGGATATGGGGAGGTTTAAGTGAATGGGCAAGAAGTTGGCAGCTGGAGTATATTGAGGGAAAATGTGTAATTATCCATTTTGGGAGGAACAAATTATTTAAAGGTACAAAGGGATCTTACAACATGAAATGCAAAATGAGATCTTGCGGGTGCAGCAAGTCATTAGGGAGGCTTTAATGTAGAGGGATTGTGGAGTGTAAATGTGGGGAAGTTCTGTTCAGCTGTGAAATTCTTGCAACACCTAGAGTTTTGCAAACTATTTGATCTCCATATTTAAGAAAATACAATCTTGTATTGGAAGCAGTGAAAAGAAAATCCCTGATATAAAGCAGTTAATATATGAAGAAATGTTGGGTAGGCTGGGCCTATATTCAGTGGAGTTTAGCAGAATGAGAGGTGACTTTATTGAAAGCAATAGGGCAGAAAAGGCACTGAGAGAATGTTTCCCTTTATGGGAGTATCTAGAACTGCAGGTATAGTCTCAAAGTACACTGAAACCTCGTTAGAGCGTGATTCGTTAATTCGTGGAATCGCTTATAGCACGGGTGTCTGTGGACCACAAACTTTGCAAATAAGTTGATTAAAATTCAGAATACCAATATTAAAAGAATGCACTTGCTTTCTTTCATTGAAATTGTTAGTTATAGAGAGCGGATCCTTTGAAAACTGGTAATATTTAGGTTTGATTATCCGTGGGCACTCTGACATATATGCATCTGTTCCGCGACTTGGCTGTAACGCGGTATGAAATCTTGGACCCCAACTACCGCGTTCTAATGAGGTTTTACTGTACAGGTATACCTGCTTCATGAAACTAGAGCGCTCCTACGGAACCTTTTGTAAGTTGAAATGGTGAAAAGTGAAGAAGCGATTACCAGTGATTTCTATGGGAACATTTTTTGAGCGTTCCCAGAACCAAAAAATGACCCACCAAAACATGCCAAATAACACATAAAACCTAAAATAATGCTAACATTTATTAAAAGCAGGAATGAAATGATAAATACACAGCCTATAAAGTAAAAATAATGTTTGTACAGTGTAGTTAGGCTGAGTCTTCGGAGTTTGGGGTGGTGGGAGGTACAGGAGACTGGGATGTAGGAGAGAGAGGGAAGAGCTGTTCGGGATGCGTCCTCTATAATGACTCGCTTTCATATAGGCAAAAATCCTTTTGTGAAAGTGAACACGGCTTTCTTCGTAAAAGCGAATGTAAAGTGGGGTATACCTGTTCAGATTTCCCCACTTAAAATGGAGACTGGGAAGAGTTTCTTCTTGTAGGGCATTATGAATCTCTAGCGTTCTTTGATTCAGAGAGCAGTGGAAGCAGAGTCATTGAATGTATTCACAAACATTTAAACCACAAAGGAATCAAGAGTATGGGGAGAGAATGGGAAATTGGCATTTAGACTACAATTGGAATATGACCTTGTTGAGTATCAGAACAGGATCCAAGGGCCAAATGGTATATACTTGCTCCTATTTCCAGTGTTCACCAATAATGTTAGATAGTTTAACATTGGCCCTTAGAAACAACAACCCTCTGATACTGCTGCCCAGTGCATCAGTCTGGATCTGTTCCCATCATGACATTTGAACCCAAGCCTTCTGACCCAGAAACAAGCACTCTAATAGGGAGCTGCAGCTTACGCTGTGCAATCAAGCCAACAGCACAGCTGTGTGTTAAGTAAGAAACTCTTTGCAGAGTAATGATAATGACTTCATGAATGCTACGACCAGCTGCAACTTGAATAACATATTATAAACCACTCATCACCTTCCTTTTATCAGATTCCACAATCTGCAGCCCATCGTTGTCTCCATTTATCCTCCCAGCCTCTGTCGCTGTCTCCGCTATTCCCTCCTCCACCCACCTCCCTCTGCACATCAACTCTTCTTCGCCCAGCTCTTCCTGGCTCCTGCCTCCTCCCATCCCTCACTTCTTCACACTGCCTCTGTCTCTTCAACACTCTCAGTGCTGATGCAGTTTCTTGAACATCGACATTCTCTTTGCCTCCATAGACACTGCCTGGCCCATTGAGATCCTCCAGAACTTTTCATTTTCTTGAAGCACTGCTTGCAGATCTATCATCCGCTAGATTATGTCTGAATGCCTCAAAATCCGTGTCCCCCCAAAGAAGTTCAGAGTTTAAATTCTGGAGAGTTTTCACTGCATTTTATAATGTTAAAGTGAAAGACCATGATGTTTTCTAGTGTGAAACACTAGTGTTTATAGTCAATTTTATCACAAAGAATGTGGTTTGACAATATTTACTAAGAGCTACAGATTACTAGAGTGTTTTGTCAGACAGGCTTTAACTAAATTGTGAGATACCACTCAGTGTTTAAAGTAAAAGGATGTTCTGGCTTTGTAGGCGGTGCAGAATAGGTTCATCATGTTGATTCTAGGGATGAAGGGGTTGGCCTATGAAGAGAGATTGAGTCATCTGGGACTGTAGTCACTGGAATTTAGAAGAATGAGAGAGAATCTTGTAGAAAGATATAAAATTATGAAAGGCATAGATAAGATTTAGCTAGGTAAATTGTTTCCATTCGTAAGGAACATACCTCAAGATTCAGGGTAGTAAATTTAAGAAAGAGATGAGGAGGAACTGCTTTTCCCAGAGGGTGGTGAATCTCTGGAATTCACTGCCCATTGGAAGAAGTGGAGGCTACATAAAATCCATTTAAGTAAATATATTTAAGACGTGTTATAGGCCCAGAGGACCCCAAAACCCAGCAACAAAAGAAATTTACCAAGACAAATGGTTACTTAAAAAAAAGTTGCTTTTAATTATCTTTAAACATGAAAACAGAATCAAACTTTAACTTATTACTTTTAACTTAACCTAACTTAACCCCTTCCTAATTCTAAGTGCACGTGTATGTAATGTGTATATAAGTTCTGAAAAGTTCTTTAATTCACAGTCCAATCTCACTTCTCATTCCTCCAATTTCACTGGTTGCAGGCAATTCTTAAACTGTGCACAGAATTTAACATTTATGAATTTCACCAGGCTTTGGTGCTTGAAAGGTAAATGGTTACTGCTCAGGAAGGTTCTTGTCGGTTTTCAAAGAGATATTTGTTGCTCGTTGGACACCCACAACTGATACCTTCAGATCTTGCTGAAGAAACTTTCCCCCTCAGGGTTTTCCAGATGATAACCTCTTTCTTTCAGGTCACCACAGAGTTCCATTTTGTTTCCCTTATTTCAAGTGAATCATTAAGCCAGCCATCTCTTGTATGGACCACACGGGCTTTGACCAGGCTGAACTAAAAACTCACAACCCGTCTTCAAAATGGGGTTTTTCCACAAGTTTGCTGCTTGTCATGTTCCAGTCCCAGCTGATGAACTATAGAACTGTAGAACTGAATTCTCTCTCTCTCTCTTACTCAGAGAAAACCACATGAACATCTTAGAACCAAATGCACTCAGACAGACTGTGGCTCCAGACCTAATCTTCTGAGTTCGTTCATCTGTTGCTTTCCAAAACAATAATCCATTACTCCACAGCATGTCCAATTAACACCTACTTCTGAAGTCCTTATAGGCATTCTTGAAAGTTTTTACAAAGGAGTCTGGACTATCTGGCTTGAGCAGAGCTTTGGCATTTTAAATGAGATCTGTTTTGAATTGCTTGTATGTGGGGCTACACTAAAAAACCTGCCACAAATTATCTCCTTAAAACATATCTATATACAATATAAAATATAACAATCCATCACACAAGATTGGATTGATTTCTACGTAGTGTAATAATAGTGATCATGTTTGCATAGCTACTAGCAAAGTCTTAAGGATCATAGTTTGATTATACTTGGGGGCACAGAAGATGGAGACACTGCTGTATAAGAGATCTATAATGGAGGTTTGCAAAACATCATGGCATGCCTCATGGGCTACTTACAACAACTTTAAGGTAAAGAACCATTTCCTTCATCTATGTGTTGTCTAAGAACTCACACATATGAATACAAGATGAAACATGGTGTCAGAAGTGCGATGAAGGAAATACTTTAAAAGGAAAAATCTAAAGATAGCAACTGATCAATGAAGAGAAGCTAACGAAGGAAAAATGGAAGGATTACACCTACCATCGAAACTTCAGTTGACAGGTAATATGGCTGAAAATTGGAACAGATTCAAACAACATTTTGGATATTCTCCAGCGAGGTCTTCACAGACAATGGACCCCAGTTTTGCAATTCAAAGTTCCGACATTTTGCAAAAGAGTGGGACTTTGTATACATCACGTCATTCATTCAGGAGAACCTCCTAAAAACAAAAGAGTGGGAGAAAGTGAGGAACCTCAAAGAACAACAGAAAAAAAAGCAAAAATTTTACTTTGACAGAGGAACAAGAAACATACCAGAACTCTACACTGGTGATCAAGTAAGGCTAAAAGATAAAACGATGTTATGGACTTAGAAGGGAACTGTCCTTAGTGAACTCCAACCAAGATCGTATACCATTCAGACAGATGAAATCTGCGAAGAAATCGTCAAGATCTTCAAATAGGACCAGCCACAGTAGATGGAACAACAGATACTGTTAAACAACCTGAATACACGGCTGAGAAGACGTCGTCTGAGGCAATCAGATTCAAGGACAATCAATCAGAACATTATCAAGACACATGAATCCTCCTAAGAGACTCATAGAGCAAATTTTAAAAATCCTGTTATAGAATGAAGTAGTGCTATCTTATTCGCTCTTCATTTTAGTGTATGTAAATGTGAACATACAAAACAAGTTTTAAAAATGTTAACAATGTTGATAATAATGAAAATATAAGTTTCTGGTGTTAAAATTGCAGAGTTATATAAAGAAAACAGGTAAGATAAAAGTAAGCTACTTTTGTTTTAAGGAAGAGAGATGTAAAGATAGTGATCGTGTCTTAAGGATCATAGTTCCTGTTTGATTATACTTGGCTGCCAGCAGGGAGCTCAGACAGATGGAGGCACTGCTGTATGAGAGATCTGTAATGGAGGTTTGCAAAACTTCATGGCATGCCTCATGGGCAACAACTTTAAAGAACCTTGTCCTTCTTCCATGTGTTGTCTTGAGAGCTCACACATACGAATACAAGATGAAACACGAAGCAGGGGAATTAAGGGATATGAGAAAATGGCAGATAGATGGAGGTGAACCTATCATCAGATCAGCCATGATCTCGTTGAATGGCAGAGCAGGCTTGACAGGCTGGATGGCCAACTCCTGCTCCTATTTTTTATGTATTAATGTTCTAAAAGGAGCCCATTTGTTAAAACATTTAGTATGAGAAGTGTGGTGTAAAATTGTGAGCAGGGGTGCAGTGCCAGAGCTCACCAAAAATGGTGAAAAGGGGTGCTAGAGCCACCCCATGAGGTGCCTGGAGTGGCCCAATGAGGTGCTGGAAGCGGGGCTCTGATGAGGTGCCGGAATGGCCCCATGAGGTGCCCAGAGTAGCCCCATGAGGTACCGGAGCAGGGCTCCGATGAGGTGCTGGAGTGGCCCCATGAGGTGCCCAGAGTAGCCCCATGAGGTACCTGGAGTGGGGCTCCGATGAGCTCCGGCAGTACTGCATCCCTGGTTGTGAGGAAGTGCAAATTCTCAGACGAAAAGCTGCCAAAGACTTGAATGAGGTCATATCATAATGAAGAATCTAAGTATTTAAATATTGTGCAGGTTAAAGATTAAAATTAAATTTCAAAATGTAATTCTCTCGAATGAATAATATAATTTAGTTTAGAAAGTATGCTCATTATTTTTACCGTGTATGTTGCAGTTTATAATATCTCTTCTGTTGTAGTCTTACAAGGTAGAAGACTAAAGGACCCAATGAATCACTGATGAGTCTCTTGCTTGTGTTGCTCATTAATCTTGTAATTCTAAAAAGATGATGATGTTTCCTATTCATCAGGTAATGCTTCTTTCATCTCCCTATGCCACTGCTGTTCTGAAGGGACAACAACTGCAGCATTCTGAGTTGCTCTATCTGGGGACAAATCTTTTAGCTTGAACAAGATTTTCAGCATGAAATGGTCATTGAATTCATGGAAAGGATTAGACTAGCAGCACGTTTGGGAAGGGAAGACGAAATTACTTTCTATCAGTGTGCGTCACCTGAATGTGATTCCTTCTCTGCCTCGTTCTGCATCTTGAAGCATCCACGTATATTTTTTGTACTGTATAGATCCACTAATAAATGCTACTGAAGATCCAGGTAAATCCAAACCTCTGACTCCAGCATGACCCCAAACAAACTGCCAAAGCTTAAAATCAATGCTTAACTTTCAATCAAGTGTTTTTTTTCCAAGTAATGCCCAAGTTCTGATTTTTTTAAAAATGTGGCAACATTGGAAAATCAGGACATATCATAGGGGAGCGTGTGTATGGGTATGTGTGTGGTGTGTGAGGTGTGTGTGTGTGTGTGTGTGTGTAGAGGGGTGTGGTGAATGTTGTGTGTGTGTATGTGTGTGTGTGTGTGTGTGTGTGTGTGTGTGTGTGTGTATGTGTGTGTGTGTGTATGTATGTTGTGTCTATGTGATGTGTGTGGGTGTACGTGTGGAGTGTGTTGTGGGTGTGCGTGTGGTGTGTGTTGTGTGTGTGTGTGGAGGGGTGTGGTGTGTGAGGTGTGTGTGTGTGTATGTGTGTGTGTGGTGGGTGTATGTATGTTGTGTCTATGTGATGTGTGTGGGTGTACGTGTGGAGTGTGTTGTGGGTGTGCATGTGGTGTGTGTTGTGTGTGTGTAGAGGGGTGTGGTGTGTGAGGTGTGTGTGGGTGTGCGTGTGGTGTGTGTTGTGTGTGTGTGTGGAGGGGTGTGGTGTGTGAGGTGTGTGTGTGTGTATGTGTGTGTGTGGTGGGTGTATGTATGTTGTGTCTATGTGATGTGTGTGGGTGTACGTGTGGAGTGTGTTGTGGGTGTGCGTGTGGTGTGTGTTGTGTGTGTGTAGAGGGGTGTGGTGTGTGAGGTGTGTGTGGGTGTGCGTGTGGTGTGTGTTGTGTGTGTGTGTGGAGGGGTGTGGTGTGTGAGGTGTGTGTGTGTGTATGTGTGTGTGTGGTGGGTGTATGTATGTTGTGTCTATGTGATGTGTGTGGGTGTACGTGTGGAGTGTGTTGTGGGTGTGCGTGTGGTGTGTGTTGTGTGTGTGTAGAGGGGTGTGGTGTGTGAGGTGTGTGTGGGTGTGCGTGTGGTGTGTGTTGTGTGTGTGTGTGGAGGGGTGTGGTGTGTGAGGTGTGTGTGTGTGTATGTGTGTGTGTGGTGGGTGTATGTATGTTGTGTCTATGTGATGTGTGTGGGTATACGTGTGGAGTGTGTTGTGGGTGTGCGTGTGGTGTGTGTTGTGTGTGTGTAGAGGGGTGTGGTGTGTGAGGTGTGTGTGGGTGTGCGTGTGGTGTGTGTTGTGTGTGTAGAGGGGTGTGGTGTGTGTTGTGTGTGTAGAGGGGTGTGGTGTGTGAGGTGTGTGTGTGTGTGTGTGTGTGTGTGTGTGTGTGTGTGTGTGCGCGCGCACTTGTGTGTCTTGGGGTGATGTTCACCTCTTGGCTGGGAAACTTTACCTGCAAATCTTATGTATTACTGATTGCTACAATTAGAAGAGTCGCCTCATTTAAGTATCTATTGTTGCTTCAGTTCTGTGACTTTTAGGTTTCAGAGGAAGAGGTTTTAGCAGGGAAGAGAGGGAACGTGGAGATGGGGACAATTTTCCAAAAATTATTGGATTAATTTGGTAAAATCTGAATATGCAAAACCAAAATATTGCTGGACTGCTATAATAAAAAAAACAAATAATCTAGAAATACTCAGCAGTTAAGACAACATGTATGGAAAGAGAAACAGATTAATGTTTCAGACAATTCATATTTCATTCAGAACTGGGGACATTTAGGGAAATAGGTTTGGAGATGGAGAGGAATAAAGATGGAGAAGAGAACGAAGGTCTGCAATAGAGTGGACAGAAGATGAGTTAATGACAAGAAAGTGATAGTTCACATTTAAAGGTGTAAATGTAAAATGGGTGTCTAAGATTGCCGGAGGTATGAAATTGACCTGCAAGTGATGCTAGAAAGCCTAAAAGGAAAGATTCTTGATTTCAGTAATGCAAGTTCAATTTTAATATTTAAGGAAAAGTTGGATAGGTGTATGGACGAGAAAGTCATGGAGGGTTATTGGCCAGGTGCGGGTCAATGGAACTAGGTGGGAGAAGGTGTTCAGCATGGACCAGAAGCGCCGAACTGGCCGGTTTCTGTGCTGCCATGGTTATATGATTATACATGTCCCTAAAATGAAAAGGGATTTGTTATATTAAATTTACTATAAGATATAACCTGCATTAATAGAGCACCTTTCAGCATGTAAAAACATCCCATACACTTTCCATCCAAGACATATTTAGTGATAATAGCTGAGAACTATTGACTCGGACAAATTCTTCTGTTCTTTAAAATATCACCATTGTATCTTTTTTATTCATAAAGTCTCAACTGGGAATCATGATTTTGTGCTTAAAAGATTAGTTCACGGAAAGTCACAGAAAAGACAGCCAAAGCAAGTCAATGGCATTACATGAGAAAGAAGAACACATAATTTTAATAAGACAAACCATCAGACACCTCCAGATAAGTTTAACTAGTGCGTGCGCGCGTGTGTGTGCATTTTTGTGCAATAGAAGGAAAGAAAGAGAGAGAGAGAGAGAGATAGGAAGAAAGGAACGACATGACCATCCATCCTGCAGAAACAGCATAATTTCACAATGCAGTGTAAAACCAGCAGATCCCTTACACCTGATTCCACCTGGAAGATATTCCTCAGTTGTGAATTTTCAATTAATCCACAATTTTGTTGTGGAACTAACATGCAATGTCCTTGAGTTGAAAGGCCATAAGGGGCTCTCTGGGTATCATCCTTTATAAGGAATATCATTTCCTAATATCCAAGACTCATTCTTAAATCACCCAGTTTCATTTCCCATAAATCTCTCACATGAGGAAGAGGAAAAGACCAGGAGTAGAAGGAAGGAATTTACTCCAGTTCAAACATGAAATATGATATTGAGAGCAAATCCACATTGAATTCTTGGGCAAACAGATCAGATTCATACCTCGTTCCACTACACCTTCTAAGAGACCTGTTTTCTCAGACTCATGGTCAACTAGGATACTTAAATGTAGTTGAGTGGACAGGTCAAAGCCTTGTTCGCAGAGCACAAGGAGCAGGAGGAGTGTGAAGGATATGCCACTTTGACAGGAGAAAGCTGCCCATGAGTTCCGAGTCACAATTCTCAGGTTTCGTTTGAAAAGAGGCATGTTAGACCTTATGCAAGTCCAGAGGCCAGTCTGCAAGGAACCCAGCAACTTCTGCCTTTGACTTCAGAGATCATGATTGCCAGAAGCCTCACTTGGGGCACCAATGATGTTGGCAACTTCATGGAAAGCAGAAGAAGTTTCCACCTATTTCCCAGTGGAAGTTCAGGCTGACAGCCAAAACCATCTGGAGAAAGAAGCACTTGGCTTCCAAGCAACTTCAAGTACTCTGGCCTTGCTGTGACTAATGATTAAGCCCTACTCATCTCCAATGGAACTCTAGTCACTCAAATCAAAGCTCTAGCGAAACTCAGAGCTAGCCATTTTGTATTATCCTATCTCTTTTTCAAACATAAGAAGTTGTCGTGAGATAAATATTTGCCTCTGGAATTTTAGCAGTCACCGCAGTACAATAAAATCTCTGGTATTTTGGGTCCCATGGGGATTGGTAGATGCCGGTTAAGTGTATTTTCCGGTTGCTTGAGACTTACTCTTACAATGCCTAACTAATACACCTGCATTAAGAATAAACAGTTTAAAAGACATAAATACTGTACTTACACTGAACAAAATTCACTTGCATGAATATATAAACCTTAAAGCATTTTACTTTATTTTCATTCTTTGAAAACATTTAACCGTCTACAGGTTCCTCCCCTCCATGGAGCGACCTGAAAGACCGACAACAACATTGTAGATAATTAACCTTCCCCCTCCCCCAAGTTTACACATAAAACCTCTGACTGGGGCGACTCTTACTAAGCAGGGATAACTTTAAGAGAGTCTCCCCAACAATGAGCAGCAACAACCAGCTCTTCATCCTGGGCAACGCCATTTTATTCAAACATCACTTTATTCAAACAGCTTCTATGAGCAAAGCACGACCAAGGCACCCGCTGGCTAATTATTTGCTCACATCTTCACCAAATGTTCACCTGTTACTTCAGAGAACATTTACTTTTATAATTTTAAACATGCATTTTTTACCTATTATTTCATTCCTTTTTTAAATTTATTTTCCTTGAGTTTTTTTGCTGGTTGTTTGAGGCTGCCGGTTGCTTGAAATCTGGATACCAGGGGTTTTTCTTTTTTTAATTTATTTTCCTTGAGTTTTTTTGCTGGTTGTTTGAGGCTGCCAGTTGCTTGAATTCTGGATACCAGGGGTTTTTCTTTTTAATTTATTTTCCTTGAGTTTTTTTGCTGGTTGTTTGAGGCTGCCAGTTGCTTGAATTCTGGATACCAGGGGTTTTTCTTTTTTTAATTTATTTTCCTTGAGTTTTTTTGCTGGTTGTTTGAGGCTGCCAGTTGCTTGAATTCTGGATACCAGGGGTTTTTCTTTTTTTAATTTATTTTCCTTGAGTTTTTTTGCTGGTTGTTTGAGGCTGCCAGTTGCTTGAATTCTGGATACCAGGGGTTTTTCTTTTTAATTTATTTTCCTTGAGTTTTTTTGCTGGTTGTTTGAGGCTGCCAGTTGCTTGAATTCTGGATACCAGGGGTTTTTCTTTTTTTAATTTATTTTCCTTGAGTTTTTTTGCTGGTTGTTTGAGGCTGCCGGTTGCTTGAATTCTGGATACCAGGGGTTTTACTGTATTGCTCAATGATGGTCTATTGACTCATTAGGAATTGAAATTGAACTGCAATATGGTTTGCTGCCAGTGGGTAACTGATCTGCTAACATCATATCTTTTTAGTTGAAAAGAAAAATAGATCGAAATCTATATTATCTGTCAGATTCTCACCAACTTTATGTGATTGCAAAATGGTTGAATATAAACCCACTGTGTTTGATAAGAAAAGAAGGTTGTGAAAAATATTTCTGTACCATCTCATTTTTATATCAAACATGCCCCCCTGTAAGTGGGCCTTGCATTTGAATTAGTGCTAGTTATTTACAATGAGATTCCACGTGAGTAGTGCTGCTTCCAGCAAAGTGAAAGAGGTAGCACTTCTGCAGTATGTGACCAGCAAATTAACATGCCTTGTTGCAGCGTGGAGTCATTTCGATGGAGCGCCCCAGAGACTGCAGTTGACAGCCATTACAGGTTGAAGCATTCACGTTCAACAAAAGCTAACCCAGTTTTAAGGGAATACAAGCCCCAGGTGTAAAAATCAAAACAGTTTATTAATGTAAGCACACAACAATTCCCTTGCATTATATGTTACTGTTTAAATGACATTGTTGGCAACAGGAATATACACGTGGCCTTACGGTGCATTTAGGTTTTTGAACCCCTGGGGCTTTTAAATTTTAAATTAGGAATCGTTACCTATCTTTAATTTCTCTTGAATTTCTTCATAATAGACTTTGATCATTTATGTTAATTCACCAATAGAGTTCTCATTTTATGAGAACTTGATTTATTAGCAAGAAAATATCAAAGTCCATTAGCAAATTTCTGATCTTTATGTAATCCCTTTCTGTGCTGCCGAAGCTTTCTGAAACATTATCCTTGATTCCAACACTTTTGAGTCATCAACTACTCCAATTCCCCGAAGAAAAATGTGATTATCACATTGTAGACTGGGATTTTAACCCCAATCCAGTACATGAATTGAAAATGGAGCTCATTGAGGGGTGCAAAACTTTGTGGTGCTGCCTTGAAGAGGCATTGTCCATTAAATCGCATGGGGTTTGACCTGATATTTACCCATCAATCAATTTACCAGGGTCATGACCCATTGCTATTTGTGGAAACTCGCTGCATGAAAATATTTCCTACATTACAATAGTATACACACTTTATCAGCACTTTGTTGGATGTTTGTGTTTTGCGGTGTCCTAAGATCGTGAACATGCTGAATATATTTCCTAACATTTGCTTCATAAATTCATATGTCTCTCAAAGTCTTAAGTGATAATAACTTGCATTATTACTCACTTAAAACCGCTCCTTTTATCAACAACATCATCAAGTGTGGGGAGAGGGTGAAAAATGAGGGGTGATCTTGATGGACTAGTTTATAACAGGGCCCACAGACGAAAGGTTGATTGACAGAGGATCACAGAGCAACACAAGGAGTCAACTTTCTATTCAGCAATTGTAATATGATCGCACCACATGAAGGGTTGTAGAAGGGAAGCAGAGTCAATGGTAACTTTCAAATGAAAATATTTAAAATATTGATGAGAAAATAATTACAAGGCAACAGGGATAAAATACAGGATTAATTGTGTTCCTGATAGGCCAATTTGCCCCCTTCTGTGCAGTTTCATTCTACAATTTTGTAATCTAATAGCTCTAGCCTCAAAAGCTTGTAATTTCCCTACATCATGGAATAAAAACATAAAGTGCCATTCAACCTATAAAGTCGATTCTAGCTTTAAATCACTTTAGCAATTGGCTGTGTTCATATTTCCATTTGACTTAGAAGGTTGCCATTCAGCCCTTTCCAGCTCTCAATCAATGCTGTTTGCCCACTTGTCTCTCTGTAGCCTATTCTCTCACACATACAACTCTCTCCCCGCCCACTCCCCACCCCACTCCCCACCCCAGAGCTGATGTTGGAGCTTCATTCAACTACAACTGACTGAGTATGGCTCTGGCAAATCTAATTCATCGGCTCTGAGAATTTCAATTATTTTTATTTTTTGTTCAGTTTGTTATTTTTTTATTTAAGTAACCTCATTAAAGAGATGCATCAACTCTCAGTCTCTATAAAGTTCAAATAGAGTGAAATCCCAGTTTTCTGGAATTCAAGCAACCAGCAAAAAGAAAATCGAGAAAAATAAATAGGTTAAAAAATATGAATTTAAAATTGGAACCCCATGGATTTTTCCTTAACAGTTCAGTAGCAGACAGACTTGATCTTGACAGAAGAGGAGCAACAGAATGCACTCAACATGCAGTCTCAAGCACTGGAAAATTCACTTATCCAGTATCTATCAATTCCCCCTAGGTGCCAAATGCTGGGGATTTCATATCAAGACCAGCAATTGTAATGAAACAGATTGGTTCAGGTTTTACTTTAATTTGTTCCTCTCACATTTTGTGCGGACTCCTTCCTTTCGCCTCTTTTTGTCCACGCATTCACTCATCTGGCCTTTTTCACCTCCAGCTCATCAATGTTTACGTTGATGTGAAACATTAGCTCTTACTTCTCGCTCTGCAGATTCTGCCTGATCTGCTGAATATTTTCAGTATTTTCAGCTTTTATTGGAAGTAAATATTGCCACTAAATTGCACAGCAAACACTGGCAGTATCTTGGTTAATTAATTCTCAGAGTACACATGAGTCAGACAAAAAGCATGGTTGTTCAATTATTCAAATGATAATGCATCTGATATTTAACCAAAAATGAAGAATGACAGCTTTTCTAAAGGTTTATGTATTATTAATTCAGGCTCAATAATATCAGCCTTGCTTGATTAGTTTCCAAGCGTAGGTGGTGTCAAAATGTGCGTGATGCCTGCGTCCTTTAGCTGCCATATACATCATCTGACCTAAACAGGCAATTGAGACTGGTTGTCAGGCCCTAATCACCAGTGAATTAAAACCTTTTCAAAACTGTTCAAAATAAGGCAAAGCCTCTGCCGATGATGTTGCCAAGGATGGGTAAAGGCTGCTGGTGGCTGGTGCATAGCAGTTGTTATGGAAACCAACATCTCCTAGCAACAGGATGTTTTCATGGCTCGGGCTGAGGCTTAGTGGTTTATTGATGTTTGGTAATGTGATGGAATTACTCTGGTCATTAGTTTTGACCCTTGAATGAGTTTTGAGGGGTTGGTGGTGGGAAGCAGGGGATAGCAGTCCTTTCCCTGGCCTTCATGGCAACCTGTGGAGAGGGAGTAGAGGAGACACAGTGCTCCTCCACAGGGTTCTACTGCCCAGTCCTCTACAGGACTGTAGAGGCTTTAAGCTCTACAGGCTTTAAGTGGCTTTTTAAATGGTGGTTTATTTTAAAATCCTGCAACCGTGGGATCTGGGCCAAAGATGCGACACCTATGTTTGGCAGCAGCCATGAGAGGCTGCAGACTGGACAAGCAAAGGAGCTCAGGTTGCCAATGGTTTAGATTGGAATCTGTGTAACCACAGAGGCTGTGCCAGCACTGGAGGCGAATCTACGAACTTGGTGACTCTGGGAGGAACTCTTTTTGCTTCTCTTTCTCCGAATGTAAAAGGCCTCCACCAATTTCTGCTGATGGTGTATCTGTCTGGCTTAAGTCAGACTAAAGCAAATTTTGTGTATGTTACACCCGTTTTATTAAGTGACAGTAAAAGAATCTTGAATTTTATCTTTAAGCCGATAATAGATCAGGTCTATGAGGGCTGCTCACCCCAACTAGGCCTGAGGTTGGGGCTCATTTCACATGGAAGTGGTGCAAACTTTTGATATCATTGTTGCAATAATCCCATTTACATTGAAATGGCAGGAGCCCCGCAACCAGTGGATGAAGCCCGGTAGTTTGAACTGAATTAGGAATGAAGTCCATGCTGAATCCATCTGTCCCACCACTCTCTATTTTGCCAAAATGAAATTGACTCTGCTATTTCCATTCTTATAGCAGAGTGTAAAATAGCATTTGCTCAGAGACAGACCAGACTAGACTGATGGGTGAAGAGGTTTAACTCACTTCCCTCTCACTAGAGAGCTTCAGTTTGATTTTGAGGCAATAGTTTGAGATCATAATTAATTACAGTAAAAGTACCTCAATCTGGACTGCTCGGGATTGGGTCAGTCCAGATTTTTGGATTTTCTGGATTTTTGGGTAGTACTTTTAAAATTCAAATTTAAGGAGGAATAAAGAAGGGATGAGGTCATTTTTTATAGATTAGCAAATACAACATACTTGATTATCAAAATGAGCAGTTTTAAAATGTAAACACGACAAAAATCTTTACTACAAAAAAAAGCATGTAATGCTTGAAATTATGTTTAAAAATGAACATTGTAAAATAATAATACAGGATACAAATGAATTTCTTTGTGATAAGATTTCTAGTATGAAGAGTGGTTGCTTGTTGCTGCTGTACATCTGTTGCATGCACGGACATAAAAGCCCGCTAAAATTAAAAAGTGTGAGAGTCCGGATTCTTAGGTGGATGTCTGACATCCAGATTTTTGCATTTTCACTGAATGTCATTCAGATTTTTTTTTTACATAGCCACTGTGTTCCAGGAAATTATTGCCATTTTCCCAGAACGCATGAGTTTTAAAGGTTGGAACGGGAATGAGGATGCCATTCCCATTCTGATATTTTACCTCCTAGATCCCTAGTAAATTTTCTGAAATGTCTGTAGTCTAAAGTTAGCTGCAGGCATTCCATTAACAATGGGCTAATGAGTAGCATGTATCGATGTTGTGCATTGCAAGTCCCATCCCTTTAATTACCGCACTTCCAGTATGCTGTCTAAACTCGCGTAAGGAAATGGGGATTTCGAGGCTTGGTCATTCGTGAGTGAATGACCAATATCTAGACGTTGGACATTCTTCAGACCGGTAAAATCATGAAAATTCTATCTAAATAAAAAGAATAAAGATTGTTAACATTTTGGCTTATCAGGATTCAAATACACATCTGAGAGGAGAAATGGAAATTATTTAACTGCACACTCCACCTTACAACCAGTTATTTTTCCTTAACAGTTCAGTAGCAGACAGACTTGATCTTGACAGAAGAGGAGCAACAGAATGCACAGAAAAGATTTTAGCTTTGGACAACTGGACTAAGGAAAATACAAATCGATTTGCTGGCCCTGAAACAGTATCCAGTCATACTGAGCTATCACCTTAGTGTCTCAGTCAGAGTGATGGATTAAACTTTATAAGGAAGGACCAGAGGCTTGGGTCCTGCCACCACTCGATACTGAGAGATTGGATCTAGTGAAACTCCTTCTTTGATGCAATGTTTAAGGAAAAATATTAAGTCATGTCGATGTGTTGCAAAGGAATGCATTGAATGCTGGATTATGAGAACTCCCAACTGTATTTACATATATATCATGAATAAAGTAAATTTTGGGGAGAAAAAAACTGTAACCTTTCCTCCAACTTTGTAGCCCTTCAAGATATCTCTTCTTTATCCCTAATTTTAAAAACCTTAGTACTAATTCACTCACTGGATCTACCATTGAGGTTGTCAAGAGCATCAAGTCCCTTGGAATACACTTGGCAGAGAATCTCACCTGGTCCCTTAACACTAGCTCCATAGCCAAGAAAGCCCAGCAGCCCCTCTACTTCCTGCAAAGGCTGAGGGAAGTTCATCTTCCACCCCCCCCCCCCCCACTCCGTCCTTACTACATTCTACAGAGGATGTATCAAGAGCATCCTGAGCAACTGCATTACCGCTTGGTTTGGAAGCTGTACCACCTCGGACCGTAAGACCCTGCAAAAGACAGTGAAGTCAGTGGAAAATATCATTCTATCTTGATGGACATTTACAACACACGATGCCCACAGAAAGGCAATAAACATTGCAAAGGACTCCACACGCCCCTCATGTAAACTCTTCTCCCTTCTGCCATCTGGTAGGAGATACTGCAGCCCTTACGTCCAGATCGGGAAACAGTTTTTTCCCTGAGGCCATCAGGCTCCTGAATTCCCAGAACATGTGTGGATAGTGTACTGTGAACTTTTACAGTATATGTCTATATATTTATCTATTTTAGCTTATTTTTATGTAAGTCTGCTCCATGGTCCTGGAGAAATGGTATCTCGTCTTTGCCTTGTGAGCATGGTATGAACAATAAATAAAGGTGACTTGACTTTCATTCCTTCAGCCATCAACAGATGGCAAATTGTATTAACTCTATTTTGCCTTACGCAGAGAGAATGAACGGAATGAACTTCTGCACCGCCAGTTACTTGGATTCTGTTTCCAAATCCTGAAGCATTAATTTTAATTTATCTCTCCACAGATACAAATTAATTTGCTGGCATTCTTTGTGTCTCCTGTTTTCATTCACTTTGAATGTATGCCTGCTCAATGGCAGTGATCACTGTTAGTTTGGTGTTAATATTATTTAATTCCTTCCATGTGCAGTTTTAGCCCTTCACTCGGGGACAGGTTGGTCATCTTTCGTGTTCATTGAAATTGAAAGGCATCAGAGTTGTGGAATTTATGAGAATCTAATGCCACCATCGGATGTCCCAAGTCAATAACAGCATAAAACTCATTCAACACAGTCCTAGAAATGCAACTTACAACAATATCTGGTCTGTATTTTTATCAACCATGTCTGTTATCCCTCCAAAATTGTGAACAATTTTTCTCTGTTTGCGACATTTGCAGCAGCAGGCCCCAGCAAGTAAAATCAAATCACACTGTGGTCTCCTCTTCATTGGAGAGATTGAGTGCAGACTAGGAGATCACTTTGTTGAGCACCTCGGCACTGTCCACTGCAAGGGCGTGGATCACCCATTGGCCATCCATTTCAGTTCCCCATCCCATTCCCTTGCTGACATGTCTGTCTATGGTCTCATGCACTGTCAGACTGAAACCAACCCCAAATTGGAGGAACACCACCTCACCTTCCACCTGGGCACCCTCCAATCAGATGGCATTAACATTGACTTCTCCAGTTTCTGTCACACCTCCCCTTCTTCCCCGTCGCCTTTCCCCCAGCTCTGTCTCTGTCTCTCTCTGTCAGTCTGTCTGTCTCTCTCTCTCTCTCTCTCTCTCTCTCTCATTCTTCCTTTTTCCCTCTGTCTCCTTTCACAGGACTAAATTCAATACTTACTTTTTCTCTTATCAAATCCAGTTTTTTTTTGGTTTGGATTCCTCCCCTGCTTTCCTCAGTCTTTATTCTTCCTGGTCTTTGCTTATACCTTGAAGAAGGGCTCAGGCCTGAAATGTTGGTAATATATGTTTACCTCCTATGGACTTGTGAGGCCAGCTGATTTCCTCTAGTATATCTGTGTGTTTTTACTCGAAACACACTGTTAAACAGGCATAAAATAGAATTTCATCACAATATCCAGACTCTAATTATGCATCCAATATCCAAATGAGAAAGAATCACTTTGGTTGTTGGTCACATATGTGTTGATTGCTACTCACCCCAGATATTAGGCCAAATTGTGCTTACTGATAGTTGGTAGCTTTTAGGCATTCACAGCTGAGGACCTCTTGGACCTCTACATGTGCAATGCCAGGCACAAGAGGTCCAAGACATACTAATGGTCAAAGGCGATCTCTTCTGACCCTGGGTTCATCATTCAGCCCCTGGTGGAGCAGTGACTCCCTGAGAGAAGATCCAGATGAACTTCACATTAATATGTGTTTTAATATTTCTTTCTACTTTTTTCACTTTTTAAAATTTTAAATATTATTTAAATCTATAACTGACAGATTAAAATAATGGAGGAGCCTTTGGCAAATGCCTTATCAGCCTCTCGGGAGATGGCAGGGACTTAGTTTAAGACAGCAGAGGTCTTCTTATTGATTAGAGCCGGCTCCATCTCATGTGGTGGCTGTGAGAGCTGAGGATTGGCCTTCTGCAACCAGAAAGGTAAGCGTAGAGAGGTGGTGACTGTGGGTGGAAGTCAGGAGTGTGACGGGCTCTGGAACAATGCAACCCATAGATTCCTTGGAATATAGAAGAGCTATCTCATTGAAATGATCGCGACTGTCATTCAATAGGGTACAATAATAAAAGCTCTTTTCTATGGTGGAATGCTTCAGAACAAAACCTGAAAAATAGACCTGGGCCTATAGGTATCATTTCTTCTCATAAAGTGGCAACGGTAACTATCCCTGGATGCTGCCTGGCCCACTGAATTCCTTCAGCCTTTTGTGGGCATTAATAGAGGCCCTGTTTTCTATTACATCAAATAAACTCTTTGCCTGGAAGCTTCTAGACAGTTATTCAGTTTCATGATCAAATTCTGTGTAGGGGAGCAATAAATGATTAAATTTTGATCTTTTATCTTTACAATTTGGAAATTAAATATCACTAGATAGATTGGTGTTATGATCGGAATACACTGCCCAGATGGATGGAGTAAACAGATGTATCTAAAATTATAATGTATAAATACATATAATAAATGTATTATAACATATATAATGTGTAAAATTATGAAAGGCATAGATAAAATAGAGGTAGGTAAGTTGTTTCTATTGGTGAGGGAGAACAGAACTAGAGGATATCGCCTCAAGATTCAGGGTAGTAGATTTAGGACAGAGATGAGGAGGAACAGCTATTCCCAAAAAGTAGTTGATGAATCTATGGAGTTTACTGCCCATTGAATCAGGGGAAGCTACGTCAGTAATTATGTTTAAGACCACGTGGGATGGAACCCATCATCAGATCAGCTGGATGGCTGACTCCTGCTTGTATTTCTTATGTTCTTATTAGTAACAATGCAAAAAGATTATATCTACACCTTAAAAAGAGGTATTTGCAGGTCTAGGAAGTGTGATTAATTGGATTGCTACCAGACATCAACAAAGGCATGATGGGCCACATCACTTCCTTAGGTGATGTATGATTTCCTAAGCTGTCTTATCTTCAATCCCATTTCCTGGAATACTACTCATTTTTATTGGATCAGGTAGGATATAGTGTTAACTTACTGTAGACACTACACTGAAAGATGAAGTTGAATTTAAATTACGGGTGTCAGTCTCAAATTACTCAAGAAAATAGAGAGTAGTTTCCAGCAATCTGTTGGTAAATAATCCAAAAATGTGATCTTTGCTTTTCTCTCCACTGTACACAATACTGGGCAGTGCGGTTAGTGTAGCAATTAGTGCAACGCTGTTACAGTGCCAGTTTGAATCTGGCACTGGCTATAAGGAGTTTATATGTTCTCCCCTTCTCTGTGTGGGTTTTCCTGGGGGGCTCTGGTTTCCTCAAAAAAGTACCAGTGTTAAAGTCAGCCCGCGCTGTAATAAAACAAACAGCAGAAAACAGTAGGACCAATTAAGCATACAACATTTTTTTTAAATTTAACCATGATTATGCTAGCAGGCATGAGGGGTGATCAAAGAAAGAATTCAATAACTCGTTCTCCACACTGAGCCTCTCTCAAAGCATTGGAGTGTTCATCACACTTTTATACACCTTTGGGCATGGGGTCTGCATGAGAACCTACAAGTTTCACATCTCTGGCAATTTTGTATTTACAATATCATGTTCCCTTGTGGTGTCTGCAAATGGCTGGGAAATGTCAGGGTGTCCTTACTCTTGTTGTATTGACATTCTTGTGGAGTTAGTTACTATCTCACTACAGCTCTACAGCACAGAGAAGGTCATGTTTAGAAGGCAATTATATTCCCACCATTTTACAGGCAGCTACTGTATTTTCTCACCTAATTCACTAACCCTTTGTTAAGCATATTCATTAAACTTATTCTTTCACACCAGGGATTATTGAAGGTCATTTGGTTGTACTTAGTGCCACGGACTTGTGGGCTGAAAGGGCCTGTTACTGTCCTGTATGTCTAAATTTTAAAAACTTGCTAGTCTGATCTGCTTTGTTTTTTTTCAGATTACCAGTGTCAGATATTTTGCTTCAGTAGGGCAGAGTTGATGTAAGTGAGGGATCTGTATTAATATCATAGGTCCCAATCTTGATTGAATGATGGCAAAGCAGCACAACATGGGCCTAATAGATTATGCTACAATCTGTTAATTTTATATTGAATTTGAGATTGGCCCAATTTTATTAACAAAATATTGTAAGGGATACGAGGAAAATGCATGTAAATAAATATATGTCACAGATCTTGTTGAAGACTTGAATGAGCTTGAAAGGCTAAATTGCATTCTCCTGTGTCTATGTTGCTTTGTGCCAAGGATGTAAATTTTCGAGACTCAAGTCTCATTTTCACCATCATGGTTCTTGTGTAAATGTTCTCCTTTCTCATTTTATCTGTGCACGTTTCCCAATCGATTTAGTCCAGTAGCTGCTGGAGGCTCCAGAAACGGGAATCCATTTTGGGAATTTTTCTCATGATTTATTGTCTTCCCTAATCTATCTTACTTAAATAATCGATCAACAGGAACTCAATATCAGAGTTTAAATACTTTGTAGAACTGAACCAAATTCCATGATACCTATGCAACTCTAAGTGAATAGATCTAGTTTTTTTTTAAGCTCATCTGAGAAATTCAAGTCTTTTTAAGTGAGATGTACACTGTCCTGAAAATCTTTTATCCCTCCTCTAAACTTTGTCCAAAGCCATAAATTGAGCCAAGAAGTGAAATTTTATGAAATGTTGTAAATATGGATTAACCACATTTGGGCACAGTGAAACAGAATATTAAGGTCACCTTCAATACCTCTTGCGGTCCTAATAGAAGCATAATGATAAAACTGAAGCCACTTCTACAGTAATCTTCTATCCATCATATTGTAGAAGAATTAAGCATCCTTAGAACATAAAAAAGCAAAACATAGGAATAGCCCCTTTGGCCCACCATGTATCCCTTTAATCTTTGCCTATTTGCATCTGCCTTAAAGCTTCTTAAACATCGGTCTTGTATCTGTATCGACCACTCCCCTTTGCAGTGTGTTCCAGGCAGTTACCACTAAAACACTTGCCTCCAAATCTCCTTTAAATCTTTACCCTCTCATCTTAAACCTTTGCTGTCAAGGATTTGACATTTCCAGCCTGGGGAAAAAAAAAGACTATCTATTCCTCTTTCAGGCCATGTCTCACTAATGCAGCCATTCTTAACCTTAATTTTGACTATGGTTCTCTTAGGACTCTGCTCAAAGTATAATTTTAAAAAAAAATTAAATTTAGACATAGAGCACGGGAACAGGCCCTTTCAGGCCAGAAACCTGTGCTACCCAATTGACCTACCACCCCGGAACATTTTTGAATGGTGGGAGGAAACTGCAGCCCCCGGGGAAAACCCTCATAGACACGGGGAGAACGTACAAACTGCTTAAGGCAGTGTGGGATTCTAACCTCGGTCCCGATCACTGGCACCTTAACAGCGTTGTGCTAACTGCTGCTCTAACCATGCTGTCCCAATGGGCCCCCTTCCCTGTGAAGCAGTCAAGTTTGGTTGGTTTCTTCTTCTGTACTTCTCTCCTACTGACTACTGTACATTAAAAAAAAATTAAAACGTTTTATAATTTCCGGTCCCCGTTGAGAATGGCTGCTCTAATGCAATTTGGAGGTGGTACTGGATTATTTGGCAATTATTTGACAGTTAGTGCCTGATGTCAAATTACATTAATTGAAATGGAAAGAAATACATATGGAGTATGTGCTCCAGCCTGTGTTGCCATTTAAAAAGATGATGGATGTTCTGATGGCAATCTTCATTCTACATTCTCACCTTTTCATCTCCCTGCTATTCAATAATTTATCTATCTCAAAGCTACAGATATTCAAAGACTAACCTTCCAAGATAGAAAGTGAAAAGACTCAGGATCTTTGAGAGAAAATGTTCACCTCATCTCTGTCTAATTTGTAAACAGCTGCGAAGAAGGATGAGAGGCCTACAAGATTATGAGAGGCATAGATAAGGTAGACAGCCAGCACCTATTTCCCAGTGCTGGAGTAGCAAACACCAGAAGACATCTGTACAAAGTGAAAGGAGTAAAATTTAGGAGAGATATCAGGGGATACGTTTTTATTGCGTGTGGAGGAATCACAATTCCCTACCTGTCTGGAATGTGGGTATTGCAGGTGGTCATATGTCCTCCCTGTCTGAAACTTATTCAGAAGTCACATAATTTGTCAATCAAGGTTGGATTCCGGTCACCTGTAATCTTGGCTAATTTAAATCACCTAGGGTCATTATTGGCTAGAATCATAGATTAGCACTGTATATAACACCAATTCTCTCGCTCTGCATCTTGGTCCAAGCCTCAGACATCGCTCTATGGCAGGTCGCTACTGTGGATATCGCTGGAAGTGTTGTGAGTAAAGTGTGCACTACACTGAAGCTGAGCCATAGTACAATAGATCAATACTTGCAGAGAACTGCACCCCCATTGGTACAGGGAACCAGGTGTGTGTAAGAGTCCCTGTTTGTAGTGTGTGTACTCAAGTGTGTGAGCATGTTGTGTATAGATTCACTCTTGTTGGTATCCAACCTAAGTCCGAGGTGAATGTCTATATCATTGTTTAAGTGAAATATAATCGAGTACCATTTACCGTTCTCCCCTGTTTGTCTCCCATGTGTTAATTAAAGTTGCGTGTGATTGTAACATTGGTGATTGTAACATTAGTGTCTCTCAGTAAACCTGCTGAACCTGAAACTCTTCCTAACACAACAATTCTTTTTACACACAAGAGTTGTGGGTGCCTGGAATGCATTGCCAGGGGTATTAGTGGAGGCTGAAAAAAAGAGAATCTTAGACTGGCCCATGGATGAAAGAAAACCAGAGGGTTATGAGGTAGGGATGGTTTTGTTTTTTTTTCTTTTGTTTGGTATATATGGGTCGGCACAACATCGTGGGCTGAAGGCCCCATGTTGTGCTGTAATGTTCAATGTTCCAGTAATCACTCATATTACCTATAAAGAAACATCCTCTTCACAATCCTTCTCAAGACTGCTCATAATCTTATATTTTAATATCCTCCTATTCTTTTAAACTCATGTGGACAACTGGTTAGCTTGTACAATATTTCCCCATAAGGTAACCATCCCATTTCAGGTATCAATATAGTAAATGTTCTCTGAACTAATACATTTACATCCATTTACTCCAGTTTTCAAGCATCTGCAGTCCTCTTTTTTACCCCTGTTAATGCCACTTTCTCAATTTTTCAGTCATTTCTGGTATAAAATTATTGATTTGTGCATATGTGTGAAATAATTTCTTCCCCAGATGCTTTTCTTCAGACAATATTTTCACTTTTGTTTTGATATTTCAAAAAGATTGCATGATGCAGACATATTAGATTTTAAAAATAGATAAAGTTCATGCTTTTAAAAAGTTATTACGTTTTTCCACTCTTATACCATAATGGATAATGTATAGTAGTTGAGTATATTCTGTGTGAAAGCTATTATCATGGTCACTAGAGAAGTCATTCAAACCAGTATGATATCATCATTAGGGTGGCATGGTTAGTGCAATGCTGTTACAGCGCCAGCAACTGGGACCAGGGTTCGAATCCGGCGCTGTTTGTAATGAGTTTGTATGTTCTCCCTGTGTTTGCATGGGTTTCCTCCGGGTGCTCCGGTTTCCTCCTACCGTTCAAAATTTACCGGGGCTGCAGGTCAATTGGAGTGTAGTTGGGCAGCACGGGCTCGTGGGCCAAAAGGTGCTGTACGTCTAAATTTAAAATTTATGAAATCAATATGTAAATCATTTATTATTTGTTCATTGATAATTTTAACATTAATATGAAATTGGGGATTTCAATAACTCACTTAGGTAGAGAATTCCAGGGATTTATCAGCTCTAAGAGAGAGAAAAAAAATCCTTCCAACTTCATTCTTTAGTGACGAACCTGTTCTTGAGAGTTTGCCTTGAATCTCTACTTCCTTCTGTACTTCTTCACCTATTCTGACAATCCCCCTTGTAAATCTTTAATGTTTTGATGAGGTCCCCCTCATTTTCTAAACTTTACATTCGTTTTCCTGAACTTGCGTGTGTTTAGTATATGAAGATGTCCAAATCTTTTAGAACACCAATGTAGTCATTCCATTAAATGTTAATTTTCTATACTATCACAAACATTCCCACATTGTGCTCCACTTATCACGTATGTGTCCACTCCCTTTGTTAACTCTTTTGTTGACAATACAAGTCATTCGTACCCATCATTGTAAGTCAAGGAACAAACTCAATGAGCTTCATCTAAGTCAATGGTCCTCGACCTTTATTTCCCCCCACTCACATACCACCTGAAGCAATCCCTTACTAGCCACAGTGCATCGATGGTGTAGGATGCCATAGATGCTCTGTGGTTAGTAAGGGATTACTTATGGTGGTATGTGAGTGGAAAGAAAAAGGTTGAGAACCCACTGATCCACTGTAAGTCATTGAGAGAAGTGGCAAATATCTCAGCTGCAGAACTATGGCCTGAAGAGTCTCAATAGTTGTAATTTGACCACCCTAAAATGACCTGTTTATGAAGAAGGCAAAGGTCATGACAAGAATCAGATCACTGTTAAAGCAGCATCCAAAATATGTTTTAAAGGAGAAATAGTTGATTGAAAAAGAGGAATACTAAATGGCACAACAGGAGAATAATGATGTTATGTAGAATATGTTGAGGGGGGAAAAAACAGATTTGAGGACAGAATCTGGAGCAAACTTCGAGCTGCAAGATGGAACTCAGTGGGTCAGGCAGCATCTGTTGAAGGAAGTCGATAGTTAATGTTTTTGGTTGAAATCCATCGGCTGGGCTGAAAGTATAGAACGGTGGTTCGCAACCTTTTTATTTCCACTCATATACCACCTTATGCCATAGGTGCTTTGTGGGGATTACTTAAGGTGGTGTGTGAGTGGAAAAAAAATAGTTTGAGAAACCTGTATAGAGGGAAGAAAGTAGAAAGCGGTAAAGTGAGGTGGGGCAAGAGCTGGCGAGCAATAGGTAGATTTAGGTGAGGGGTAGTTGATTGACAAACAGATGGGAGAGGGGAGAATACCGATTGTAAGGGAGATAACAAATGGAGGCAACAAAAGGATCTCCATCTGAAATGTTGACTGTCCATTTCTCTCTGTGGAATCTATCTAACCTGCCAAGTCCCCTCCAGGTTTTCATTTGTTTGCAACAAAGGGCTGCAGATTGTGGAATCTGACAAAAAAGGAAGGTGAAGACTGTTAGACAGATGGGAACAGTGGGGGAAGGAGGGAGGAGAATCAGTGGGAGGGGTGTGTGTGGGTGTGATGGGCAGATTGAATAGATAAGGGAGGGGAAAGAAACTCGGGTTGAATGGGGCGTTTGGAAAGAAGTTGATGTGCGAGAAGACCTAATTTGATGAAAAAAAAAGAGAGAAAGACAAGAATGAATTACTTCAAATTGAAGAATTCAATGTTCATGCCATCAGGGTGTAGAAAGAATATGAGGTGCAGTTCTTCTAAACTGTATTTGGCCTCAGTCTAGCTGTGGAGAACAAATTGGTGTTGGGAAAAGGAAGAGAATTGAAATGGCTTACAACTGGGAGCTCCAGTTGCCCTTGTGAACACTGAAAAAGTACAGATTTGATGGCTGAATAATCAGTTTCTGTAGGTGCAATGTTCAATAATTCCTTACAGGATCCAGAATATGGTCAGCGCTGTGAGCTGGTGATGCTGAATGCAGGGATGGCCAACCTTTTAATTATTAATTTTTAATTTAGACATACAGCACAGAAACAGGCCATTTCGGCCCACGAGTAAGTACCAGGGGTGTATGTTAATTGGGCGGCATGGACTCATGGGCTGAAATGGCAGCATTAAAATTGTAGTCAACGTTATATGGTAAAATAATCCAGCACACAAAATGGCATTAATATGGCGCGTGCAATTTTGTTTACTCAGTTCCTGCTATGAAGATGATTCTACAAGTTTTGGCCAATGTTGTGTGCAGCTAATTAAATTCGACACACTTGCTCATGAGAAATCCAAGTACTTAACCTTGCACTTCAGCCCTTGTCAAGCTATCTTATTTTCCCACATCACAGCAACAATTCAAACTAAAACATCAAAACCTAAATACACACTCTCGATACCAGCAGGCACCAGCTGTAACCATAGCAACTAGTTCCAAAGATCTACAGCTAAGCTCCTTGTGGCATCACTAACACAAACAAGATAGATAACAGAAAATAATTTACCTATCCAGATAGGTAATATAATTTACCTATTCTTTAAAAAAAATATCTACTTATACAATCAACAAAACAAAAGATCCCTAACTACATAGAGTTGTAACATCACAAATAGGAACTAAAATAACATTGAATGGTATAAGCTCTCCCATCGCAGAGTTGAAGCATTTCCTTTTTGCATCCTTAACAGCCACTGACCAACTAATAGCATCACAAGAGCAGAATGATTACAGACATCACAATCTATTCGATGTAAGAGAAAAACTTTCCACTCCAGGTTATATGTTTCTTGAGGCTAATAATTCACAATAGTCACCGATAAACCCACTGGGGAACACAGGAAGACACTTCTTCACTCAGTGAGTGGTGCTAAAAGTAGGCAATGCTGGAGATGGTCTGTTGGCCCAGGTAGTAGCAAAGGAGAGAGTTTCAGATAAATCTTCAGAATTGGGGTAATCCAGAAGCGGTGACTCTACTTCTCTCTCCATTGATACTGCTTGGCCTGCAGAGTATTCCAGTATATTATGTTTACTTCTGGGAACCAGTAAAATAAAATGTGAAACTTACTTAAATTTAAATTTAATTTAAAAAAAAAATGTAGACATACAGCAGGGTAACAGGCCATTTCAGTCCACGAGCCTGTGTTGTCCAATAAACCTACCACCCCCGGTACGTTTCGAATGGTGGGAGCCCCCAGAGGAAATCTACTCAGACACGGGGAGAACATACAAACTCCTTACAGACAGTGCAGGATTTGAATTCCAGTCCTGATCGCTGGCGCTGTAACAGCATTATGCTAACCGCTACCCCAACCATGCCGCCTAGTACTACCACTAGGAAAAACATTAATCTGTTTAAGAGAGAGACAGATAAGTAGATGCAAAAGGAAGAGATAGGAATTGGAAGGGTTAAATAAAGATAGGTGAGACAAAGCTTGTGTAAACCAGTTCAGTTGAATTGCCTGTTTCTCTGGGGTAGATTCAATGTTGTATATAAATCTAAGTAAACTCATCACAATATTTTCATCACATACACAGCCCTGAGATTCTTTTTTCCTGCGGGCTCAGTAGAATTACCACTAATTAGTAGTGCAAAAAATGCACTGTACACAGTGTAAACGCAAACAAAGAACTGTAAACAGATAATGAATGTAAATAAACTGTGCAATATAGAGTGAACAAAGAAAATTAATAAAGTGCAAAATAAGAGTCCGTAAATGAGTCCCTGATTGAGTTTATTGTTGAGGAGTCTGATGGTGGAGGGGTAGCAGCTGTTCCTGAACCTAGTGGTGTGAGTCATGTGATACTTAGACCTCTTTCCTGATGGCAGCAGTGAGAACCGAGTGTGTGCTGGATAGTGAGGGTCTTTGATGATCGCTGCTGCTCTCCGACAGCAGCGTTCTCTGTAGATGTACTCAATAGTGGGGAGGATTTTGCTTGTGATGTCCTGGGCTGTGTCCACTATCTTTTGGAGGGCTTTACGCTCAGGGGTATTGGTGTTCCCATACCAGACCATCTCTTCCAGGAATGGCATAAACATTGTATTCAGTCAACCTTTTGGAGATCTGAAGATGGTGTGTGGGCTGCCTTCAGGAGAGTGAATCCGAGGAAAGCATCCAGTCCAGATGGAGTACCCAGCCAAGTACTGAAATCCTGTGCCAACCAACTGGCTAGTATGTTCACAGATATCTTCATCATCTCACTCCAGCAGGGCATGGTACCCACCTGTTTCAATCAGGCGTCAATCATACCGGTGCCCAAGAAGAGTGTTGTAACCTGCCTAAATGGCTATCAACCAGTGGCACTCACATCCACAGCTCCTATCTGAGAGGCAACATGGATCCATTCCAATTTGTCTACTGCAGCAACAGGTCTATAGCAGATGCCATCTCACTGGCTCTCCACAAAACCTTTATCCCCTCAAAACTAATCAGCAAACTCCAAGACCTGGACCACAAAACCCCTCTGTACAATTAGATCCTGGATTTTCTCAGCTCCAGACCTTAAATCAGTGCAGATCGGCAAGAATATCTCCTCCACAATCTCCATCATCACTGTACCATCACACCTTGCAAACTTACTCCTCATTCTGTACATCTATGTGTGGCTCAGAATGATAACAAAACTATTTACAAATTTGCTGGTGATATCCACCTACTCCTCCCCCTCTCAGTCTTCCCTCTTCACCAGCTTTTTAGTATAGGCCCCTTGAGGAAGGGCTCAGATCCAAAACGTCAGTAATGTATCTTTACCTCATATGGATGCTGTGAGATCTGCTGAGTTCCTCCAGTATTTCTGTGTTTTTACTACAATCACAGCATCGTGTTTTACTGTATAAAAGGGGGCAATAAGTCAGCTCACAGGAGGGAGATTTACAGTTTAGCTGAATGGTGTACTAACAACTGCCTCTCACTCAAAGTCATCAGATCCAAGGAGCCGATTGTAAACTTTAGGAAAGGAAAGCCAGATTTGACAAATTAGTATTGTGCTGGTACATCACCGGCCTACTGCAGGGGGCAACCTCTGTACCTACAAGAGTGTAAGGAGACAGGACAACACCTGACTGGCTGTCAATCAGTCGGCCTGAATGGATCAAGTCCCACCCGGTCAGGTGTCAATCACCCTCCGGGATATAATCCTACACCGGGCTCCCAAGGCCTCACTCAGAGTTGCTGCAGCTACAGCCAGCCTGGCTATGTGGAGGTCTTTTTGGATTAAGCCTGTTGTACAGTCTTTACCTTGTGTGTGTCTGATTCTGGCTAACAGCGCACCACAATTTAATCCACAAAATTTTCCCACGGCTGCCATGGAAAAACTCCTGAGCGCAGGGAGCCTCAAAGTTGACCCATGCCACCCGGAAGCCCAGACACGCTTCGAGATCTGGCAGCACACGGTTGAGGCAATCATCGAGGCGCACACAGGCGACATCCTGGACTCAGATCGGAAGAGGCTGGTCCTACTCCGGTCAAAGCTGGGTTCCCACGCCTTCCAGGCAACCAAAGGCTGCTCCATGTACAAGAGCACAATGGACACTCTCGAGGACTTGTACAAGCCCCCCCATGAATGCGGTCTGTGCAAGGTACCTCCTCAACACCCCGACCCAGCAACCTGGGGAGACAGCTGAGTCTTACATGGGACACCTGCAAGAGTTGGCCTGACTGTGTCTGGCTAAACCCGGGGTAGGCACAGAGGAGGTTGAGAGGCTGATCTGAGACGCCTTCGTCTGAGGGCTACACTTGAGGGGTATCTGGCAGAAGCTGCTGGAAGATAATATCTACACCATGACCAAGACAGTGGAAGTGGTCCAAAACCTGGAAGCTGCAGCCCTGCTCATTGAAGACTTCAATTCCAGGTTCCCCCAGAGTTGCAGCCCCAGACCGAGCTGGGGAGGAGAACAATGCTGCGGCAGGCACCCGTCGCCCCTGTAAGTACTGTGGGTCCTGGTGTGGGTCAGACCAACGATGGCGCCAAAATTGCCTGGCTAGGAACTAGTACTATTCCCGATGCGGCAAGAGAGGCCACTTTGCTAAAGTGTGCCTCTCAAAACCAGCCAGCAGCTCAAAGGCCCTCTGTGACCTCCCAACCTCCCCTGCAGACCCCTCCACGTGCGCGTGCCGGGTGGCACCACTATCCCTGCTACAACTTCTGACAGTGCAGCATCCGGCTCCGCCAGCGACGATCGCAGTGTGTGCCCTGAGCACCCGGACCAGCCCCTGCCCTCGCCAGCACCGCTCACTGAGAACTACAGCGACGTTACTTCCGGCGTGCCACCTCCATCTTGGGCCAGGCAGCAGCCGACACAGAGGGCCCCCGATGATGAGAACAATGTGGTCAACGCGGGTGATGACCAGGCCGCCCTACTGATGCTCTCTACGCCTCCGGATGCCATAATTCACCGCGCACAACCGGAGAGCAAAGACTCCAACCGGGCATACATCCCAGTCCCCAGGCAGCTATGGGGCGCGCAGGACCTCCTTGACCACCAGGGGTCTGCTTCAGCCCTGGGGGATGAACCTGCCCCCCCCACCCATCCAATACGACTTGACCCTGGCCCCCTTGGCCATCCCTCCGCACGGCACCACACTAATCACACAGACCCCTGCCGCCAGCCCCACCACTTCCCCTCCAACCAGTGACCAGGAGCCAGTCCTATGACAGTCACAGAGACCCCAGCGGCCGCTGGATCATCTCAATCTGTAAATATTGTATTTGTATAGTGGGTACGATTCCTTGTTTTTGCCCCTCACCCCCGGGACAATTTTAAAGAAGGGGGTGAATGTGGTGGTACACCACTGGCCTACTGTAGGGGGCAACACCTGCACCTGCAGGAATGTACCACCAGCCTACTGAAGGGGGCAACCTCTGTACCTCAGGAGTGTAAGGGGCAGGACAACACCTGGCCAGCTGTCAATCAGTCGGACTGAATGGATCAAGCCCCACCCAGTCGGGTGTCAATCACCTTCTGGGATATAAGCCTGTGCCAGCCTCCCGAGGCCTCACTTAGAGGTGCTGCAGCCACAGCCAGCCTGACTCTGTGGAAGTCTTTGTGGATTAAAGCCTGTTGTACAGTCTTTACCTTGTGTGTGTCTGATTCTGGCTAACAGTGCACCACAAGTATATGTTGAACCAAGCTATAGCTTGTATCCTGAATTAAATCACAGACACTGACAACACTATTTGTGTGTCTACAGTAAAGACAAAAAGATTTAATATAGGGCCTAACTGCAAAGATTTTATGAGATTTGTTTATATTCATGGGCACATATTGCCATAATGTAGTGCACATGTTCGGTTCACAAATTCATAAATTCTGGTGTAAATTTAAGAGCTTGTTTGTAACAATGTCCAATCTTATGATTTATGAGGCCAGACTATCTATTAATTAGGTGTAAGTGGAGATGCTTCGAGGATATTTGGGAAAATATTTGCATCTAAAATCCACTTGGTTGGTTAAAAATGTGATACGTCAATACACGTAGTCTAATAATGCAAAATAACAAGCGCTCTGAATAATTGTGTGTGTGTGTGTGTGTGTGTGTGTGTGTGTGTGTGTGTGTGTGTGTGTGTGTGTGTGTGTGTGTGTGTGTGTGTGTGTGTGTGTGTGTGTGTGTGTGTGTGTGTGTGTGTGTGTGTGTGTGTGTGTGTGTGTGTGTGTGTGTGTGTGTGTGTGTGTGTGTGTGTGTGTGTGTGTGTGTGCCCTTTGTCTTGTATTTGTGATTCATCCAGGCGCCTTTCTCTTTTCTTTCTTCTCAACCCACTATTTATATATACAGAATCGGCTTGAGTCAGCCCATTAGCGTCAGCACTTGTGCACATGGACCTGGAGTGCAGGCGCATGAAAGCAAACACTGCCCCAAGTTGATGGAAATGACTGCTGCCTCTTCCCTTTGTTTCCTTGTGTAAAGGGAGGTCAGCGATTTCCCCAGCTGCCCTATTTTTAGTAGCAGCAGCCCGTCCAAGGTTCAGCATTTTCAGTTCCATCTCTCACCAAACTAATGATAACCATTAAGCTGTCAGTGATATGTGAGGTCAGGTCAGGAAGAGCAGAGCATGCCAAGCAAGAGTTCCTTCAGAGTCCCAATATTAAAATTTCATTCAGCTTTGCAGGCAGACACTAATGCAAATAAACAGCCAGGATTAGAGTAGAAGGTATCAGAATATAATTTAGAAACCATCCTTCTGATGCTCTTTAATTATTTATTCCTTACAGAGTTCATCTGGGATTCAACAATAAAAGAAAGGATAAAATTAAAGACATACTTATATTGAGCCTCTCATGACCTTGAAAGCTTCAAAGTTCTTTCACACTTAAAATGCCTGTCACTTGTGAAATAAAGTAGCCGACTTGTGCACAGAAGCTTCACCGAGACAATTGGACAACAGTTTGTTTCATTGATGTTGATTGAGTAATAAAAGTCAGGACTCTTCTTCAAATAATGCCAGGGGATTATTTGCATCCAGACAGACCTCATTTTAAAGTTCACCTCCAACAGTGTAGCACTCTCCACCCTCAATTTACAATTTTGTGCTCAATTTTCAGGAATGGAAATTAAAGCAAAACCTCAGCAGCAAATGTTCTCACATGTGAGCTACAACAACTCGAAGGTAGAGAAAAATCCTAAGGTCCCATTGCCGAAAAATAAATTACATTGATTTTTCTTTCTTTTCATCGAAGGAAAATAGGTTCATCTTCGCGCTGGGCAATTAAACAATCTTTTGTTTTTAAATTGTCTGCAGTGTTCATGTGAATTTTTTTTTAAAAGCCTTTATATCATCAAAAGAAAGAGTCATCTTGATAACTTTGCAGCACAAAAAATACAGCTTGAATTTATATAGCACCCATAATGTAATAAAATGTCCAAAGGAACTTAAATATATTGTTCACCGTTTTTAAAATTTTTAATTTATTCTTAAAAATTTAGACATACAGTATGGTAACAGGCCATTTCATCCAATGGGTCCGTGCCATCCAATTTACACCCAATTAACCTACACTCCTGGTATATTTCAAACGGTGGGATGAAACCGGAGCCCCCGGGGAAAACCCTTTCAGACATGGGGAGAGCGTACCAACTCCTTACAGATAGCGCGGGATTCGAATCCCTGTCCCAATCGTAGTAAAGGCATGGCGCTAATTACCATGCCAACCGTTCTGCCCCTAATAACTTGGCCTAGTCAGAAATTTTAGTAAGTCAAGAATTTTTCAGCTAATTATATCCATAGCTACAGCATAATTAAAGAACCCACAAAAAAGTCATTAGCTCATGTAAACACCATATGGTAATACTGACAGCAGGAGTTTACATGAAAAGTGCTATCCTTTATCAAAGGAATAGTTCCACAGAACATTAGCTGGTGTCTGTGATATTGACCTAGTCTGGTGACCAGAATAGAGGAAGAATTAGATTAGACTAAGGAAAGCACGGAGGGGATTTATCAGAAAGTTGCTGGGTCTTTCCTAATACAAGCTCTACTTGTGATAGATGCAACACTGATGTGGCTTCATTGACTCATGTGTTTAGGTCAGTGTCCCATGATACAACCGAACCCCTTAACTGCTCTTTTAAGAATTACAGATGTAGGTTGTTTACCTCCTCTGCACATCGAGTTATAGCTTTTTCTACACTATTAGCTGGAAGAGCCATTTTACTTCAATGGAAAGACTCTGATTCTCCTACATCATTTCAATGGCTTTCTTAAATCTAGATAAAAATCAGAAGTCAAACTTTAGATATAACTACCTAATTTAAAGAAACATGGAAACCATTTATTGATTACTTTCATGGATATAACTGGTGTTATTCCATGAATTAACTCTTCCATTCCAGATGTAAGATCATTCTTGCCATTTTTGTTATCTGTAAGTGTGGACTAAAGCTATGTTTTAAACTATTCAACAGATTCTCAGGATACGTCGCTCAGTTGCTTTTTTTTCATTATATGTTTTTTAGTAGATTTTTTATAATATTCTAGCTACTTGCTACAAACTAAGGCTCTGCGAAGCCTATAGCGCAGGAGAGATTATTAGCTGCATGCAGGTTAGCTCAGAAAGAACACGCTGGTCCCAGAAAAAGTGACACAAACCCCAGTTGAGTGTAGTTAACACTGAACTTTATTGGGCTCACAGCCACCCTGCTTTTATTCTCAAGATGAGGGGCATGGTCAAAGTCCCCTTGGCGCTGATTAGTGCATTTGGGATCTGCTTTCCTTGATAGGCCAGTTAGGCTCCTTTAGTTGTTGCCAATTGGAGGGCAGCGCTGTGGGCCTCATATAGGCTGCTGGATTGTCTCATTCATCCTTCATTTTGTGAGCCACCACGAGGCCCCCCACATTATTATAATTATTTCTTTATCTGTTTTTGTTAGAATTATTTCTAATATGTCATATTTTCACTCTTTGGATTTTATATATGATACTTATACTAAGTAGACTTGGACAGGCTATTTTAATTGTGTTATTTCTATTCTCCTTATGCTGTGTATATTATGAAATTAAGAAAAAGAAAGACAATGTTGCTAGTTAAAATTAGCCATGAATAAAGTTTGGGAGACCCCTGGAGTTATTTTCTTTAGAAGTTTGTGGGGGATTAACTGAGTTTCATTTTTTTTAAAATTAA
Organism: Narcine bancroftii; assembly: GCF_036971445.1. Taxonomy (NCBI): domain Eukaryota; kingdom Metazoa; phylum Chordata; class Chondrichthyes; order Torpediniformes; family Narcinidae; genus Narcine; species Narcine bancroftii. The sequence goes on from NC_091480.1 coordinate 16,051,701, forward strand.
GACATACAGCATGGTATCAGGCCCTTCTGGCCCATGAACCCATGCCACCCAAATACCCAAATTACAACCCTATATGTTTTGAAGGGTGGGAGGAAACCGGAGCATCTGGAGGAAACACACACAGACCCAGGAAGAATGTATAATCTCATTACAGACAGCACCAGATTCAAACCTGGATTTCTGGCACTGCTACACCAACTGTAAAATAGTGAGGCTGTAAGGTAGAATGATTAGGCCAATTTTCCATGGCTGAAAAAGCTCAATAAGTTGACTTAAAATAAGTGTTAAAGCATTAGTGGGAGGTCTGAGGAAAAATTATGTCACCTGGAAATTGGGGGGGGGATGTAGAAATAACCAGCAAGAGAAGTAATGTTTTTTTAAAACTTTATTTAAGATTTTATAACATGAATAACATATAGGATTACATGAAAAAAAATAAGAATAAAATAATAAAATTACAATACAGTATCAGTAATCTAAATAAACTATACCCTCCCCAATAATTATTAAACATTAATAACCCAACTCAAATTAGTCCAACCCCCCTTTCCCCCCAAAATAAAGAGTGAAGAATTAATAAAGTTAATAATATATGTGAGAAAAAAACCCACTTACAAAAAAAAACAAAAACATAACCGATTAAAATACTAACAAAAAGAAAAGTAATTAATACTAAGATATCAGACTTAAAAAACATATTTAAATCAAACTTAAATGCATATATTTAACAAACGGCGTTAAGATAAAACATATATTTAACTCAAACTTAATATAAAAAATTAGTAAAGTTAGTAACATTATCTATCAAAAATTCTTAAACGATAATCAATTCTTAAAAAAATTGTAGCATGAAAAAAAAGATGAAAAAAAACTTTCTCTATAGAGATAAACCTTCACCAAATATCAACTAACTTCACATCTATCATCATATTAGTCACATAAACCACCATCTTAAAACAAAATTCAAACCTCATTAAGCATTGTACAATTCAATTTTAGTACTCTTCCACCAATTTTCCCTTTTACTCTTGAATAGTTATCCAATAAAAGCTCCAATACCACATTTAAATATCCCCAATCATTACGTTAAAATTCAGATATCCAAATAATAAAAACACATCTACAACAAAATCTATATCTTCAACAAATGGAGCATAAACCACAAACAAAATTCAAGCCTCATTAAGAATTGTACAATTCAATTTATAACTTTCACCATTATTCCCTTCATTCTATAACTAAAATAGCAAAATAATATACACCAGAATTACCACTCCTTTCACCTTAAAGTTAAAGAAAAAATTAAAAAAACTTATCCATCCCATTCACATTTAAATTTCAGATATTCCTTATCTACTGAATAAACTTTACAAAAAAAAACCACATCAATTTTTAGTTTTTTAAACAATCAAATACTTTCTTATGCTTTTTTTTATATTTAAACAAAAAAAAACCCCTTCACTCTTTATTCTAAAAATACAAAAAAAAGGAAAAAAAACAGGTAGGAGGTTAAAAATACCCCCTCCCGTCTAAAACGCGCAATGCGGTAACTCCCAAAAAAAAATGGGTGTGAGATAACTCACACGTAGCAGATGACTTTCAGGAAATAGTGCCTATCCAGTTCTCTCCCCAACTCTCACTTCATCTTAAACTAACATCATCATTATTTAATATCCCTTTTTTTTAAAAAAAAACATTAGAAAAAAAAAGGACAACTCTTCTTTTAATCAGCCAACTGCCGAGTCACCATTACAACCATTCCTTCTTGGAGCACAGCTCTTTTCTTCCATCTCTTGTCTCCTTAGAGATCGCGGCAGACTATGTTTCTGTTGAAACTGAGTAATTGGCAGCTCTTGAGCAAATGCTATAGCTTCCTTTAGAGAATCAAAGAACTTTGCCTTGTAACCTTTCTTCCACAACAACTCTTTAGCAAGATTGAATTCCCGTCGTTGGAACATAACTTCTTGACTCAAATCCGCATAGAAGAAAACTCGATTATTTTGAATAATCTCTGTTGTGCATTTCTAATAGCCACTCGTAAAATTATTTCTCTGTCGTAATAATTCAAGCAACGAACCAAAACAGGTCTTGGACTTTTACCTGAAATAGGTCTTCTACACAAGGCTCTGTGAGCACGTTCCAGTATTATACCTTCCGGGAAATGTTCTTGACCCAGCACCTGCGGAATCCATTCAGTAAAACATTTTCTTGGGTCTGGTCCCTCCATACCTTCCGGCAAACCAATAATCTTTATATTGTTCCGTCTGGATTGGTTTTCCAAATAATCAATCTTTTTCACCAAATTTTTATTTTGAGTTTGTAAGTCTTCGACCATTTTGGTCACATCAAAAACTTGATCCCGTATTTCGTCTCTATCTTCTTCACACGAATTAAATTTATCTCTCACTTCAAGCTTAAAAGCTCCAAATTCAGCCATCTGTTGAGAATATGTTTTCACCAGAGTATTAAACCTAGTACCAAGTTCAGTCATAATCTTGGATAATCCCTGCATTGTATAAGATAATTTAGATTCAAGATTCACAAAAATCTTTTCAATTGGAAGAGATTTTGGCTCAACAGATTCCTGCTTCTTCTGCATAACCAAAGGATCTTCTGTTCCTTCCTTCATTCTGGTTACCTTCCTTGTAGTATGACTGCGTGTGGAAACCCCAGCCACAGCCTCTCCAGCAGTGACTGGAGGACGCTGGCCGGGGTTTTCCCCAGTCCATAATGTATTAAGTTCTCCCAGTACATCAAGTTGTATAGGTTCTTCTATCTCAAGAGGTGCAGTTTGCAGCGCCACCTCTACAGTTGACAAATGCCTTTGAGTAACTCTTTGTTCTAAAGGCTGTTTGGCGCCCTCTTTAGGGGGCTCTACCGACGTAACATAGAGCCCTACATCCGAACACTGTACCTCTCTCCTGGGATCCATTTCACGCTGAGTCCCGGTGTCTTTCCTGCAGGTAGGCTCCAAAACTTGAACTTTTGGAAAATGTAGTTTTTTGATGATTTGTTGTCGTTTTTTTTGCTCTTTTTCACCAATTGTACCATCATAAGTTAAATTAACAGCACTGAAATTATCTAAACTTTTAAAGAATTTTAACGGGCATTTCTAGACAAAACAATAAGATAGAGTCAGGAGAGGACTGGAAGGCACGTCTGATCCTTACGCCATCTTGCCACGCCCCCCCCAAGAGAAGTAATGTTGACAGAAATATTAATAGATTTAATGTTTTCATGTCATCTGAAAGCTTACAATCCTACCTCCTATGTTCATATCCAAATTACTAATGAATATAACAACCAATAAGACTTCAGCACTGATCTTTGTAGTACACCACTGGTCGCAGGATTCCAATCGCAAAAATAACCCTCTACTATCATCCACTGCTTCCTGTTACCATAATAGTTTTTAATCTCATTTACCAACGATATCACATCCTTTTCTCTTAATTCCACAAGGATCCAAGCAGAGATGTGATTGAGTCAGATGTACAGAATGAGACCATCCAGTGCATCAGCCCAGTACTGACCCAGTCAGTTGGTAACCTTTCCAGTCACACAATCACTTTCCACATAGGAATGGTAGTTAAAATAAGAAGGAGAATAGATCATTTACTAGAATGAGATAGAAGAAATAAAACTCCAATGTACCTGACACCAGCTGAAATGAACAGCTCCAATCACCCTGTGCTGGAATAGATGGGAACTCAGACTGATTAAAGTAAGTGGGAAACAAGCTCCCAACAGAGCAGGCACCCTGATTGAGGATTGGCTCCATAAATCATGTAGAGCAGAGTTGAGCTACAATACTACTATCTAGTTCAAATATATTTCTAGACCCAGGAATGCATATTCCTCCATCACCACACTACCAAGCCAGTTATTTGACAATGATCTTTTCACATGTCTTCCAAAGATATGCTGCCAGCTAAAACAATTATAAAGGTATCTGGGTTAGAAGGCTCAGATCGGAATCTTGTTTCTGTCCCTGATGTTCAAAAGCCTTTAGCTCCACATCTTCACATGCAGACACATTAAAGCCCAGGGAGTCAAGTCCAGATGCTAAATAAAGGAACAGATCTTAAAACGGAATTAATTAATGGCTTCTGCAAATCACACCTCAGGCTCTGATGGTGTGTGTCCCCATGCATTATTATTTTCAATTCATAATCTGCTCTTGTCACATAACCTATTCAATATTTCTACATTTGTTTGCAATCAGTCAAGAAGCCACTTACAGCATAATACTTAATTTTCATTTATAATGCTTCAGATTCTGCCACTAGACGGCATTCCTCAATGCTACAACAATTCAAGAATCATATAATTGATTTTTTTTTAAACAGAAGGAGGCCATTCAGCCCTCAAGCCTGTGCTACTTCCCAGTAGAGGAATCCCATCATTCTTATTCCCACTACTATTTCTTTAAGGCTTTGTAACTTTTTTTCTTTCTCCAGTGCTTGTTCAATTTCTTTTTGAAGCCACTGATTATGTTTCGAAGCAGTGAATTCTGGATCATAATCACTCACTGGGTTAAAAAAAATGCTCACAGTCCCAATTTATTTACTGCTCAATATTTGAAATCTGTGTCTCCTGGTCCTTGAACTATCGGTGATGGCATTGATATGCAAACATATTCAGATGTAACTGAAGATTCTGCTGTTATACATGTACGTATAAACATAGTAAAGCCTCTTGTTTGTCAATGTAAAGTTGAATCAACAGCTCTTAGCAGGTTAATAAAATATTGTAATCTATTTCTGGAAATGCTATGTGGAAGTTTCCTGTTTTATGAATGCCATCTTGATAGCAGAATTCTCTCATTTCAGAATCAGAATTTATTGTCATGAACATGTCACGAAATTCATTGTTTTACCACAGCATCAAAGTGCAAACATTTATATAAACCACCTTACAGAATAAATAAGAATAGGGCCAAAAAACCTGAAAAAGTCCACGTAACGCAGGGGAAGAAGCTGTCCTTGTGCCACTGAATTCTCATCTTCGGGCTCCTTTACCTTTTTCTCGATGGTGGCAGAGTGAAGAGGGCACGGCCTGGATGGTGGGGGTGCTTGAGGGTAGAGGCTGCTTTTTAAAGACACCGCCTCATGTAGATGTCCTCAATGAAGTGAAGTCTGGTGCTCATGATGCCACAGGCCGGGTTAACCTGCCTCTGGAATTTTTCCTTGTCCTGAGCATCGGCACCTCTGTACCAGACAGAGATGCAACTGGCCAGAACTTACGGTGCACCTGTAAAAGTTATTGAAAGAATTTGGTGATGTACTGAATCTCCTCAAATTCACAAAGTATAGGCGCTGGCGAGCCTTTTTCGTGATTGCATCGACATTGATTTGGAAGAATGATGGAATGAATGGCCTGAAATAAAATCACCCTCTAACCAAACAGTTACGTTTATAAAATGACCCCAGAGAGTGGTATTTTGGTCTGTTCACCATTTATCCCATTACATTCTTTCAGGCTATTATGCTTATTACGCTATATTAAGTAAGAAAAATGAACTGGAGGAACCATTCAGAACTCTTTATGAAGGGGTTCAGATGATGTAACGGATTGTTAAGAGTGAACCTGGAAAGGATTACAATTATGGATCAGAAAGTCTCGTCATGAATATGTCATGAAATTTGTTGTTTTGCTGCATCACTGCACTGCAAATACTGCTCTAAAATTACATTCATAAATAAATTAGTGCAAAAATATGAAAAAGAGATAGTGTCTATTCAGAAATCTGATGGCCGAGGGGAAAGAGCTCACCTTGTGTCACTGGGCGTGGTATGAGGATTAAAACGACTGCCTTCAGCACTTTCTGCAGGCCTTTGGACTGCAGTTAGAGCTACTGTGTTGGAATTGTATTTTAATACTCTTTCAAATCTGTCGTCGGGTGCACTATGTGGGGAAGTAATCAAAGTAGGCGCAATATAGGATGAAGCAGGGATTAAGGGAAAGTTTTCAAACCATCCTGACATAGAAATATATTGCAATTCCTTCATCACCCCTCTATCTGAGTGTGGGAACTCTCTCCCTGGCACCACAGGAACTGAAGCCGTTCAGGAAGACTGTTCACCACCACCTTCTCCTGGGAATGAAAGATTTGGAAAATAACCAAATTATAATGGCCACCACACAGGGGAAGTGAAAATAAAAGCTTGAAATAGAGAGAAAGTCTCCTATGAATTATCTTCAGTAAGAGTGGCTTAAAAGATTCTGTCATTCTCACTATTTTTAATGTGATGCTTCTGTTAAACTTGCAAGCGAGCTGGAATTAAGTGCCCACATCTCATAAAAAATGGACTGACTGAGAAGAGGTCTTAGAACCAGAGAAAGATACCATCTTTGTTTTTAATGTGTTTGAGCCCATAGGACCTGATGTCTTTTGGTATAATTTATGTGGGTTAGTTTAAAGTTTTAAATAGAAATAGATTGAGGAGGGAAGAAGCTTCATTTACTTAAATCGTGATGGTATATCTCCAGGATGGTCCATTCAGATACTCACAAGGATGCTGGAGCTCGTCATTTGAGGAAGAATATAACGTAGGTAAAAGTAAAGGTTCCATTGTTGTCACATAATACAGGTTCAACATTTAGAATGTAACATACATAGAAAGTTTTAACTTTTGTCTACCTTAAGGCAGTCAGAGAGTCACCACTTTGTCCAGCGCCCCTCATCTACATCCTTTACCACCTAAACAGCCACAAAGTATATTTCAAGATATTAAAAGCCTAACAGTATAACCTGATCAGGATGTGACAGTCATTGGGTTGACAAAATATGCTCTTTATTTTTACTAATTTTGATGGATGAAATTGATGTTTATTTTAGGCATTTATTTTGATTTTTATTGACTGAATTTTCAGAATGGCATAATATTAGCACCGTTGGCGTCGAGTTAGCACAACGTCTTTACAGTGCCAGCAATCGGGACCCGACCTGGGTTCAAGTCCCGCGCTGTCTGTAAAGAGTTTGTACATTCTCTCCGTGTCTGTGTGGGTTTTCTCCGGGGGCTCTGGTTTCTTCCCACCCTTCCGGGGGTGTAAGTTAATGGTGTTTAAATTGGGCGGCATGAACTCGTAGGGCCAAATTGGCCTGCTACAGTGCTGTGTGTCTAAAAAAAAAAAAAAAAAGATAGCATATTATTAAAATCTTATTTGGATTGACACTTAAAAATGAAAGAAAGAAAAAGATTTGCCTTTTGTTCACTTTTCACAGCCTCAAATCCTTGAGATGACATCAAAAGATTTAGATAAACGAGGCTGGATAATATTTCACAAATACTAGATGTGGGAATTTGATTCTATAAGCCCCCATAGTTGTTTTCCTCTGCTATCCAATGAGAAATACCTGGCAAGACAACAGCAATGTTATGAAGACAAAAAAAAAACAGGTTGGTGGAGGGACTCAGCGTGACAGGCGGCATCTGTGGAGGCAAGTGGAGAGGTCAAGACTTTTCGTCACGACGGGGTCTTGGCGTGAAACGTCAACAATCCGTTTCCCCCCACAGATGTTGCCTGACCCGCTGAGTCCCTCCAGCAACTTGGTTTTTGCTCCAGATTCCATTTGTGTCTGTAATCATACACTGTTGCTGGAATGCCATCTGAAAAAATGTCATCCCTCGTATCTGGAATTCAAACAACCAGCAGAAAATTGAGGAAATTAAATTAAAAAATAATAATAATAGGTAAAAAAAATATTTAAGTTTAAAATTGTAAAATTTAAAGTAAATGTTCTCTGAAATAACATATAAACCTTTGGTGAATATGTGAGCAAATATTCAGCGAGCGGAGTGCCTTGGTTGTGCTTTTGCTTGTAGCAGCTGTTTGAATGAAGTTGTGTGAAACAGCACCTACATCCTTTACCGCCCAGGAGGAAGAGCTGGTTGATGCCTTTCGCTGTTGAGGTGACTCTTCAAGTATCTCCTTATCCCTGCTTAGTAAGAGTCACCCCGGCTTTTTCTGTAAACTTGGGGGAGGGTGGGTTAATTATCTATAATGTTACTGTTTGCCATTTTAGCGGCTCCGAAGAAGGGGAGGAACCTGCAGGTGCAGCGATGATTAAATGTTTTCAAGGAATGCGACTGAAAATAAAGTAAAATGCTTTAAGGTTTATATATTCATCCAAGTGAAGTTTGTTCAGTGTAAATACAATATAGTATTTTTTTCTTTTAAACTGTATATTCTTAATGCAGGTGTATTAGTTAGTTATTGTAAAAATGAGTTTATCCGGCATCTACCAAACCCCATGCTGCCAGATACCAGGGGATTTACTGTACTGAGCTGTCAGAGTCATATCTAGTGTTACATTATGATGGGATAAAACAAAAAGAACTAGACATATGTTCTCTGGAATCTAAAAGGTTAAGAGGTGACTTTACTGGGTGCGGATTTTGATAAGGTATGTCATGTTGAGTGGGACATAGAAATATAAAATCACACAGCTCATCCAGGAAGATGATAGGAACATTTTCTTTATACAAGAGGCAGGAGAGGTGTGAAGCTCAGGGCACAAAAAGCAGTATGTTAACTTGATTAAAACCTTTCAGATTGCTGAAGGAACACAGGAAAACGCAGCCAAGGCGGGTAGATGGAATTGTAGTGCAGATGAGCCATAATTTCCTTGAATACTGTAACAGGCCCAGGGGGTTGAACGGACCACTCATGTTGCCACTCGATGTTTTACATAGTTCGGCATGCAAACGTGGTCATTAGTCTTCTGGGGACAGATTACAGGGTACTGAAAGGCAGCGAGCAAGCAAGAAACAGCGTGAGCCCTCTGCATCACTCCAGAATAACACATCCTTGGGGAAGGCAAAAGACGATAGTTTGTGACATATAATTGAGCTAACATGGAAGAATATGTTGAAATGAAACACAAGAATCTGCAGACACTGCAATGGTATGTTGCAATATCACGTTGCTGAGCTAGAGGCGCCTTGGCCTGGAGAAGCTACTTGGCTTCCTTCATAATTATTGAGTCAAATTCTATTTAAGCTCCAACAAGATAACTGGTGTTCTCTTGTTACAACGGAAGATGGTGAAGTTTATGTCAGATGGACAACCTCTAATTTTCTCTTGCTAGATTTTCTGTAGCCTCTCCAAGGGAAAAGCTGACTCGTTGCCCTGGAAATATTCACAGGAAATCTTGCTTTCTGGATTAGAGATCGGCCAGTTAAATGTTGTGAAAATGATTTAATCATTTGTTATCAATCTCATTTTTCAGAAATCATGAGAGAATTTCTAGCTATTTGAAGGCTTTTATCCTTTCTGCTGTATAGTGGTTGATATCATTTGGTTTCTTTCTAAATACATTTGCGTTAGCTGTCTCCATAAGGTGGTGACGGTGCATTCGATGATCAGCGATGTACACCGTCTTCTTCTCTGATGTGGTGAGACTGAATGAAACTAACTGCTTGTGGGACCAACAAATTGAACAATAAAACTTGATGATCAGTCTCCCTGCAGTTTATGATTAGACAGTTTGCTAAGTAAAAATGTCGGTAAGGTTCAATAGCAGTTCTCTCAGCTCTGAAACAGAAACTCTTGGGTTCAAGCCAAGTGAAAGTGTTATCAGCAACTCGAGATGTTAAATTGAAGTCCGTTGTCCAACTCTTCGATGAATGTTAGGGATCTCTGAGTTTTTGTTTGAGGTTCATGGACTGGACAATGAAGATTTCGCTTTGTGAACACTGCTGATCATAAAAATCATCTTAAAATTTTCCAGTCATGAATCATTTTTTGATATAACCTATTTTTGTGATTTCCTGTTATATTTTTAATATGCTTCAAACAGACAAAACCATGAGATGCAGCATGTCATTGAAAATTAATTTTCTGCATTCGCACTTGGACGTCTTCCCTACTGATCTTGGTGAAGTCAGTGATGAACATGGTGAAAGGTTTCACCAGGACATTGTGACCATGGGAATGCGGTATCAGGGCCACTGGAATCCATCAATGCCGGCCGACTATTGTTGGACACTGACACGAGAGGCAACAGTAGAATCGAAAGTCAGCGGAAATTTTTTTTTTATGTCAGTTTAACTAACGCAACGTGTCAGCATCATTATGCAGTTAAACATGCTAAATTAAATAAAAGTCAATTTAATGTTTCTCCAACTTCCTACAGTAAATCTGAAATTATCTTTGTGTTCAACTTGAAGTCATCTATCAAAATCCCCAATTATTTTTCAGGAAGCAAACCTTTTGAAAAAAAATTGTGTCATCCAAATTTGAAGTCTTAATTGTGCAAATTATTTGCTGCATTTCCCTACATTGTAATCATGACCTCAACGTTTCTGCTGCATCCATTGAGTATCTGGTGATGCGCTGTACGCATAAAAGGTACAGGAATAGAAATACACCCCTGTATTTTCTTTCCAGGTGACCCATATAGTGTAGCTGTAGTGCGTGTGAGCCTTTGATAAACCCTTGGCTCTGTGTTTGAATCATAAATTTTAAAAATAACAGTTGGATTGCTGGGTTGGAAAGTGTTTGCATTTTGACACCACAATACTGTTGGGTGGTGTATTTAACTCATCTGGATCTCATATCAGCACTGCCATCAAGAGGTATGTAGTGGTACTGCAAGAGTTTGAAAGTTCCTGCAGTAAATTGTTTTAACAAATAATACATCTAAGTAAAATAACATTACCCATCAGTCAAATATTTGGTCCTGTGGTCTTTCTGATTGATATTTAGCTGGGAGAGGTTTTAAATGCAATTGAAGATGACAAGAAGAGATGAAGCATGCTCTTCCCAGAAATATCAATAAGATGATTTTTAAATCTCATTCAGAAATGTCTGGTAAGCAGAAAAAAAATACAGAAATTGAACAGAGTGTTGGGGTAGCATGGTTGACGTAGTGGTTAGTGCAACGTCTCTGCAGCACCAGCGATTGGGACTGAACTTATGTTCGAATCCTGCGCCGTCTGTAAGGAGTTTGTACGTTCTCCCATTGTCTGCAGGGGCTCTGGTTTCCTCCCGCCATTCAGAAATGTACCGGGGGTGTAGGTTAACGGGGTGTAGGTTAACGGGGTGTAGGTTAACGGGGTGTAGGTTAACGGGGTGTAGGTTAACGGGGTGTAGGTTAACGGGGTGTAGGTTAACGGGGTGTAGGTTAACGGGGTGTAGGTTAACGGGGTGTAGGTTAACGGGGTGTAGGTTAACGGGGTGTAGGTTAACGGGGTGTAGGTTAACGGGGTGTAGGTTAACGGGGTGTAGGTTAACGGGGTGTAGGTTAACGGGGTGTAGGTTAACGGGGTGTAGGTTAACGGGGTGTAGGTTAACGGGGTGTAGGTTAACGGGGTGTAGGTTAACGGGGTGTAGGTTAACGGGGTGTAGGTTAACGGGGTGTAGGTTAACGGGGTGTAGGTTAACGGGGTGTAGGTTAACGGGGTGTAGGTTAACGGGGTGTAGGTTAACGGGGTGTAGGTTAACGGGGTGTAGGTTAACGGGGTGTAGGTTAACGGGGTGTAGGTTAACGGGGTGTAGGTTAACGGGGTGTAGGTTAACGGGGTGTAGGTTAACGGGGTGTAGGTTAACGGGGTGTAGGTTAACGGGGTGTAGGTTAACGGGGTGTAGGTTAACGGGGTGTAGGTTAACGGGGTGTAGGTTAACGGGGTGTAGGTTAACGGGGTGTAGGTTAACGGGGTGTAGGTTAACGGGGTGTAGGTTAACGGGGTGTAGGTTAACGGGGTGTAGGTTAACGGGGTGTAGGTTAACGGGGTGTAGGTTAACGGGGTGTAGGTTAACGGGGTGTAGGTTAACGGGGTGTAGGTTAACGGGGTGTAGGTTAACGGGGTGTAGGTTAACGGGGTGTAGGTTAACGGGGTGTAGGTTAACGGGGTGTAGGTTAACGGGGTGTAGGTTAACGGGGTGTAGGTTAACGGGGTGTAGGTTAACGGGGTGTAGGTTAACGGGGTGTAGGTTAACGGGGTGTAGGTTAACGGGGTGTAGGTTAACGGGGTGTAGGTTAACGGGGTGTAGGTTAACGGGGTGTAGGTTAACGGGGTGTAGGTTAACGGGGTGTAGGTTAACGGGGTGTAGGTTAACGGGGTGTAGGTTAACGGGGTGTAGGTTAACGGGGTGTAGGTTAACGGGGTGTAGGTTAACGGGGTGTAGGTTAACGGGGTGTAGGTTAACGGGGTGTAGGTTAACGGGGTGTAGGTTAACGGGGTGTAGGTTAACGGGGTGTAGGTTAACGGGGTGTAGGTTAACGGGGTGTAGGTTAACGGGGTGTAGGTTAACGGGGTGTAGGTTAACGGGGTGTAGGTTAACGGGGTGTAGGTTAACGGGGTGTAGGTTAACGGGGTGTAGGTTAACGGGGTGTAGGTTAACGGGGTGTAGGTTAACGGGGTGTAGGTTAACGGGGTGTAGGTTAACGGGGTGTAGGTTAACGGGGTGTAAATTGGGCGGCGTGGACTCGTAGGGCCGAATTGGCCTGTTACAGTGCTGTATGTCAGTTGGTGTTGATTTTCCCTGCACATTCACCTCCACTGAAATAAATATATATGCTTGAATTTTGAAGTATGTAAACCTTTCAATGATCTCTGATGGAATCTCTGACATCAGTGGTGTGACCACTGGTCGCAAAGCTCCATAGCTAATAGCACTGAGAAATGCTCATCAGTTTCACTAAGGATCAGTGGAGTCCTACCATGATTTCTGTTGATGAACCTGAATATTTTTGGAATCACTGAAGTAAAAGCAGTGGTGGTCCTACAGACCCTCACACCTGCCACTCAAAAAATCGTGGCTGAATTATTTTTTTAAACCATAGACTACATTCCTTCACTAATGTCATCATCCAGGCTCTAAAAGAAGTATCAATCTCCTTCTTCAGATATTCAGCCACCAGCGCTGAGTTTCTAGTTAGTTCAGGGAATACTTGCTATTTATTTTTGAGGAAATATTAGAATCCAACTCTGGCCCAGAAAGGCCAGAGGGACTTAATAGGAAATGCCAACATATGTTTGTGATTAACATGAAACACGTTGACATCAGTGATATTATTTGTAATGTTGCAAAGAGGTTCCTGTACTAATAGACAGTGCAATTCACAAAGATGTGCTGTCTCACATTTCTGCACAAACTTTAAATTGATGACAGATTTTGTGATCCCTAATAATTAGCTAGAAAGAGAATATACCAAAGACAGTTCAAGTTTATTATCATCCTTTTGTACAACCAATGAAACAGTGTTCTCCAGTCCTTGGTTCAAAAACATGCAAACAGACCTACAGCCATAATACACATACAAACGTTGCATATACAGTACATATGTACAGATATAAAAATAAATAAATATTGTTACATTACAGTAGAGCTTCAGAGGGTTTGTATGAGCAGTTTATCACTCTCACTGCCCATGGGAAGAAGCTGTTTCTCAGCCTGGTGGTTCTGGCTCTGATATTTCTGTATCTCATTGGGAGTAGCTGGAAGATGCTCCATGTGGGTTGATAGGGGTCCTCAATGATTTTCGAGCCCTCTTCAGACAATCCCTGTAGATCACATTGACGGGAGGAGGGAGACTCCAGGGCTCCTCTCTACCGCTCATATGGTCCTGCGGATTGACCTCCGATCCAATGCTCTACAGAAACTGTACCATACTGTTATGCAGCAGACCAGGATGGTCTCGATAGAACTCCTGTAGAAAGTTGGCAAGATGGTGGCCGGTAGCTTTGCCTGCTTCAGTCTTCTCGGGAAGTGCAGTCACTGTTTAACCTTCCAGACAAGTGAGGAGATGTTGTGGGTCCAGGATAGGTCACTACTTAATTAGACAGAGGAACCTGGTGCTCTCTACTCTCTCCACTACTCATCTCTGAATGTTTGTGGAGTGTGGTGGTTTCTGGTCCTCCTGTAATCCACGATCATCTCCTTTGTCTTGCCAACGTTGAGATTCAAGCTGTTATTCTCACATCATTTCACAAGATTCTCTACCTCTTCTCTGTAATTTGATGAATAGAAAAGGAGAAGGTGGAATGATAACAGTAGGGAGATATAAGCATTCTTTCGATAACATAAATATCTTTCTTTCTTTGGTTTGGCTTCACGGACGAAGATTTATGGAGGAGTAATGACCACGTCAGCTGCAGGCTCGTTTGTGGCTGACAAGTCCGATGCGGGACAGGCAGACATGGTTGCAGCAGTTGCAGGGGAAAATTGGTTGGTTGGGGTTGGGTTTTTCCTCCTTTGCCTTTTGTCAGTGAGGTGGGCTCTGCGGTCTTCTTCAAAGGAGGTTGCTGCCCGCCAAACTGTGAGGCGCCAAGATGCACGATTTGAGGCGATATCAGCCCACTGGCAGTGGTCAATGTGGCAGGCACCAAAAGATTTCTTTAAGCAGTCCTTGTACCTCTTCTTTGGTGCACCTCTGTCTCGGTGGCCAGTGGAGAGCTCGCCATATAACACGATCTTGGGAAGGCGATGGTCCTCCATTCTGGAGACGTGACCCACCCAGCGCAGTTTGATCTTCAGCAGCGTGGATTCGATGCTGTCGGCCTCTGCATCTCGAGTACTTCGATGTTGGAGATGAAGTCGCTCCAATGAATGTTGAAGATGGAGCGGAGACAACGCTGGTGGAAGCGTTCTAGGAGCCGTAGGTGATGCCGGTAGAGGACCCATGATTCGGAGCCGAACAGGAGTGTGGGTATGACAACGGCTCTGTATATGCTAATCTTTGTGAGGTTTTTCAGTTGGTTGTTTTTCCAGACTCTTTTGTGTAGTCTTCCACGGTCTTTGCCCTCAGACAGCTCCAAGAAAAGTGCAGAGAACAAAACAAAGGACTCTACATCACCTTTGTTGACCTCACCACAGCCTTCGACACCGTGAGTAGGAAAGGGCTTTGGCAAATACTAGAGCGCCTCGGATGCCCCCCCCAAAGTTCATCAACATGGTTATCCAACTGCACGAAAACCAACAAGGTCGGGTCAGATACAGCAATGAGTTCTCTGAACCCTTCTCCATTAACAATGGCGTGAAGCAAGGCTGCATTCTCGCGCCAACCCTCTTTTCAATCTTCTTCAGCATGATGCTGAAACAAGCCATGAAAGACCTCAACAGTGAAGACGCTGTTTACATCCGGTACCGCACGGATGGCAGTCTCTTCAATCTGAGGCGCCTGCAAGCTCACACCAAGACACAAGAGCAACTTGTCCGTGAACTACTCTTTGCAGACGATGCCGCTTTAGTTGCCCATTCAGAGCCAGCTCTTCAGCGCTTGAAGTCCTGTTTTGCGGAAACTGCCAAAATGTTTGGCCTGGAAGTCAGCCTGAAGAAAACTGAGGTCCTCCATCAGCCAGCTCCACACCATGACTACCAGCCCCCCCCTCCACCCCCCACATCTCCATCGAGCACACAAAACTTAAAACGGTCAACCAGTTTACCTATCTCGGCTGCACCATTTCATCGGATGCAAAGATCGACAACGAGATAGACAACAGATGCTGCATGTTTAAATATACACGTTAAGTAATGACTTGATCCTCTGCCCCCCAAGAAGACATTTCAAACATACACCTGAGTAACAGGGATGTGCGCTGTGTTGTTAAGGCAACATGCACTCATAGTTGAAAATAATGACATAGGAAATGGAACCTTGAACATACTGGAATCCAACTTTACACAACAGTCGTGCCAAAACTTGGCATCAATAGAGTAAGAAGTAAACTGTGAAAATGTTACAACTGAGAGCCATATAATCAGGATGTACAGTAAAATTCTTGGTTTCTGGCACCTATGGATAAGTGTATTTTCTGGTTGCCTGTCTTGGATCTCAACTCCTTCAGGTTTTGTTTTCCTCCTTCTGTCTTCCAGTTCACTGTACCCTGCCAGAATTCAGTGAAATTCAAAAAACTTAAAACAATGGCTCCATTTCTAAGATTCTGATCTTAATGAAACAGGGTTAATTAATGATCTCACAGTGAGAATGCATAAAGGGAAATCATACTATTATAGAATTTCAAAACCAGTTAAGACATCATTCAGGTGCCTTGCCATTCGATGTGTGCGATCATGTCCCTCCATCTGTCACAATCTCTGACCCTCTGAATTATAGTTGTTTCCTCCCCAGTTCTCCTTAAGTGAAGGCTCCATCTTTGAGGTGAGACCACAGTCGATGTTGAGTTCATAATTATTCAAGCGAAAAATACTGAAGTAGTTTCCCATTGCCTTGTTCAATTGCAGTGTCCATACTGGACGGTGAACCCTGGCCACTGATTAGCGGATTCATCTGCCCAGCGTTTTTAGTTTTACAACCATAAATTCCAATTTGTGGAATCTGTTTGTAAAAAACCATCCACCGTCTGCCATCCATTGGCTTCACGGGACCCTGATAGGGAGGCTAAACAGGTTCTACACCTTGCCCAAGGATGATTGGTCAGAAGGAACACCTTACAGCTCCTTTTGTAGAGCAATGGCGCAGCACCAACACTGTTTAGGACAGCAGAGCCCTAAATGTAAACAAGGCACTTAAACTGGCGCGAAAAGTCCAATTCCTGATCTGAATTTAAATTTTCAAACACTGTGTGGACCTTTATTGAATCTTTAATTTGGTATTAATGCAGAGGTGTTGACTGTACCGACAATAACCACAGCAGCAGTGCGAGTATAAGACAGCTTTAATAAACTAATATGTACACTAAGAGGTCATGTCTCTCCACAAGACAAACCTGGAAGGCTAGACTTGTAGCTCTGGGCTGCTTGATAGACAAGGTCACCAGGATGACCCCTGGTGACCTAGTGGTTGTAATTATGTACGGACAATAACCACAGCAGCAGTGCGAGTATAAGACACCTTTAATAAACTAATAGGCACCAGCGTTGTCTCCGCTCCATCCTCAACATCCATTGGAGCGCTTTCATCCCTAACGTCGAAGTACTTGAGATGGCAGAGGTCGACAGCATCGAGTCCACGCTGCTGAAGATCCAGCTGCGCTGGATGGGTCACGTCTCCAGAATGGAGGACCATCACCTTCCCAAGATCGTGTTATATGGCGAGCTCTCCACTGGCCACCGTGACAGAGGTGCACCAAAGAAGAGGTACAAGGACTGCCTAAAGAAATCTCTTGGTGCCTGCCACATTGACCACCGCCAGTGGGCTGATATCGCCTCAAACCGTACATCTTGGCGCCTCACAGTTCGGCGGGCAGCAACCTCCTTTGAAGAAGACCGCAGAGCCCACCTCACTGACAAAAGAGGAAAAACCCAACCCCAACCAACCAATTTTCCCTTGCAACCGCTGCAACCGTGTCTGCCTGTCCCGCATCGGACTTGTCAGCCACAAACGAGCCTGCAGCTGACGTGGACTTTTTATCCCCTCCATAAATCTTCGTCCGCGAAGCCAAGGCAAAGAAGAATAAACTAATATGTCCACTAAGAGGTCTTGTCTCTGCAAGACGAACCTGGAAGGCTCGACTGTAGCTCTGGACTGCTTTATAGACAAGGTCACCTGGTGTCCTCGTGGTTGTAATTACTTTTCACCACATTGACTAATAAGGTTTGATCAGGAGTTTGCCAAAGTTTCGTTTTTGGTCATGGGCTTAGATTTATTTTTTAAACTATGAGTTGTTTGAGAATGAAACCTTGGATGAAATCGTACCTGTAGTATAAATTTTTTTTCACTTTTAATATCTTTTCTGTATTTCAATAAAAATGTTTTTTTTAATGAAAAATGGCATGAAATAAAGTTGGCTTGAGTGGACCGAGCAGATGAACTTTCGAGTAAGATAATAGTTGAGCAGAGGCAGCGACCCGAGGCGAAATGTCATTAACGCCTGACTCCCAACGAAACCAATATTTCCAATCTGGAATTTAATGAGGGGAACTGCAGTCGGCGGAGTTCAGCCAAAACTCCGTGGAAATAACTGCGGAACCAACGGAACTACAATTCCCATGGTGCATCGGGCCTCGGCGGCGCAGGGCACATGAGGGCGAAGCCGCCAACCAGGGGCGTCGGAGTCTCGCGGCTTCCGTTCAGCCAGTCCCCGCCCCCTTTCCGCGGGGAGATGGAGCGGTGCGCCTGGCGGGTTGTGCTCGCCTCCACCTTGATTGGAGCCGTTTTGCCGAAGGTCGTGGAGGCGGACGGAGGCTGGTGAGTATTTAGAGAGGGGGGGGGTTGTATTTGCCGCTTTGCATCGATTGCAAAAAAAAACACCCATGCAAACGCACTGTGTGGGTGCGCGGGACTGTGGGAGCAGCGAGCAGGCCCAAGACGCACAGTGACCGGCTCAGGCTGATTGACAGCCGGCCAGGTGGAGTCAGCCCTGAGCTGGTCTTCCTGCAGGGACGGAGATCGCCCCCCGCAGGCGGCTGGTGGTCATAGCACGAGTGAGGAGGGGTCCAGGATTTCATACAGTGGAACAGATGCTATGCCATGATCCAGGAAGCAGGAAAACAAACTCAAACCCTATAATAAGACCTTTAAACTCCACATGTTAACATCCTCATCTTATAAATGAGCCATCTGAGTCCATTTTTGAGTTTGTAGCATCCTAAAATCAAGTTTTGGGGTCCAATTCCACGGATTAACGAATTGTGTTCTAACGAGGTTTCACATATCTCTGTGGACAGGAGGGTGACGTTGCAGTCCCAGTTTGGAAGCACAGAGTCTAGCATAATGGGGGGGCACTGGAAGTCCCATATTTGTAATCGCCATGGCTGCTGCTTTGTGACACTTTTCACGGTTTTCCATCAGTTTTTGGCAACGCCTGTCTTAAAAACTGGTGGAGGCTTCGTCAGCGCAGGGCTTGTCAATGGGACCTGTCAGCAGCCGCAGCTTCTGATTCTCTTGGCTGGATGCCACTGTGGCGGAGGGTTTCCTTCACAGCGTCATGATAGCACTTGCATGGACAACCTTGAGGTCTCCTTCCGGTCTTCAATTCACTATAGAGCAGCTGGCGAGGCATACGATGGTTGTCCATTCTGATGATGGACTTTGCATGACCAAAACGGATGGCACGCTTGTAGAATTTCTCCAGTTGTTTGATGTGTCGTCAGTACAGAGTCCAGGTCTCACATCCATGTAGGAGAAAAGGGATGACCGCAGCTTCTGTGGAGATGTGGGCGTTGTGTTGATTGAGCACTCTTGTGTGCAGCCTCCCCAGAGCCTGGCTGGCCTTGCTGATCATGGAGTCAATTTCTTTGTCCAAAGACCCATCACTTAAGATGATGCACCCCAGGTATTTGAAGCTGTTTACATTTGTCAGCTAGATGTTGTCAACAGTAATTTTTAGTACTATGGTGTTGGTGTTTGGCATGGACTGATGGAGTACTGCAGTTTATTTGGTTTGATGGTCAGGCCAAAGAGTATAGCAGCATCTGAGAATTTGTTCTGCATTTACTAGATCACTTGTTTTTGTGCCAAGAATGCACAGACATCAGTAAAAAGTGTTTCTTGAATGACTATATAGAGGCACTTCTTCCGTGTGTTCAAGTGGCGAAGGTCAAAGAGAGTCATCCAGTTGTTACCTGATGTACACTCCCTCCAGACGAACAGATTGAACAAGATTAGGACAAGTACACGTTCCTTCACCCCATTAGAAATGGCAAATGTAGCTGAGGTCTCACAACTGCAGAAGACCTGTCCTATCATTCCGTCATGGAGTAGCTGAATAATCTTGATGAATTTCGTTGGGCATCCATAACGTCCAGGAGCCTCCCCGTTTACAGTGTCAAATGCCTTTGTCAGGTCAATGAAGCTAAAGAGGCTTGTTCTGCTCGATACTCTTCTCCTGAACTTGTCTCATGGCAAGTATCCACTGTACTCCATTCCTATGACCATGACCTCCTGTGGAATGGCCTACTTCTGGGCCTGCATTCGCTGGTGTTTAGAGGATAAGGAAGAGAGGGTGAATCTCATTTGCACTGGTGGGAGAGTTGGAGTCTCGAGGGCACTGCTTCGAAATGAAAGGATGTGGCTAATGTGATGAAAGATTTGAATTTAGTTGATATTTGGCGTAGATTTAATCCTACACAGAAAGACTTCTTTTTATTCTTCTCGACATAATTCTTTTTCAAGACTTGATTATTTTTTAATTTCGGCACATTTACAGGATAAGGTTGTATCTGTGGATTATAAGGCAAGCTGAGTCTCGGACCATTCATTGTTATTACTGGAATATCAATTTCCTTTTTTTTTGTATTATTAGATTAAAGAGTGAAGGGGTATTTTTTGTTTAAATATAAAAAAAGCATAAAGTATTTGATTGTTTAAAAAACTAAAAATTGATGTGGTTTTTTTTGTAAAGTTTATTCAGTAGATAAGGAATATCTGAAATTTAAATGTGAATGGGATGGATAAGTTTTTTTTTATATTTTTTCTTTAACTTTAAGGTGAAAGGAGTGGTAATTCTGGTGTATATTATTTTGCTATTTTAGTTAGAGAAAGAAGGGAATAATGGTGAAAGTTATAAATTGAATTGTACAATTCTTAATGAGGCTTGAATTTTGTTTGTGGTTTATGCTCCATTTGTTGAAGATATAGATTTTGTTGTAGATGTGTTTTTATTATTTGGATATCTGAATTTTAACGTAATGATTGGGGATATTTAAATGTGGTATTGGAGCTTTTATTGGATAACTATTCAAGAGTAAAAGGGAAAAATGGTGGAAGAGTACTAAAATTGAATTGTACAATGCTTAATGAGGTTTGAATTTTGTTTTAAGATGGTGGTTTTGTGACTAATATGATGATAGATGTGAAGTTAGTTGATATTTGGTGAAGGTTTATCTCTTTAGAGAAAGTTTTTTTTCATGCTACAATTTTTTTTTAAGAATTGATTATTGTTTAAGAATTTTTGATAGATAATGTTACTAACTTTACTAATTTTTTATATTAAGTTTGAGTTAAATATATGTTTCATCTTAACTCCGTTTGTTAAATATATGCATTTAAGTTTGATTTAAATATGTTTTTTAAGTCTGATATCTTAGTATTAATTACTTTTCTTTTTGTTAGTATTTTAATTGGTTATGTTTTTGTTTTTTTGTAAGTGGGTTTTTTTTCACATATTATTAACTTTATTAATTCTTCACTCTTTATTTTGGGGGAAAGGGGGGGTTGGACTAATTTGAGTTGGGTTATTAATGTGTAATAATTATTGGGGAGGGTATAGTTTATTTAGATTACTGATACTGTATTGTAATTTTATTATTTTATTCTTAATTTTTTTTAATGTAATCCTATATGTTATTCATGTTATAAAATCTTAAATAAAGTTTAAAAAAAAAGAAATGAAAGGATGTTCCTCGATGTATGGACTGGGTGTCTGTCAGTGGGACTAGACAGAAAAATGGTTTGGCACAGACGAGAAGAGCCAAAGGTGTCTGTTTCTATGTTGTGTAATGTTCTGTGGTTCTCGAACAGAAATGGGAAGAAATTTTAGCCAGAGGGTGGCGAATCTTTGGAATTTGTGGCTATAGATGGTGATGTAGGCCAGGTCATTGAGTAGATTTAAAGCAGAGGTTTATAAGTTTTTGATTAGTAAGGATGCCAAAGCTGGCATTCGGATGCCAGCTCTTGGCCTGTATTTGTTGGAATTTAGGAGAATGGGGGGGGGGGGGGGGAATTCTCATTGAAACATTTTGAATGTTGAGGGATAGAATAGCTGTCAAATGGTTGTTTCTCGAGGTGGGAGAGTTGACGATGAGAGGGTACAACTTCAGGATTAAAGGGTGTCTGCTTAGAACTGAAATAATTGCTGATATATTTTTAAGTATTTCCTCGCAACCCTCTGATTTTTTTTTAAAGTCAAAGAATAATGAATTGGCATTTCCTAATTTTACATTTTATTATTGGGCAGTCAATATACATAATTTGCTTCTTTTGTTACGTTTTGATAAATTAGTTGACCGCTCTTCGTGGGTAGAAATGGAACTGAATTTTACTAGAAGCACATCTGTGTGGGCAATTCTAGGGTCTTTCTTTTAAATCCTCTTTATATAAACTGACTGATAATCCGATTGTGAAATATAGTTTGAGAATATGGGCACAATTTAGAAGGTTTTTTTGATTTCAGAATGTTTCCCTCGCTAGCCCTATTATATCTAACCATCTTTTTCAACCTTCTTTACTAGATGCTGTTTTTAAGGACTGGCATAGATTAGGTATTAAATGTTTTAAAGACCTTTTTATTCAAAACAATTTTGCTTCCTTTGAACAATTGGCAGCAAAATTTAACTTACTAAACATTTTTTAGATATTTACAAGATAGACATTTTGTTCAATTAAAGATCCCTGACTTTGTGTGAATTCCTGTTGCAAATGTTCTTAATTTATTTTTGACTTCCCTTTTGTGCACGACACTGTTGCAATTTAAAGTGGTCCGAGAGTACATATGTCTAAAGTTAAAGTGTCTCGTTTTTATTCAGATATATATCCTCTGTAACAAATGTAAAATTTTAGATTCTTTATTGATTCACATGTTCTAGACTTACCCTAGTCTACCAAAATTTTTGAAAGGCATTTTTCAAACTTTATCGGTGATTCTCAAGGTCAAATTAGAACTGTGCCCTTTAATTGCTTTATTCAGATCATTTCAAGAAGATGATGTTTTACTGACTCCAACTCTAAACCAAATTTTATCTTTTACGTCGTTAATAGCCAGAAATGCAATTGTGGAAAGATCATACTCCATCTACACATGATATCACATCTTAGCTAAGTCTAGAAAACAAAATTAGATATACTATTAAAGATTCAAATGTTAACTTTCAAAAGATGTGGAGCCCATTAATGGACTATTATCATAACTTAAAGAATTGGGGTGTTTAAATGCTCTGGTGCTGTGCTGTCAGGTTCCAGGATGTTGTCACCTGATTCCCATGTATCTTTTTAAAACTTTGCTTAATGGGTTGGGGTTTGAATTTATAAGGTTTTTTCTCTTTTTGTTTGGGATTTTCTTGTTTTGTTTTGATTTTGATAAGATAGATCATTGTTTTATTCAACTGTGAATATTGTAAACCATAACCATTTATGGAAAAAAAGCAACTTTATAACTTGACAATTTATAATTTCATTTTTTTCCCTCTCCATTGGGTTGCGTTTTTTGTTACGCTTTGATATATTACCAATGTTTTCTGGATTTTTGAATTGTGTTCATATTTGGATAATTTTTCTTTTATTTTAATCCTGTTGAACATAATAGAGTTTTATTGTTCAGTTGTTTATACTTTCAATATTAATAAATATTTTAAAAAGAAAAGAAAGGACCGATATGCATAATAATTACTTCAGCCAGAGAGTAGTAAATCTGTAGAATTTATTGCCACAGGAGGTTGTGGAGGACAGGTATTGGGTGCATTTAAAGAAGAAGTTGATAGGTTCTTGTTTAGCCAGGACATCAAAGCCTATGAGGAAGCCAGACAGTAGGGCTTAGTGGAAAAATGGATCAACTCATGATTGAATGGCAGGGCAGAACCAATGGCAGAATAGTCTATTTCTGATCCTGTGTCTTATGCTCTTACAAACCATGATTTGAAGGGCAGAGCCAACTCAATGGGATCAAAGGCTCATTTCTGTTCCTGCTTCTTATGGTTTTAGTTTTTGTACATTTTAATTAATTGTATTGCCCATGGGACAAGATCTATTCATTATATTTTGTATCCCTCTTTAGAATTGTTCTAGTACTCAAATGGGTCTTTGACCCAATGAGCTGACTTCTCAACAGAACTACCCTACAATGCCCACACTCTTGAAAATTCTGCAAATTATTATTTTTTGCCTCACTGCCCTTTTGAATGTCCTGATTAACTCTTTCAGCCTCTCCTACAGGCATTACGCCCCTGATCATTGCCACTTTATATCTAATGTACTTTCTCACAACCTTCTAATTTTGTTTAAGAAGTTCCTGTTAAATTTTTCCCCTCTCGCTTTAAACTTATGTCCTCTAGTTACTGATTTTCCCCTATATGGGCAAAGGACACTGCATTCACTTGATTTATTCCTCTCAGGATTTTGTACACCACTTTTGAGATCCTTCTGGACTCCCTAGCCTACTCAACCTTCTCCCTCTAGCATGCTACCCGAGTCCTGGCTACATCCTTGTCAATCTTCTCTGCGCCTGCTCCAACTTGATAACATTTTCCCAACAGTACGGTGACCAAACTGAACACAACACTCACCAACATCTTATTAAACCCAACTTCTATACTCAGTACTTTGACTGATGAGGACCTCTGTGCCGAAAGCCTTTTTGATCACCTTATCTACCTGCGATGCTGCTTTCAATGTACTAAGCATCTGTACTCCTAGATGCCTTTGCTCTACAACACTCCCCAAGTCCTCACCATTCACCCACGTTAGACATCCCAAAATGCCACACATCATATTTTTCTGCATTAAATTCTATCAACCATTTTTTTCCCACCAGTTCAACCGATCGAAATCCTGCTACAAACTCTGGCAATGGTCTTCACTATCTAATATCCTTTAGAATTGTTTATACTTCAGTTGTGCCCCCTCTTCCACTCCAGAGAAAACCGACCTTGTCCCACCAGTCATCGTAACAACTGAACATTCTGGTGAATCTCCTTTGCACCCTTTTAACTGATATCACATCTTGTAATGTGGTGAGAATAATTGTGAACACTCCTCTAGCTGAGGTCTGACCAAGGTTTTATAAAGTTGGAGCATAAACCTCCCTGCTCTTGTATTCAGTGCCCCACCTAATGAGGGCCAGTATCGCAAATGCTCTCTTAACAAATTATCTACCTTCCAGGATCTTTGGACTTTTATGCTAAGTTCTCTTCAATCCTCCCAGGACCTTGCCATTCATATATGTCCTACCCTCATTAGTACTCCTAAAATATACCACTTCCATTTTATCATCACATCTTTATCACCCTATCGCTGCCCTCTATACAGTCATCAACCCCACTAATCTTTATCACCCTATCACTGTCCTCCATACAGTCATCAGCCCCACTAATCTTTATCACCCTATCACTGCCCTCCATACAGTCATCAGCCCCACTAATCTTTATCACCCTATCACTGCCCTCCATACAGTCATCAGCCCCACTAATCTTTATCACCCTATCACTGCCCTCCATACAGTCATCAGCCCCACTAATCTTTATCACCCTATCACTGCCCTCCATACAGTCATCAGCCCCACTAATCTTTATCACCCTATCGCTGCCCTCCATACAGTCATCAGCCCCACTAATCTTTGTGTTATCTGTGAACTGAGTGAACAAGCCTTCTGTTCACATCTAAATCTTTGCTGTTAATTACAAACAGCAAAGGTTCCAGCACTGACTCCTGTGGGAAAACCTCTACTCACATGCATCCAATCACCAAAACAGCTCTCTCTCCCCCCCAATAACTGCCAAACCATCTTTGCATATAATTTTCCCTAGATCCCATTGGCCCTAATCTTTTGGACAAATCTTCCATGTGGGACCTTGTCAAATATATACTGAAGTCCAAGTAGACAGTCGACTGCCCTTGCCCTTATCGATCTTCTTGGTTACCTCTTCATATTTCCCACACATAAACCCATGCTAACTATCCCTAACCATCCTTGCCTTTTGAAATACAAGTAGATCCTGTCTCTTGCTTGCAACTGACGTTACAGTAACTTGCTTACAACTGACATTGAACATGCTGGCTACCAGTTCTCTGGCTTATCCTTGTAGACTTTTTAAAATAGAGGTATAATATTAGCCACCCTCCAGTCTTCTGGCACTTCATTTATGCTTAATCTGATAAAAAATATCTTTGTCCATTACATCCTTTGATATGCTTGATCCTGCCCTATGGATTTATCTATTTTTTATTCATTTTGAGACCTCTAGCACCATCTCTAATGTGGGCTTTCTTCAAGACATCTCTTTCTACTTCCTTGAGTTCCATTCCCTCTGTCTTTCTCCATGATAAATACAAATAAGAAATATTTGTTAAGAATCTCACCTATATCCTGTGGCTCTATACACACATTATGTTGTTGATCTTTAAGAGGCTCTATTCTTTTGCTAGTTATTCTTTTGTCTTTAATATACTGACAGATTCTTAACTTTGCCTGCCACGCCATCGAACAACCACCATCTATTTCCCTCTTAGTGAACTCCTACATTATGTATACTGCTTAACAGATTGTTTTGATTTTAACTGTTTGCAACTGTCACGCACCTTTTTTCTCGACCATATCCTCGATCTTTGGATGTTCAGGGTTCCCTAATCTTGTGAATAGATTGAATGCTGAAGGATATTTGAATTGTAATATTTAAGCAAGTTCAAGTTTATTATCATCTGGCTGTACACATACAACCCAATGAAAGTATTTCTCTGGATCCCACAAACACACACACACACACACACACACACACACGTGTGTGTATATATATTTTTTTAATATATATATACACATAAAGCTTTATACACACACACACACACACACACACACACACACACACACACACACACACACACACACACAAAGCTTATTTCCCAACCTAGCTGACTGGATTTTGTATGCTCCTGTACCACCAACTCAATAGTATTATGTCAAAGATACTGTGTGTTGGAATGAAAGGGTCTTCTATAATTCATTTTTTTAATAATTTTTTATTTTTCACACTGAACCATATCAACCAAAATATATACAAATGTTTCTCATTAAATATACACAGTGGGATTTTCTCCCTTTTTTCCCCTCCCTCCCCCCTTCCCACCCCCCTCCAAAACCAATATTCAACATATACCATGAAACAATGTCTTCACACAATGAAAAATAAACAAAAAAAATGTGTCATCTACTTTTACACACTGAATCAAGTCGTTTTGTCTTCTTATCATTTTAAGGGGTGGAGGTCCAAGGAAAGCCCTCTCTGTTATGTTCCATGTATGGTTCCCAAATTTGTTCAAATAATGTGACTTTTTAAAAAATTATATGTTATTTTTACCAATGGAATACATTTATTAATTTCCATGTACCATTGCTGTATTCTCAGGCTCTCTTCCATTTTCCAAGTTGACATTATACATATTTTTGCTACTGTTAAGGCTATCATAATCTTTTTTGCGCTTTATCCAATTTGAGGCTTAATTCCTTACTTATGTTATTTAGATCTCTGGATTTTTTGGTATGTTATTTTTTGTGATTTTAATATCTGATTTAGATCTTCCCAAAACATTTTCACTTTTGTACATGCCCAAATTGCATGTATTGTTGTTCCCATTTCCTTCTTACAGCAAAAACATCTATCTGATAATGTTGGATTCCATTCTTTTAACTTTTGAGGCGTGATATATAACCTGTGTAACCAATTATACTGTATCATGTGTATTCTTCATTTATTGTATTCTTCATAGTTCCAGAACATAACTTTTCCCATGTTTCATTTTTTATCTTTATGTTTAAATCCTTTTGTTTAGGTTTATAGCTTATTTCACCATTTTCCTAATCTTGCATCTTAATGTACATGTTTGTTATAAATCTTTTAATTATTATTGTGTCTGTAATTACATTTTCAAAGCTGCTTCCTTCTGGTAATCTCAGTCTGTTTCCCAATTTATCCTTTAAATAAGCTTTCAGTTGATGATATGCAAACATTGTACCATGAGTTATTCCATATTTGTACTTCAACTGTTCAAATGTTAATAAGTTATTTCCCAAAAAACAATCTTCTATTCTTTTGATTCTTTTTTTAAAGGAAAGGTTATCTATTGTAAAAGGGATTAGTGGGTTTTGTGTCAATAACAATTTTGGTATTTGATAATTCGTTTTTTTTCCTTTCTAAGTGGATCTTCTTCCATATATTAAGTAAATGATGGAATACTGGCGAGCTTTTATAATGCACCAGCTTTTCATCCCACTTATAAGTATATGTTCCGGTACTTTCTCCCCTATTTTATCTAGTTCTATCGTAGTCCAGTCTGGTTTTCTCTTGTCTGGTAAAAATCTGATAAATACCTTAATTGTGTGGCTCTATAATAATTTTTAAAGTTTGGTAACTGCAAACCATTTTAGTTATACCTCTCTGTTAATTTATCTAACGCTATCCTTGGTTCCCCCCCTCCCCTCCACAAGAATTTCCTTATTATTCTCTTTAGTTCATTAAAGAATTCCTCTGTTAAGGGAATTGGCAATGATTGAAATAAGTATTGTATTTATTTACTTAAAGGAAGACATTCATTTTAATGCAATATACCCTCCCTATCAACGTTAGCAGTAATTCTTTCCAATGTTCTAAGTCTTCCTGCAATTTCTTTATTAGTGGCTGATAATTTAGTTTGTACAGGTGGCTTAAGTTATTATCAAACCTGATACCTAGGTATCGGATTGCTTGTGTTTGCCATTTAAATGGTGATTCTTTTTTAAATTCTGTATAATCCGCGTTACTCATTGGAATCACTTCATTTTATTTGCGTTGATATTGTACCCTGATATTTCTCCATACTCCTTCAATTTCTTATGTAATTCTTTCATTGACATTTCTGGTTTTGTTTGGTATACTATGATGTCATCTGCAAATAAGCTGATTTTATACTCCTTCTCCTTTATTTTTTTCCCTTTTATTTTATTTTCTGTTCTTATCAGTTCTGCCAATGGTTCTATTGTCGAGGCAAACAATGAGGGGGGATAATGGACATCCTTGTCTAGTTGACCTACTTTAAATTGGCTCGAAACATATCCATTTACTGTTTCCTTCGCCAGTGGTCCATTATATAATGCTTTAATCCAATTAATATTTTTCTGGTAGATTGAACCTCTGCAATACTTTAAATAAATAGTTCCATTCTACTCTGTCAAAGGCCTTTTCTGCATCTAAAGCAACAGCCACTGTTGCTTGAATTGCATGAATTAGATTAATAAATTTACACACATTATCTGCTGTTCGTCTTTTCTTAATAAATCCAGTTTGTTCTTGCTTTACTATTTTTGGTACAATCGGCCAATCTGTTTGCTGATAATTTTGCTATTATCTTATAATCTGAGTTAAGTAGAGATATTGGTCTATATGATGCTGGTGTTAGTGGATCCTTCCCTGTCTTTGGTATTACTGTAATTATTGCTGTCTTACATGAATCTGTCAAATTTTGTGTTTTTTCTATCTGGTTTATTACTTCCAAGAGAGGAGGAATTAATAACTCTTTAAATGTTTTATAGAGTTCTATTGGGAATCCATCCTCTCCTGGCATTTTATTGTTCGGCAGCTTTTTTAATATATCCTGTACTTCCTCTATTTCAAATGGTTCTATCAGTTTGTTTTGTTCCTCTTCTTGCAATTTCGGCAGTTCAATTTTAGCTAAAAATTCTTCTATTTTATCATCTTTCCCCTCATTCTGTTTGGTATAATTGTTCATAAAATTCCTTAAAGTTCTCAATAATTTCTATTGGGTTATATGAAATTTGTTTGTCCTTTTTCCTTGATGCCAAGACAGTTCTTTTAGCTTGTTCTGTTTTAAATTGCCAGGCTAATATTTTATGTGTTTTTTCTCCCAGTTCGTAATACTTTTGCTTTGTTTTCATTATGTTCTTCTCTACCTTGTACGTTTGTAATGTTTTGTATTTTATTTTTTTGTCCGCCAATTCTCTCTTTTTTGTTATCTCATCCCTTTTTACTAGTTCCTTTTCTGTGCCGACTATCTCCCTTTCCAACTGCTCTATTTCCCGATTGTAGTCCTTTTTCATCGTAGTTACATAACTTATTATCTGCCCTCTAATGAAGGCTTTCATTGCATCTCATAATATAAATTTGTCTTTCACTGATTCCGTATTTATTTCAAAGTACATTTTAATTTGGCGTTCAATAAATTCTCTAAAATCTTGCCTTTTAAGTAGCATGGAGTTTAACCTCCAACTATATGTTCTTGGTGGGATGTCCTCCAGCTCTATTGCTAACAACAGGGGTGAATGATCAGATAGTAATCTAGCTTTGTTCAGTTTTCCTAACATTCCCTTGAATATGGGCCGACATCAAAAACATATCAATCCTTGAGTATGTTTTATGCCTACTCGAATAATATGAATAATCCTCTCTTGGGTGCTGCCTCCTCCATATATCAATGTTTCATTTCCTGCTGAGCTAGTTTTATTTTGAAGTTTTACTTTAAAATTTAAAAAAATGTGATATCATGGTCTTTTATTGTCTTTATTTATCGAAATTCATTTCACTCCCTCGTCCCCTGATTTTGAAACATTGCATTTTCTTAAGTGGACCGCCATTTTAAAGTGATTCTGCAATCTAGAAGATTTGGAAAAATGGCAGGTGTCCAGTCCCGACAATCCCGTATAAAAGGTTTGGCACCTGTATGTACAACAAAAAACTGTGCTCGAAGATGAGGTGCCGAAAAAATCTGCTTTAGAACTGCTGTATTTTTTTTAGAAATTACCGTAATTATAAAGGAAGAAGATGTGCATTAATATAGTCCCTCTTCACTTCCCTTCCAGTATATCTTAAAACCATTTCTAACCTGTAAAGAACTTTTGAAGTACAGACATTGCTGAGTTCTGACAGTCTTTGATCTGATGGGTATCTGATTCTTTTTCCCAGAGGTGCTGTCCCACCTCCTGAGTGTTTCAACATTTTGTTGTAGTTCATATTTCCAGCCCCTGTTGGGTTTTTTTTTTTAAATTGATGTTCTAGAAATGTGACAGGCAGTTCCCACAGGTAACACATGATAATGTCTAATAATCAGTTTCATTAATGTAGAGTGTGTGATAAATATTAGTGAAGTCACGAGGGAAAAACCTCTGCCTTTTGAAATGCCATGGAATCTTAAAGGCAGCAATGAGAATCTTGGGAACAAAATATTTTGGCTCCTCTCTGAAATGTTGATTTTTTTTGCACAGCAAAGTCCTAGAAAGTGGATTTGTTTCTGACAGATTATTACATAATGCTGCTTTACATATCTTGCCTGTGACTTTCGGAAAACTCGACTGTTTAAAGGAAAATAGTTCCGATCCCCTGAACTGAATACAATATGCATGTACACCTGCATTAATTAATGAAAATGTACTTTATGGACTGCATATGCATGTGAAATATTTTTTAAAGAAATTATATATCATTTAATATTTGCTAATTTGAAATCTGAGTGTCATATGCAATTTGAGCTTCTTGAATATCTGAGGAAAGAAAAGCAAAGTTATGAATATAATCATCGTAGCCAAATGAAATGTTCAGAAATATTTAAGCACCAGGTTTTTTTTTACAGGCATATGGATCACTCCATGCAGATGGTTGGCAAAGGATTATGCAACGTGGAAGTGAGAGACTCTTTGACTTATTCTGAATTTGTTCACCGGTATGTTTTTGTAATCAAACATAGTACACTTTGCTACCCTCTCCCCACTTGGAGTAAGGATTGGATTCCATCGAAGCATGACCTTGTTGCCAGGTGTGCTACAGGCACCTTGATCTTATTGACCTAGAAATTAATGAATATATGACAAGCTACTGGCCATTACTGTAGTAAAGATATTCCCAGGCATAAGATATGAGGGACTTGAGCTACTTAATAATTTCCTGGAACTTTTGCCTTGTATTAATCATCTCTCTGCTGAAAATACAGTGATTTTCACAGCAAATTCCCATGGTGATAAAAGTTTCTGAATTTAAGCTACTTTTTTTATGCCACTATTGCCTGGGCTGAAAATTAATGGCACTAAATACATGCATTGATATGATTTATGAGCATATTTTTGAGGAAATAATTTGTTTTATTCCCTCTGGTTGAGAGTCTTTGTGAAGCTTTTGGTGTGGGCTACAGACTGAATTTTGCCTATTGATTGAAGTTGGCATTTAATTATTGGGATTCTATCTAAGTAAGCTGCAGGACAAATTTTCCCCTTCTCGTCTGGCTGGAACTAAGAATGCAAAGGCATTAAACTCTGGTCGGGAATTGTCTGTAGGACTCCAAATGGTAGCAGTGGCATAGAATACATTATAAATGGGAAAATCACAGGTGCGTGCAACAAATCCAATGCAATAATCAAGGCTACATGTTGACTGGACAAATGAAATTGGTGTTAATAATGCAGAGAATGAATACTGAATTTTGAGATTCAAAGATTGAGGAATCTTTCATTGAGGAATCAAAGATTTATTATTTTAGATTCAAATATTGTGCAATGAAATGAGATTAGGGTTAGGAGATAAGAGTGGACAGTTCTCTGTTACATGAGTTACAGCAAATGTATATTCCTTCAAGACAAAATTGGTCCAATCACAGATTACTAAAAGATTCCATTAGATTGAAGGAAAATAGCTATTTATTTGCCAGAAGAAACTGAGTTTATAATTCAACAAAGGATGATCATAAAATTTGATAAAGGTGAACCAAGAATGTGAAAGTAAATATGTAAGAAACATAAAGAGACTCGGAGATTCTTAGGGTAGGTCAAAAGAAAAAGTCTCCTGGTGACGGCAAATGTAAATCCCTGACAGAGAAAGAATGGAGAACTTAAGGGGAAATAAGGAAATGACAGAAGCGTTAACAATTTCTGTCTTCATGGAAGAAGAAAAAAAACTCAAAAGACACACTGGATAACAAAAGGAAAGGTTCCATTATTGTCACGTAATACTACAATTAGAATGCAACATACATGAAATTCTTTAACAGAGTCACCACTTTGTCTCTCGGCCCTCAGAAATATACAGCACCTGGTGTTCCTAGGCAGTCCTCCCTCCAAATACTGACCAGTACTTGGAGGGGAGACCAGACAATCTCAGGTGTATTCAGGCTATTAGGTGAGCAAACAATTAATGAAGAAAAATTCCTATAAACATTAATGAGGCTGGAAAATGATACATCCCAAATGTTTTAAAAAGGATAGATATAAGATGGTTATCACCTTTGAAATTCTATAAATTCTGATTCCTGCAGATTAGGGAGTAGAAAATGTGTGCCCACTGCTTAGGAAAGGAGGACGAGTTTAAACAGAGAACAATCAACCTGATAGGCTGACCTCAATACTTGGGGGAAATGGTAAAATCTTTAATATCGATATCAACGTGTATGATTTGGCATGTAGAACGGTGAATAGGAAATCGTGTTTGATTATTCTTTTGACGTTCCCTATGGAAATAACTGATCCAATGGATGGGGGAGGGTGGAGAAGGTTGGCATTGGTGGATAGGTTGTATGTGGATTTTTAAAAAAGCATTTGATAAGATCCATACAGGAAGATGCTAAAAAATAACAGAACACACGGGATTGGTGAAAATGAATTTGTGTAGATTCAAAGTTGATGGATGAAAAAATAAAAGGGTTGGTGGGTTGTGATGTGAGAAGTGTATGAACCCCAATCATTGATTTGGCTGAGAAGACCAAATGTAGCATTTCCAAGTTTGTCAATGACCTGAAACCAAATAGGAATGTGATGAGCATACAAATGGCCTTCAGGAGTTGCCAGAAAAGCTGAGTTAATGGGAAACAAAATGGCCAGATGGTGCACAATGTGGAGGAAAAAAAGTGAGGTTATCAACTTAGGTAGATAAAACACAAAGGCTCATTTTATCTCTAAATGATGAGATTGGGAAGCATTAATGTTGAAAGAGATCTAGGTGTCATTATTACTTGGACTACTAAAGTGAAAATGCAGTAGGCAGACAGATTATGTATTGATTTTTATTATCAAAGGATTTGAATACAAGAGTAAAAATGTCATATTTCAATTATTGATGTCCTTAGTGAAACCACATCTGAAGTATTAAGTACCATTTAGTTCTCCTTACCAAATGAAGTTTATGCTTGTCATTAAAGTGCAACAAAGATTCGGTGCATTTGTTTCTGGATGGCAGACTTGCTGTATAAGGAGTGATTGAATAGAGCAAAATGAGATGTGATTTTAAAACCTGCAAAATTCTTTGAGGGCTCCAAAGGATATGAAGATGTGTCCAGTGGCAAGATGTCCAGACACAGGATCACAGTGACAAGAGTCAGGCAGTCCAGGACAGAAATGAGAGGAGCTTTCTTTACATAAAGGTTTGTGAATCATTGAACTTCTCTTTTCACTAAAACTTGGAAGCTCAGTCTTTGATTTCTGAGGATAGGGCTTTTTTCTTTGGGGCGAAGGAGGATGAGAGGTGAATTAATAAGTCTTTAATATTGTTGGACATGGAGAGAGTGGACCGCCAACACCTCTTTCCCCCAGATGATAGTAGCAAATACCAGAAGACATCCGTTTAAGGTGAGGGGAGGAAAGTTGATGGGAGATGTTTGAGTAGTGGCTGCCTGGGGTGGTGGTGGAGGCTGATACATTTAAAAGACTGGCATGTGGATACAAGAAAAAGGGAAGGTTCAGATTGTTGAGTAGGATTATAAGGTCAGCACCCATCATGGGCTGAAAGGCCTGTACTGTGCTGTAATGTTTATGCTCTATGTTGAATATTAGAAACATCAGAGGAAATGAGGATTTGGCATGACTACGACCTCAAGGTAGAGGACAAGCATTGATTTGCTGAGTAGTGGAGCAGGGCCATGGGACCAAATAGGCCATTCCTCCTCCTTTAGAAAATATCTTCTTTCCTTTTGTTAACTTACCTCTCAGCCAAACTGGCATAAACATCAGCACAAAGTATGTTAATCAGAAATTGAAGTACTAATTTAAACAAAATTTTTCTCAACAGCCTTTGAGAAATATTTTTGACATGGTCAATCTGTTGGTCCATTTATTCTTGAGAAGTTTTGTCATCATTTCACTAATGAGAGATTCGGGGGTGCAACAACCTAAATGATGACAGTTGTTTCTAATATCACCATTGCAGGATTGTTGGCTCAGGGCAAAATCGGTTTTATTTGTGAAATTAGTGAAAGGGTCAAGCAGGGTCCTTGAAATAATTCCTGGTTTCATGTGCTTGCATATTGGAATATAGTTGCTCTTGCTACTGACATCTCTTTGATTAGTAACTTCGAGTTCAAGAACTACCAGCAATTTAAATTAATGGTAGCATATTATTTAAACTTTCTTCCCATCTCTTCTAACCCAAAGAGGATAAAATGCTCATGTCCTAAATAAAAACTTAAACATAATGTCCACAACTTGCAGGTACGCGTATTCAAAGCCAGTGGTTATTAGAGGACTCTCTCGGAATGAGGTAAGTGACCACCAATGTGTTACTTTCTGATGAAATACAATAGAGTTGGAAGCAATTTGGCTGTATTTTAATGTTTTATATACATGAGAAAATGAATAATTTCATGGACAAAGGATGTTTTATGCTGCCTCTGGTTCATTTACTATCTTGCCTTCCAAATACTGATCCATGTAAGTAGAAATAGTTCTTCTCTATTTACGGTTTTGAACACTTGTTAAACCACCTCTGGTTGCAAGAAGAACAGCTCACCTATATAACCATTTAACAATCACAGCACAAAAACAGGCCAGCTCAGCCCTTCTAGTCCATGCCGAACACTTTCTTTTGACCCACACCAAGCCCATAACCTTCCATACTTCTCTTATCCAACTTTTCTTTAAATATTAAAATTGAGCCCTCATCTACCACTTTTGCTGGAAGTTTGATCCACATGCCTGAGTGAAGAAATTCCCCCTTCAATCTCAATCCATGTCCTCTTGTTTGAATTTCCCCCACTCTCAATTTACTCTCTGTCCCCCTCATAATTTTAAAGACCTCTATCAAATCACCCCCTCAATCTTCTACACTCCAGGGAGCAAAGTCCCAGCCTGTTTAACCTTTTGCTGTAACTTTCTCCAGTTTGTTGATATCCTTCCGATAATTCGGTGACCAAAACTGCACACAATATTCTTAATTTATGAAGGTCAACATACCAAAAACTTTCTTCACCACCCTATCTACATGTGGCTCCACCTTCAGAGGATTCCTAAATCCCTTTGTTCTATGGCACTCCACAAATGTCTACCTATTTAACATGTCTGCCCTCTGCTGATCATTCCTACCAAGATGTAGCACCTTGCACTTATCAGTATTAAATGCCATCTTTCAGCCCACTCTACTAACTGGCCTATATTCCTTTGCAAGTTTTGAAAACCTTTCTCACTGTCCACAACACCACCATACTTACTAATCCAGTTTACCATCCCATCATCCATATATATGACAAACAGCAATGGACCCAGTAGCAATTCCTGGGGCACTCCACTCGTCACCGGCTTTCAATTTGACATCACTACTCTCTGGATTCAACCTTAATGATTGAATCTTCCAAACCAACCTCTTATGCAGAACCTTGTCCATATCCATAGCCTTCCCTTTGTCAAAGTAACCTCCTCAAAAAATTCCATAAGGTTTGTTATACATGATCTACCACACACAAAACCATGTTGACTACTCCTCATCAGTCCCTGTCTAGCCAAATAATTGTATATTCCATCTCTAAGAACACTCTTCATTAATTTACCCATCACTGACGACAGACTCACAGGCCTATAATTAGCCGGTTTACTTTTAGAACTTTTTTTAAACAGTGGAGCAACCCTCCTATCTTCGGGCACCTCCCCTGTGGCTAATGACATTTTAAATATTTCTGTCAGAGCCCCTGCTATTTCTACACTAGCTCCCTAAGGGAATATCTTGTCAGGACCTGAAGATTTATCCACCTTGATTCTCTTTAAAACAGCCAGTACGACCTCACCATTAATCTGTATATTTTCCATGACCTCAATGCTAACATTTCTTACTTCACCTGACTTGATATTCTTTTCCTTAGTCAATGGTGAAAAAAAATTAAAATTTCCCCCCCATCTCTTCTGACTCCTCACTTAGCCTCAAGGGCCCCAATTTTATCCCTCACTATTCTTGTACTATTAATGCACCTGTAGAAACCCATTAGATTTTTTTTTTTTTTTTACCTTGCCTGCCAAAGCAGCCTTGTATCTCCTTTTAAATTTCTTTCTTAAGATTTTTTTTTTGCACTCTTTATATTCCTCAAACACCTTCTTTGTTTGACGAAGCTGTACCCAAACCAAATTCCCAATATCCCTTGAAAACCAAGGGTCCCTATATTTTCTAACTTTTCCTTTTAATCCTCACAGGGACATACTGACTCTGTACTCTCCCCTTTGAATATCCTCCATTTATCGGTTTCATTCTCCCTAGAAAATAAATGATCCCAATCCACACCTAAATTCTTTCAAATCTCCTTGAAATTAGCTTTGTTCCAATCCAGAATCTCATCCTTATGCCCAGCCCTATCCTTCTCCATAATTAACCTAAAATTAATAGTATTATGATCACTGGACCCAAAGTGTTCCCCAACACAGATGTCTGTCACCTGACCTAACTCGTTCCCTAACAGGATATCCAATACTGCTCCCCTCTCGAGGCAGTTCTTCTATGTATTGATTTAGAAAAAAACTTTCCTATACACATTTGACAAACTCCCAACCCACCTAGTCCTTTTACAGTCCCAGACAATGTGTGAAAATTGAAATCTACAATCACCACCTTATGTTCACTACACATTTATGCTATCTCCTTACAAATTTGCTCCTCTAACTCTCTCTGTCCATTAGGGAGTGGATAAATAACTTTTCCATTGCGATTTTTTAAAAAAAAAAATAAAATCTCTTCTAGTCCCTCTCAAAAGATTTTAGCGTTAATTCCTGAAGGGTGTTGCCCAGAATTGGAGGCATCCTTCTGCCCACCTCTGAAAGGAAATTCCCTTTGAGGATTTGATGTCTGCTCTTTTAAATACTGTTTCAAATTTTAGGGGGCTTTTTCACATACTCAGCAGCATTCTTCCCTCTTAAATTGACATTACTATCCAGTTGATCATTGTCTTAACATTGAGAAAATTAAAGTAACAATTTTATGCTTAAAAATTATATGGCTTCATTTAATTGTGGTCACTGAGTGTTGATTAATTGTACTAGAAAATATATAGCCTTGCCTCCAAAATTGCTGAATTAAAATTCCTATTTTTAAACTAACTGCATGTGCCCTGTGGGTAGTTTCCCAAAACACTTCAAGCACAGTGACATGAATGACCAGATATTCTGCTGTTGCTTTTGGAGCAAACATTGGCTGAAGTGTACATTGAGTTCTTTAAATGACCACCTGAACAACTGGAACCTCCAGAAGCATTTCCCTACACTTCCCATGAAGTCCTGCAAAATTGGCTTCTCAAAAACAGTAATTACAGACTTTTCCTTTTTCGTGTTTTCAAAAATAAAATGTTGCATTTCCCAAGACTCATTTCAAGGTTCAATTAGAGACAAACCAATACACTTTAAAATCCTCAGTGTCCAGCACCTATGGGCGTCATGGATGCCAGATAGGCAAATGTTTCGGTTGCCTGAGACACTCTTACAAAGCTTAACTAATACACCTGCATTAAGAATAAACAGTTTAAAAAACAGTTCGAAATGAAATTTGAAAAAAGTCAGTAATTATGTAAAGTTCATTTTAATCAGGTAATTCCCATAATTTACAAAATGTAAATTCGAACCCCGGTCACTAACCCCCACCCCCTCTGAAGTTAACAGATAAAGCCATACTAATATACTTAATAATATTCTACAGGTCGAGTACCCTGTATCTGAAATACTTGGGACCAGGCATTTATGGTTTTCGGAATAATGGACCTAAGCAGCACAGTCGCATCAGCAGAAAACCTGTACCAGCGGTTAAACAACAAACAAATTTTCCACATTAAATAATGTTTAGTATTTACCAAAAAAGATAAATGCAGCACCAAAAACACTAGAAATTCTCCTCTATGGCCTTTTCAAATGTTTCCTCCAGTGTCATCTGCCTCATTAACAATGGCTTTTGCTGTTGCCGATCCCTGGCACCTTCCAGCAGCCCACGGTGACTTCTTCGATGCGGACGGCACTCCACCCGATGTTGAGAATGGAGTCGCCGTCGCTTACTCCAACTCTTTTTGGCATCTTCCTAGCCAGAAGCAAAGATTTTTTGTACCACAGACCTCTGTTGTTGCCAACAGAGCCCCATATGGGCAAGTCGGGTGGTGAATTTTTTTTCAACCTTTGTTTTTTTGGATCTTCGGATAAGGACTTTTACTAGGCAGAGAGAGACATTGAACAGGATCGGCCAGCTCTTCATCCTGGATGCTGCCATTTTATTCAAACACAACTTTATTGAAATTTTGTTCAAACAGCTGCTGTGGGTGAGGCATGCCTGGGGCACTCCACTGGCTGAATGCTTTGCTCCCATCTTCACCAAGGGATTGTGTGTTGCTTTGGAGAGTACTTTTACAATTTTAAACTTATTTAATTTTTTTATTTATTTTTCCAGTTGCTTAAATTCTGGATATGGGTATTTTACTATACTACCCTCCTACTGATTGTTGCTGTTAGTAAAAGTACATGAAATGGTTATCTGAGGCAATAATTGAACCTCTTATTTAAATTTTAGTTTCATAAGTTGCAGACATGATTCAGAATATTAACATTTTTTTTTAAAAAGCCTCATTATTCATACCCATGCCAATCCATTGTTCCACATATTATACAGTATAATGTTGAAAAATTAGAATGGCATTATTAAACCACCAGTAGTCATTAATGATACAAACTACACCTGGATAAAATGCAAAACTGGCTAAACATTTTGTGCTTATATTTTGTAGAAATTCAGGGCACTCTGCTCTAAGCAGAGGCTTCTGCAGGAGTTTGGAGATCGGTTGGTGAGACTGAGTACAGCAAATACTTACTCCTATCAGAAAGGTATTTGTAACTAAGTAAATACATTCTGTACTGTTTAGTAGGATAAAAATAATTTTAATATTCTGCCCTTAATTCTCCAGTGAATTGCAGATTTTTGGAAATTGTAATTTAAAACCTTGCTGTCTCCCAATTTGCATCTTTCACAGTTTTCTATTGTTCATCTTTCCTCTTTCTTTGATAAACTTTATGCTGACAGTAAACTTTCAGTTGAAAATCCTTTTGCTCAGGGCCTAAGAGTATGTCCACAGTTTCTCTGTTATGATAAATTCATCTTTCTCCTGTTAATCAGACTGTCCAGATTGACTTTTTAAAAAATTTTTCCCCTCCCTTTCCTTTCCAGATACACAGTGCCACCAATACATCGTACCTAGTCAGAGCCCTGGGAGATTTGAAAAGTATTGATGAGCTGAATCTTTTGACTTTTTATAGCAGAGTCAGTATGATCAACCTTTGTTAACAAACGTCCGTTGCAACTTATTGGAAACTCCTTCCAAGAACAAAATGTCACAGAAGTGCATTATTTGCTACCTCTCCTGGGTTTAATCAGACTCCTCTATCTGTCTGGTCACTATAATATACAAGACTGAGGATTCCATAAAATATTATTGGTTAATTGAGGAGCTATTATAAATCAAACCTCCTTGTCAATGACAACTAATTTTTGTATCGTCTGCAAACATTATCTTGCTGCCATTCCTGCTCCTCTAAGCTGCTTCAGTTTTCCAATGGACTACACTTGATCTGCCTTGTTTACAAAACTCATGACATTCAGCTTTGTTTTTCTGACAATAATTTTCTCTCCTCTATTTCCAGTTTTGCCTTTCTCCCTTTTGAATCTAAACTCTGGGTCCCATCTCCTTGCCAAACTAATCCTCTCCTTTAACCTAGCAAACTTTGACAAGACTCTTGGTTCAGGCCCTGTTGAGATGCTCCCAGTTTACTCCTTACTTTCCCCAAATCTAATCTCGGTGGTGTTTCACACACTATTTCTTCAGCACTGCATTAATCTTCACCACACGGAGATCCAGCTCCTGCCTGCTCTCCTTGATGATGCCAGGACAAGGAATTCTTCTGACTGCTTGCTACTGGGAGACAGTGGCATGTAGTTTGAGAGGGAAAGAAAAGGGGGAGGGAGTTACATGAAATTAGGACAGTCATTCTAACTTCACGTTGAGTGATTTTTTCTCTCCCCAACCTCTGGGTCAGTTCAGCTCTGAAAAAAATTTCATATAATCAAAGTTGTACTGTATCTGTTGCACTCTGCCTGGACTGTCTTTAATTGTAAGATGGCCTCCTCATAATCTTTTTACAGTTGCTGATGCACTGCAGCTACATTAACTATGGTTCAGTGTGACAAAAACTCTTGACAATTCCTGCACCTCCAAGATGCAGGTCTCAGCTGTACTACCCAAGAAAGGTTTTCCCCCCATAACCCCAAAATTTGTACCCTTTAGAAGAGACATGCTCTAGCATTAGACTCCATATTACTTTAATCCATTTAATAGTGTTTTCATGTTCATGGGACCCATTCTACAATGCTATTGTAGAAATAGAAAGTTTGGGTCATTAGAAATCCTGTATTTGTTGTGTAAATACCATATTTAAATAAGCCAAAGAACATAGTGTCACATCTATTCAACTGACCTGCAAATTATCAACAAGGGATGGCATTATTAGCACAACCCTGGTTCAAATCTGGCACCATCTGCAAGGAGTTTGTACATTCTCCCTGTGTGGGCATGGGTTTCTTCCCACCCTCAAATGTACCAGGGGTTGTAGGTTAATTTAGGTACTTGAGCAGTATGAGTTCATGAGACAAGGACCTGTATACCTAAATTTAAAATTAAAGATGTGTTCATGCTCTGGAGAAGTAATGCAATGTCAAACATAAACTTTTCTATTTTTACCTTTCAGTTGATGTTCTTTTTAAAGACTACATACAACACATAATGAAGCCTCAGTCTTTGGATTCTTTAGGCAGTGGTAAGTTTTTGATTTGGCTAAAGCATTATTAATTTGGAAACCTAACTGCTAAATATATCCAAGGGGGTCTGAAGAACCAACAAAGAAAATGGATGAAAAATTTGAAGTCTGCTGTTCAAATACTGTGCATTCTTGACATAACTTAAGAGTAGTTTGAGGTTGTGCATTAAGCAAAGTAATAATTAAACACCATTGTGCCTGGAA
Source organism: Narcine bancroftii (assembly GCF_036971445.1). NCBI lineage: Eukaryota > Metazoa > Chordata > Chondrichthyes > Torpediniformes > Narcinidae > Narcine > Narcine bancroftii. The sequence continues at coordinate 16,093,514 of NC_091480.1, forward strand.
CTATTTTAAATAGAAGTACTTAAAAAGATGAAAATTATTCATTTTTGTTTTTTTACTTGCTTCCAGTTGTTTCTCTCCCCCCCCCCCCCCCAACAATTATTTTTTGGGGAATACTTGAGTAGGGAAAGATCACTTACTTATTGCCACAGGTAAAATAACCTGTTTATGACCATTCTCCAGCATCAATTCAACTACTACAACGTATTTTCTTATTGTGAGTTAGTCAGCTGAGTGGATGGTTATAGCTGGAACTCACTGTGGAGGTGTTCAATGATCAAGCCCTGCTCCTGAGTTATTGAAATGGTTTTTTTTGTACAGATACATTGTACTTTTTTGGAGATAACAACTTTACAGAGTGGGACTCTCTCTTCAGAACATACATCCCACCTCCATTCCAACTCCCTGGGACCAAAGAAGCTTACAGCTTTGGGATAGCCGGTTAGTAATAAGTGATGAAGCATTTCTAAGTGCAAACATACACTGGTGATCAAAATAGATGGCATTTATATTTCCACACACACTTGTTATTTAAACAAAGTTATGTAGAGTAGATACAGGTGGCCAAGAGTGTGATAAAAATCAAGTGTGACTTTTCCCTCACGTCAGCAGATCACAAGTAGTCATATTAATAAAAAAGGGGAACTAAATTAAGATAACTAACTACCAATGTTCATGTCATTTATAGCTTCCATTCAAAGACATTCTAGCCTGGGAATAAAGGTAACATGTTCATTGGACCATATAGGGGCTTGTTAATGCATGCTCTCATCAACCCAAATGTATATAATTACTACTTCATTGCATTACTACTTCAGTTTATTTTTGGTTATGCTTTTTAAAAAGGTGCAGGCACAGGAGTACCCTTTCATTGGCATGGACCAGGATATTCTGAGATTATATACGGACGAAAGGTAAGAATTTCAATTTTTAATTCATTACCCGAAGTAGAATCATTAAATGTTAAGAAAATGACGGCTATGCCAGAGATTTTGAATTAGGCCCAAAGCCATACATCTTTTCATTTTATAAAGTTCCCATTGCATTCCCTTACTTTCCCAGCATGTACCATTCAGCCCATAAACACCCATCTCCATCGTGACAAGTGAAAAATAAGGATTGAAAATTACACCAAAAGAATGAAGACAAAGACTTAGGTGTTCAATTGTACATTTGTAAAGATAATTTGAAAACAAAACTTTATAAAATTCAAAAGGGTATGATTGCTCCACGGAGGGAAAAAACCCCTGTACACAGGTTTGGGCAATGTTTTAAACAGTATAGAGTTGTTCAAGGATGATTATGATGGGAAACTAGCAGAAATTCCTCAGTAGGAAAGTGGAAAAGATTGTAAAATTAAGGGTTATGATCAAGTGAATTTTTTTTCTGAGTCAGTATGTTGGTTCCAATTTTTGCCTGTTGTGGCCAGCACTGGCTTCTTTATCCACCAGACAAAACACCAGAGTTTCATCCAAACAGGACCACTCTGTCATGGATACTGGACACATACCCATATTTGTCAGAAGAGGACAAACCATTGGAGTGTACAATACACCCAGGAGAAGTAAGTTACAGCTCATTTTCTACATTATCCCTGCAGATAATGAACAAGAAGAATCTTGAATTTATTACTTGTCTTTATGGTAGATAAAGCAAGGAACAGTAAAAGTCCAGATTACTCAAATCTGGACTTCTCAAACTCTTGCACACATCCACATGGAAGTTGCAGAAATATAAGAAAAAATGTTTTTGTACTCAAGTTTATTAAGACATTTTTTCTCAAATTTTAATTTCAAAAGTACTACCCAGCAGTCTGGATTTTAGGACTTTATAAGATTTAGGGAAAATGGATACCAAATTAAAGGAGTTCTTAAAGTGACTAAAAGTTTGTTGATAGAAGCAGCCTAAAAAGGTCTTATGAGAGGGATAGCTAGAGACTGGAATTGGAAAAGATTGTTCTGATGTTTCAATAAAATGTTGCATCTCAAATTATACTTGGTGTCATTTCAGCACGGAGCTAAAAGCTGGCCATATGCTACTGTACCTGCTTTGAGACTTCAAAGTTGATTGAAGCCTTTTTTTCCTTTTGCAGATACTATATTTTCCAAATCACTGGTGGCATGCTACCCTTAATATCGACACAAGTGTCTTCATTTCTACCTTCTTAGGATGAAGAAAAGTCAAACAACTTATCCAAGCTCCTCCTGTGAATCTATACAATCACGAGACCATAAATGTTCTTCCCACTCAGCTGCCTCAATTGGTATTTCAGTGACTGGGACTGTAAAAGGCCACATAACAGTACAACTCCGATTACCTGAAATCTTCATTTATCCAAAAATTTCAGATAGATGACGGTATCTGAAACAAATCAGAACTAACCGGGGCTGTCGGTGACAGTGGGAAGCGTCAGCCAGCATTTTTTTGGTGAGAATTTTTTTAATCATTAAAAAGCCTTCTCTTGTTTACACACTGTTAGAATTTATTTGCTGTTGCAATGGGACGGTTTAAAAAAAAAAGTCCAGTTCTCCAAAAAAATGCCGTTTTTCCTACATAGACCCAGTCCTGACCACTTTAGATAATCAGAATTGTACTGTACCTCATTTGTCTGGTATTCGTTCAAGATGTAAACAAGAATGTGATTAGTTTCCAACCTCCCCTAAAGAAAAGTTTACAATGGTCTTGGGCACTGCAGGGTGGATTAGTGCTCAGGCTGCTGCTATGGGGCTGGATCCCTGGACAATAATACATTCAACATTTAACACAAGTCTCAGACTTAAGTCTGAATATCCTCATATTAAGTTGTGTTGCAGCTCAAACAATTTGGATCTTTTGTCAGAAATATCAGATGGTTAACTAGTTCTCATACAAATATGGCTTCTTAAGTTATTTTCTACAAGCATTCCTTTTTCGATGAAAGGTTTCCATTTCCCATATACAAACCTTGTACTGCAACACCTAAAGAGACTATTTTGTTTTCAGCCAATTAAGGATTTTTAAGGGCAGTCATTGTTATAACAAGAAAACATGGCAACTAATTTAGTACAAGTGATAAATGTCAGATGATGTTTAGCTAATACACTGGGGAGAACTCTTCAAAATAATACCAAGAGAAAGCAGTCCACCATAGGGCTAACGTGTCAATTGAGACCAACACTGCACAGGAACAGCAGTCTAGACATTGCAGCCTGATTTGTTGGAATGGAACTTGGATATGCACTCAAGTCACAGATAATATATACACAATGAGTGGATTATCTGTACAAAATAAAAATCAATCGCCTCAGGAAGGCAAGAGGGTAGGTTGTCGAGAAATACAGAGTACGGTTGTTGACAGGTTAGAACTTGTACAAGCAGAAAGCTAGCCTTGACTAGAGGGTAAAGGCAGGGTTGAATGGACAAATGCTCTTTGAAACTAAAGCAACAGAAAATATTTAATTAACTGGTTCAGATTTTACCAGTTACCTGGAAAACCTGCAGAATTGAATGAGCAGAAATTTTCACCAAGTGTGAAAAATGAGAAATAGAGCCAATTGCCTTTAGTACAAAAATATTGAATCATTTGTCTTTCATTCAAAAAGAAAAATGACCCAACTTAACAAACAATGCACATATTTTAACAGTCCAAAAGTTCATTGATAATTCTCCAGTACTATACTCAGGAATCTAAGTTTCAGTTTTCAAACACAGAATTTTGTGGATTCTGTCAAATTGAGTCAACTCTCAAACAGACTTGTAAATGGAAACTATTGGTATCTAGTGTTTAAGGAGTTCTAGCCAAGCAATGTAGTGATCGAAGGCTGAAATTGGAACATTTACAATGGCTTTAAAATAATCTGCTAGGAATAGATTCAAGTATTGTAAATAAGAAAGGTCCTACCATTGATCAAAGCAAAGCTCGAGGATGCAATCCGCCTCACGGACTCGTCCCCTGAAACCCTCTGGGATCAGCTGAAGACTGCCATACTGCAATCCACTGAAGAGGTACTGGGCTTCTCCTCCAGGAAAAACAAGGACTGGTTCAACGAAAACAACCAGGAAATCCAGGAGCTGCTGGCAAAGAAGCGATCTGCCCACCAGGCTCACCTTGCAAAGCCGTCCTGGCCAGAGAAGAAACAAGCCTTCCGTCGCGCATGCAGCCATCTTCAGCGCCAACTCCGGGAGATCCAAAATGAGTGGTGGACTAGCCTCGCCAAACGAGCTCAGCGCGGACATTGGCGACTTCAGGGTTTTTACGAGGCTCTAAAGGCTGTGTACGGCCCCTCACCCCAGGTCCAAAGCCCGTTGCGCAGCTCAGACAGCAAAGTCCTCCTCAGCGACAAGATCTCCATCCTCAACCGATGGTCAGAACACTTCCAATCTCTTTTCCGTGCCAACCACTCAGTCCAAGATTCCGCCCTGCTCCAGCTCCCTCAACAGCCCCTAAGGCTAGAGCTGGATGAGGTCCTCACCTGGGAAGAGACATACAAGGCAATTGAACAACTGAAAAGTGGCAAAGCAGCAGGTATGGATGGAATCCCCCCCAGAGGTCTGGAAGGCTGGCGGCAAAACTCTGCATGCCAAACTGCATGAGTTTTTCAAGCTCTGCTGGGACCAAGGAAAGCTGCCTCAGGACCTTCGTGATGCCATCATCATCACCCTGTACAAAAACAAAGGCGAGAAATCAGACTGCTCAAACTACAGGGGAATCATGCTGCTGTCCATTGCAGGCAAAAATCTTTGCTAGGATTCTAAATAGAATAATACCTAGTGTTGCCGAGAATGTTCTCCCAGAATCACAGTGCGGCTTTCGCTCAAACAGAGGAACCTCTGACATGGTCTTTGCCCTCAGACAGCTCCAAGAAAAGTGCCAAGAACAAAGGACTCTACATCACCTTTGTTGACCTCACCAAAGCCTTCGACACCGTGAGCAGGAAAGGGCTTTGGCAAATACTAGAGCGCCTCGGATGCCCCCCAAAGTTCCTCAACATGGTTATTCACCTGCACAAAAACCAACAAGGTCGGGTCAGATACAGCAATGAGTTCTCTGAACCCTTCTCCATTAACAATGGCGTGAAGCAAGGCTGCATTCTCGCACCAACCCTCTTTTCAATCTTCTTCAGCATGATGCTGAAACAAGCCATGAAAGACCTCAAAAATGAAGACGCTGTTTACATCCGGTACCGCACGGATGGCAGTCTCTTCAATCTGAGGCGCCTGCAAGCTCACACCAAGACACAAGAGTAACTTGTCTGTGAACTACTCTTTGCAGACGATGCCGCTTTAGTTGCCCATTCAGAGCCAGCTCTTCAGCGCTTGACGTCCTGTTTTGCGGAAACTGCCAAAATGTTTGGCCTGGAAGTCAGCCTGAAGAAAACTGAGGTCCTCCATCAGCCAGCTCCCCACCATGACTACCAGCCCCCCCACATCTCCATCGGGCACACAAAACTCAAAACGGTCAACCAGTTTACCTGTCTCGGCTGCACCATTTCATCGGATGCAAGGATCGACAACGAGATAGACAACAAACTCGCTAAGGCAAATAGCGCCTTTGGAAGACTACACAAAAGAGTCTGTGAGGTTTTTCAGTTGGTTGTTTTTCCAAAGATAAGCGTATACAGAGCCATTGTCATACCCACACTCCTGTTCGGCTCCGAATCATGGGTCCCCTCTACTGGCATCACCTACGGCTTCTAGAACGCTTCCACCCTCAACATCGAAGTACTCAAGATGGCAGAGGCCGACAGCATCGAATCCACGCTGCTGAAGATCCAACTGCGCTGGGTAGGTCACGTCTCCAGAATGGAGGACCGTCGCCTTCCCAAGATCGTGTTATAGGGCGAGCTCTCCACTGGCCACCGTGACAGAGGTGCACCAAAGAAATCTCTTGGTGCCTGCCACATTTACCACCGCCAGTGGGCTGATCTCACCTCAAACCGTGCATCTTGGCGCCTCACAGTTCGGCGGGCAGCAACCTCCTTTGAAGAAGACCGCAGAGCCCACCTCACTGACAAAAGACAAAGAAGGAAACACCCAACCCCAACCAACCGCTGCAACCGTGTCTGCCTGTCCCGCATCGGACTGGTCAGCCACAAACGAGCTGATGTGGACATTACCCCTCCATAAATCTTCGTACGCGAAGCCAAGCCAAAGAAAAAGACCATTAATCTCTGCACTGATACCAAGACATAGTTCATAAATCCTATTATAACTGAATGAAGCACGTCATTTAAAAATCAATTCTTCTCAAACTAGCTTTGACTTGTGAAATCTGCCTTTCCATTACAGTTGAAGAATATCATGTTGACAAGTCATTGTATACCAGGGTCATAATTGTGTTCAGATTCTATTAAAATAGCAAGAATGGGAAATTGTTTCAATACTTATCAATTCATATACACAATTATTCTTGCATTAATTTATGGCTGCAAACCAAGTTTTGTATGCTTTCCAAAGTAAACTACAGTATAAAAGTTTAATGTTAGTTAAACTTTGAGAGAATTTAGTTTTAAAAACTACTTGTGTTGCAATAACTTATTAACTAGCAACAAATGAAATTTTTGAAAACGTCTACACCAAAAGACTGCCTTTATAACCAAATTGTACAAGTGCAAATACAATTTAAAAGTGAGGTGACAAATTAAACATCAATAGACTGATTAAAAAGTTTACAAAAATTGATTATTTCTTTCAGGCATCTATAATGCTAAAGACCAAACAAATTACAATGTGAAAAATTACCATGGCACTTGAACCACTTTCTTTTTTAAAGCTACTGTATTTGCATTTCAACTTCTTGTGTCACAATGAGTAAAGTAACAAACTAGACAGTTTCGATGACCATGAAACAATTTCTCAGATATTTGTGTAATTCAGTTATTTTTGGGAGGAATATTACAGGAATAATTAAAAATATTTTTAATAAAATGAACTGGACCACTCAAATGTTTGACTATGAGAATCATTTTTCCAAAATGTCAGTATTCTCAAATGACTCTGCCATGGAGTCAAACACACACACAGGTCTTTTGGCCCAACATGTCCCTGCAGATCTTCAAGTGCCTGGCCATACTAATTCAATTTACCAGCACTTGGTCTGTACCCTTCTATGCCATGGCAATTCAAGCGCCTGTTGTAAGCGTACCTGCTTCCATCACCTACTCTGTCAGTGCATCCATATTCCAATGACTTTCTGATGAAAAACTCATCTTTGGGGCAGCATGGTTAGTAAAGTGGTTACAGCTCCAGTGATCAGGACCAGGGTTCAAATTCCTGTTCTCTCTGTAAGGAGTTCATGGGTTCCTCCAGTCCTCTATTTTCCTCCCACTGTTCAAAAACAATAAATAAAAGCCATCCTGGGGGGGGGGCGGGGTTGTAGGTTAATTGGGCAGTAGGAGCTTGTGGGCCAAAAGGGCCGGTTACTGTGCGTCTAAATTTAAAAAAATATATATATATATACCTTATTTTGCAGTCTTCTGGTCTGACTGCTATGTCCTCACAATGATCTATTGGAAAGTTTCTTTGCAAGCTTGCCATTCCAGCCACAATGTACACATTGTGATCTTCAAAAACTAAGGAACATGAACTTACCAGCACGTGAAAGCATACCACCTCGTATTCACATTTAATTAGTTTTACTTAATCTTACTAGAAAAACACTTTTGAAAAAATCCAGACATTTTAGGTAAAAATTGATATTCAGCACCTACAGACAGAATATTGCACCTGTCTATACCATGCAAGACAAAATATTTAAATATTTCACTATAATTTTTTCCCCAGATATCCCAATATTTCTTTATCGTGAAAGGATATACTTACATATATATTCTTTAATATGAACAAATATTTATTCATTTTAATTCATACCTTAATTACAAAAGTCCAGACTTTGAAAACTAAATTTTCAGGCCAGTTTGGCCCTGAATATCTCCCACTGACTCGCATTTGGCTCATAACCCCCCCCCCCCCCCCCCCACCCTCTCCAGTCCATATACCTATCCAACCTTGAATATTAACATTGATCTTGCTTCTACCACCACTGCCGGAAGTTCATTCCATACCCCCACCACTCTCTGTATGAAGTAATTCCCCTTTTACTCTCAATCCATGCCCTCGTTTGAATTTTCCCCCACTCTCAGTTGGGGAAAGCCTATCCACATTGAATATCTGTCCCCCTTATAATTTTGAATATCAAATCACCCCTCAACCTTCTCCACTCCAGGGAATAAAGTCCCAGCCTGCTCAACATTTCCCTGTAACTCAAACCCTGAAATCCTGGCAACATTCTTGTAAACCTCCTTTGCATTCTCTCTTTACTGTTTATAACCTTCCTGTAATTCGGAGACCAAAACTACACACCAATGCCTTATACAATGTTAACATAACATTCCAACTCCTGTGTTCGATACTCTGATTTATGAAAGCCAACATACTAAATGCCTTCTACACTACCCTATCCACACATGATTCAACTTTCAGAGAATTATGTACCATGACTCCTAAATCAGTTTGTTCCACTGCACTCCTCAATTGTCCACTATTTAACGTGTATATCCTATTTTGATTAGTCCTATCAAAATGTAGCACCTCGCATTTAGCCCACTCTTCTAACTGTCCTATATCAACCTGTACGCTTTTATAATCTTCCTCACTGTTCACAACACAGCCAACCTTTGTATTATCTGCAAATTTTCCAATCTAATTTGCCACCCTATCATCTAGATTGTTAATATATATGGCAAACAGCAGTGGACCCAGTACCGATCCCTGAGGCACTCCACTTGTCACTGGCCTCCAATTCAACAAAATTTTCCACCACTACTCTCTGGCATCTCCCATTCAATCATTGTTGAATCCATTTCACTAATTCATCATTAATACCTAATGCTTCCACCTTCCTTACTAACCTCTTATTGGGGAACCTTATCAAAAGTCCAAATAGATAACATCCACCACCTTCCCCTCATCATCCTCGAAAAACTAAGATTTGTTAGACAGGATCTACCACATACAAAACCGTGTTGACTACTCAGAATCAATCCCGGTCTTTCCAAATAGTTGTATATACCATCTCCAAGAACACTTTCCATTAATTTACCCTCCTCCGGCATCAGACTTACTGGCCGAAACTGACCAGGTTTACTTTTTTTTCGAACAGCAAACAACATGAGCCACCCTTTAGCACTTCCCCCATGGCCAGTGACAATTTAAATATTTCTGTCAATGCTACCATTATTTGTTCACAACCTCCCTCAGGGTCCTAGGAATATTTTGTCAGGATCTGGAGATTTATCCACCTTGATCTTTTTCAATATAGCCAACACTACCTCCTCATTAATTCTTATATTATTCATGAGCTCCCGACCCTATTTCTTCACTTCATCTGGATCAATATTCTTTTCCTTAGTGAAAAACTGAAGAAAAAAATGTTTAAAATTTCACCCATCTCCTCTGGCTTCTCACCCCCCCCCCCCCCTCATCTTCAAGGGGTCCAATTTTAACCTTCACTATTCTTTTACTTTTAATGTAACCATAGAAACCCTTTGGATTTATTTTTACTTTTCCTGCCAAAGTAGCTTCACATCTCCTTTTAGCCTTTCTAATTTCCCTCAAGATTTAAAAAAAAAAACACTCCTTAAATTCCTCAAGCAGTTCATCCATTCCCTGGTGTTTATACCTCTTGTACACATCCCTCTTCCTCCAAACCAAGTTCCCAATATCTTTTCAAAACCAAGGTTCCCAACAGTTTCTAACCTTTCCTTTAATATTCATGGGAACATCCCAACTCTGCCCTCTCAGAACTTCTCCTTTGAATATCCTACATTTATCTGCTATATTCTTACCTGAAAATATCTTATCCCAATTTTTACTTATCCCCTCAAAATTTGCTTTCTTCCAATCAAGAATCTCAACCTTTGGCCCACTTCTATTCTTTTCCATTACTAGCCTAAAACTAACACTAGACCCAAAGTGTTCTCCAACACAAACCTCTGTTACCTGACCTATCTCATTCCCTAATAGGAGATCCAATACTGCCCCCTCCCCAGTTGGTTCTTCTACATATTGCCACAGAACTGCTGTAATGTTCTCTCTAATAAGCAATGCACCTCCTCCACCTTTTATTCCCCCCATTCTATCATGCCTAAAACAACAGAATCCTGGAATATTCAACCGAAAACATGCCCTTCCTGCAACCAACTCTCAAACTTTTTAAATTTAGTGAGCTTTTGTGTGCATGTACAAGTACCACAGATGCGCAGTGACCAAACTGTCACTTTCTGAAAACAGCAATCAAACGGACAACACAATATTGTGTCCTACTCTTTCCATTTACCATTATAATTAATAAACTATCAAAATTTCACTTGTGTACATGTTGAAGTGTGCGGCCTTAAAAGATGTTATTTCAATGATTTACAGAAAAGATCCAGCCCTTCCTAAAATATTCCATATACTTATAATCACAATATATAGACTCTTGCCCTTCTCTAAGCCCCAATGTATCCCCTTAAAAAAGTTGCAACTTAAAAATCATTCTAGAGTCAATGTACCACCTACTTAGAACAGTACAGAAACAGGCCCTTCAGCCCTTCTAGTTTGTGCTGAACTATTATGAAAGCAACCCAAAACACTTGTGCATCCAAATACATTCCTCACATGTTTTTTTTAAATTGAACAAATCAATGTCTTCCAATGACAATTTTCTCCATTAGATCACGTGGTTTCACTAACTAGTCACTGTTTATTGTTAATTAAACCTCAAATCCATGACTGAGAACATTAACCTATAACCGAATGGTGTCTGGTCAATTTTGATCCAAGTAGTACCAATTCACAACAAATGGAGGTCAAAAATAACTCAACAAGAAAATTTAAATCTAGATGTAATTCACTGAATATTTCATTTGAACATTTTGAGTAGCTACAATGGGCTTAACTTCTAAACTTTTCAATGACAGTCTACCTGTTCTTATTTCCCATGTTCCAGTTTCCTCATCTGGGCCAAATAATGAAAGGTTCATCAGTGCCAAACAATGATCAAGTCAGATTAGCATTTTGAAACCTAGATTACAAATGGTCTTCCTTTTGTTTTGGATCAAAGTAGAAAAAGGAGATAGGAAGAATGAATTTGGAAAAAGTAAGAAAGCCAGCTCTGAAAATTATGCCCTGGAATAAAGCTCAGTGAATAATCAGTCAGACCATTCTTCTCAGTTGCAGCACTGTGGAGAAATTACACTTCCCGAATAGAGATCGGTAGAGTGGAGTACTCCACATATAGTTGAAGGTTCATGAGGGTAGCCTTGATAAGGTTTAGGTTTCCTGCAATCCAGTGGTTCTCAACCTTTTTATTTCCATTCACATACCACTTTAAGTATTCCCCATGCCATAGGTGCTCTGTGATTGGTAAGGGATTGCTTAAGGTGGGATATGAGTGGGAAGGGAAGGGAAGGTTGAGAATCACTGCTCCAGACCCAATTGTTACTGAAATATTTTGCTTAAGAAAAATTGTCATTGGCCCATTTCCTTTGGAGTTATGAAACCATGCACATAACGAGTCAATCAGGTACGATTAAAACAGTGGTTTTCAAACTTTCTTTCTACCCATATACCACCTTAAGCAATCCCTGATTAATCTTAGGGAATACTTAAAGTGCTATATGAGGGAAAGATAAAAGTTGAGAACCACTGCTCTAATCCATCCCAAAGAAAAGGAATTATCAGAGGATAATTTATAATTTAAGAACCCCACTGCATTTTACAACCAAGGAAGTCTTTTTGAATGTAATCATTAATGTAGGAGGTACACTAATCAGTTTGTAACCATCAACCTCCCACTAATAAGGTGAAAATAAATAATCTATTTGAGATGAACACCAATGCTCTCTGAAATAGTGCCAATGGATCTTTTACACCGAGGCCCCACCCCTGTACCTCTCACTCTTCATAAATGTACTTTTTACTTGTCTCTATAAAAGGTCCTAACCCAAAATGTTGACTGACCAGTTCTGCACATGGATGATGCTCGTCCCCGCCCCAAGCTCCTCCATAATTTAATTGTTTGAAGATTCCTCTGCTTAATAGTTCACCCAAAAGTTACAAGCTCCAAAACACCTCAAGTATTTATTTGCTAGCCTCGTCACTCGAGTGGGATTTGAACTCCAAGATTAGAGTGCCATCAACTGAGCCAGAGCAGCATTTTATTGAGTGTAAACACTGCAATGATGTCATCTACTTAGTAAGTTTTGCACAAGATTCATGAGACATCCAATGTGGCAGGAAATGACCAGAAACACAATTTAAATTGCAAATTCTGGTAGCATATTTGGCATAGTGGGTGCAATGCCTTTACAGCACCAGGGATCAAGAATGGGTTCGAATCTCGTGCTGTCTGTAAGGAGTTTGTATGTTCTCTCCAAGTCCGAGTGGATTTTCCCCAGGGGCTCTGGTTTCCTCCCTCCGTTCAAAAGGTACCGGGGTTGGGGGGGGGGGCGAGTCGGTTATTTGGGAGCAAGAACTCATGGGACAAAATGGCTTGTTACTGTGCTGAATGTCTAAATGTTTAAAAAAGATAAAAACTGAATCAAAAATCGCAAGTTTCAAGCCACTGGACACCTTTACCAACTACTGGTATATTATTAAAAAGTGGGATTTTAAACATTTAATGAAGAACCAATATCAAATGAACTAACAGTGTTGAGAGAGCAACTGGATACGAAGTTGGAATACTCAACTTACAGCAGGTAGACAAGAATAATATCTTGAACTCAAGTTCCTGATCATATTCAAAGACATCACACAATCAGATACTGATCAATGCCTAATCAGTGTCTAAAGTTCCAGTAGATGGTAAAGCATATTATTAATTCCCAATATGGAAGCTTGTTTGTCATATGTCTCCATTCCATCACTTACTCACTGAAGCCTCATGTCACCCATAAAGCCTATCAACACTGTTTACAAGACCACATGGAAGAATTGCAGAAGTTGGTCACAAAAATGATCTATATATACTTGCAAGGTGGAGTCTCACATTAAATATAGTTGCTATTCTTGACAAACTCATGCTCTGTCCCCAACTCACAAGCTTTTAGCTTGTGACTTAGAAGGCCCATTACTTGACCAAATACTGATACAAATGAGAAAAATAAACTTGGCCTACCTTGCAGGTGTCTGGTTAAGGTGTGTGGCCACAAAGAATTTCTCCATAAAAGTCTTTAGCCAACACACATCCCACAAGCCCTACCTGTAGATACATACCAAATGTTTGCAGTGAACCTTGGATCAGTACTGAAACAGTTATAAGCTCTTGCATGGTTCTCCTAATATAAAGCTCCTGATAAGAGAAGTACCTTTAGTGACATTAAAGAAATATACAATTTGGATTTTGGTTGAGCTAGCCTGCCTGCAGAAAGACAGCACATTCTGGCAGCAAGACAATCTAAAGGAGAGAAGGCATTGGAGTGAAATAGAATCAGTCCATAGAACAAGTCATCTGTTCAAACACAAAGTAGCCCAAGGTCTTTTGATATCAGAGAATTTCATTTTTCCATCAGATCATATCAACATTTACAATCAAAAACACATACAAATATCATAAAGAATAGGATCCAATTCATTTGTTCTTTAAATTTAAAAATCAAAGAAACCAAACTATGCAAATCTGATTATCCCCACTTCACCAAACATTATTAAAGAGCTGGTTTAATAACGTTCCACATTCAGAGTTCCTCTGGCAAATAATTATTTACATGCACGTAAAAGAAATTTAAACAAGCAAAAATATGCGTGTTCCTCAGGTGCAGAACTGCAGGTAATACCTGCACACCCTTCACTCTCTCTCATTCACATACACACTCTCTATCTCACATTCAGTCTGTGGCTTGCTCACTCATCTGGTTAATCCAATCATTGAGTTGATGCTGTAGCGCAAATGTGCAAGTCCTGATGTTCTTAAATCCAGTTCAGTAATCTTCTACCCAGCCATTTTCTGATATAAATGCATCAATTACCTCCTTCATGGCTAGATTTGGAATTAACTGTTCTTGAGTCAATGGACTTCGAGTCACTGGATCAAAGTGACCCACCCGCTGAAACAAATGAAATACATTCTTTTGATGTACAGTCAATGGTCACAAATTTTACACTGTAAAAGTTTCATCAATTTGCCTTTACTCACCTGAAGGTGCTCCTCAATATCTTTCCTGTCATATGTGATCCCACTGGGCGTAATGCATGGTTCCCTCATCAACTCAAAGCTGATCTTTCCACAAAGGTAGTCAGGAATATCACGCTTCTACATATAACAAAATAGATAAAATTATCCACCACAGAGAAACCTGCAATACATGTTGATTTATTTATGGCACTCAAACAAAGTGATAGCATTATGACCCAGTCTGTTAAAATAAATGTTTGGCTGCATTTTTTTATATATTGAGCTGAAAGTTAGATCTTCTGAATTTGTTCCAAATTTCAATTATCACTAGATAATTAGAATCCTTTGATTAGATCACCTTAAAAATAAAATCAGTTATACATAGTTTAGCCAATAGCCCTTAAAGTATGATTATTTTTTTCCCCAAATAAACCAATTTTTATTTAATGTGATTCATAAACATGCTGGAGAAACTCAGCAAGTCTTGCAGCATCTATGGGAAGCTTTAGATCCTGATTTAATACCTTTTGCAAACAAAGTCCTTCATATCCAGCAAACTACCTTTCAAGCATCATCCATGTTGCCTCAAATTATATAAGTGAGACCAACTGGTGATATTTTCCCAAGCAAGTTCCTCAGCCAAAGAAACAGCATCAAAACAAAAAAAAAGTCCTGGATTCCAAAATGTATTCCAGACTTGAGCAGATCTATTGCTGAGATGCCAGCATCTACTAACATGAGAAAGATAAAACATTGCACTTGCGCAGCCTCACGTCCCCCTTCATCAGATCCATTGTCACTTTATACAGATCTGTTTCCCACACCCACAAAAATAACGTTTAAAAACATGATACAAAATCAGCCTTTGATTTGTCTGAAAAAAAATCAGTGGAGAGACTAGAGCAGAGAAGAGGCACGAGTGACTAGATTGAAAAGAGATTCAGCTATTGGTCAGAGTGTAGGGGTGACTAGGACATGATCAAAGTAGGAAAAATGAATAGTAGCAAAAGGCATGGGAGCAACTCAGTGGTGGGGAAAGGATATTGGAGCAGGAAAGGATTATAAATAACAGCACAATCAACATAATTGCTTCTATTCTTCAAAGTGAGTCCCATCACATGCAAACTTCAAACAACTCGGCAGTCAGCTGCATTGTTCAAAAGGTATCCCACATTTACAAACTGGATCTGAATGTACCTCAAGGTAACATTCCATCTATTGTAATTATTTGCTTCACATTTGATTTATGTGTACTATTAAATACAGGCTGCCTAAGATTTGTGCCTAAGACACAACCAATAGCGTTTTCTCCAGCTAGTATGCTGTTTCTCCCTGGAATTTGGGGTTTAAAAACTATGGTCACTTCACTTATTGGCAGGTGCACCAGCCATTCTTTGCATAACAAGTTCCTATTACAATCACTTTCTCAAAAACAGTTAGAAATTATTTTAAACTATACAGTACAACGTAGCAGCCTGCACAATAGCTTCATTTAAACTTTATATTGTTTAATTCTTAGTCAGCTTTGCTTTTTTTAAAAAAAATATCCCACCTACCCTTTCAGTTCCATTACTACATCTGCTACCCACTGTAAAGCATTTTGTTCCATCCACTGAAACAGACTTGTGCTTCAACCCTGTCCACCTTATTCCAACTCATCACTATGCAACCAACGCAATAAAATAACGTTTCATTTACCCTCCAATAACTCCCCATTAGATTACCTCCTAGAATGCAATCTGAAAGGTAAAAGGTTAGACCAATCTCTTGCTTTATCTGTACAAAGAATGTAGAGTAGTACAGAACTCATCTACGTCAATGACTAAACTTATTTTATGTGGTGCAAATGTATTTGGAAAATTTGGCATCATATATAAGAAATGTAAAAATAAGCAATTGTTCAGTCTCAGTACACAGGAGTCAGACCTGTCAGTTATTCGGTTATGTCACAAGTAACTCTTTTCCACAATGTACCTTTCTCTTCTCATCCACCTGAGAGAACAAGTCGTCCATTTCATTCATGTACTTGTCCTGCAAAAAGCAACTAAAATCAGCTCTTGAACATGAACAACAGCACAAAAGAAACAAAATTGATAGCTGTACCTTAGCTTACAAGTGATGGTGGCAATAAGTTAGATGCAAGAGAAAAAGCCTGTTTTATCCAATGCAGAAAAAATTTGTACAATAGGGACAAAAAGAAATTGTTGCACATTAATCAACAAGGAACGTTCCATTTGATCCCTGTACAATGGCTAAATAAACAGCGAAATAAGAGTTTGGAACACAACACAATCCAATGGATGGAAAATGAGGGAGGAAGGCTGAGAACCAACTTTCCTTGACAGCTCATCTGTGCAGTTTTTAAAGAGCCAAAGGTCAGATACAAATGGAATCGCAGCCATTAATACTGGTAACAATATCAACTTTTTCTTTCTCAACCACTTCAATCAGTTGGTCTTTAACTTTCCTATAAGCAGACTGTTTAATATGTTGTGCATCTCATTACACGTGATAACTGGAGATTTGTTTTTTTTAAAAAAAATGCAGTTACATAATCTGCATGCGATCATTTTTAAAATGGCTTTAACTAAAGTGTACACATATAGAGTGCTAGGCTCAAAGTCCTATACCTGAAGTTAAAATTACATAGCTGCAGTTACCAAGAGCAGGAATTTATCAAGCAGGCTTTATCAAATTATTACAAAAATATTGGCTAAAACACATTTTTTCTGAAACTACTATTTAAGAAAATCTCCCAAATTCAGTAAAAGTATATAAATAATAGGATCTAGTTTAAAAATTGCTTTACATTTAACTAAAACATTAAACACCAACACAATCAAATGTTTTAAGTTTCTTGAGTTAATGACAAACAAATTAATTATCAAAATAAAATATCTTGCTCCTACTCATTTGAATGAAAACTGTTGTGCTTGTGCCAGGGTTAATTGCAAAAAGAAAATCTGCTGGAGGAACTCAGCAGATCTTGGCCTCTGTGGAGGCTAAGGGATGGGCAACATTTCAGGTCAAGACCCTGCCTCGGAGTTTGAATGGAAGATAATCACTATATAGAGGTGGGAGGAATGGGTAAGCTAGGAGCTCGTAGGTCCTAGCTCGTAGGTAAGGAATAATGGAAAGATGGAACTAAATGGGAAGGGGGTGGAGAAGGGGAGACCTTCAGCATAGGCTGGTGGGTGATAGGTGGAAGATGAGGAAAAGAAAACCCATCTTTCTGGTCTCCTTAATTAGAAGAAACGCAGGTGGACAAACGGGGTGATGAAACAAATGTAAGTACAAGGGGTGGGGGGGGGGAAAGATGAACAGGAAACCTGGTTTACTGACCATGTCCTAAATTTCATCAGTCATTCACTTCAAAATATTTAATTATCTGTGCAGCACTGAATTATCCTGTTTAGGAAAAATTATTCCTTTTTCTTTTTTAATCCAAAGGATGAAGTTGGGTATTTTGATCCAGTTCTAAAATGCAGCTTTAGTGCTGTTTAAATGAAAAGAATGCCCATAATTCCTTGCCTGCAAATATTTAATGTTTTGTTGCTTGATTTTTTTTTTAAAGAGATGTGCTCTTGCTTTAACAAGAATCTACTGAATAAATGTCCCATTTGTAATCAGATCCAAATAATTCAGCTTCTCATCCCAAAAAGATACAATTCAAGTTACCATGGGGAAAAAAAAACTTGCACTTAACAATCTAAAACATCTCATGAAAACATTCTCAACAATCCTTTGTGAATGGATTTCAGTCCTCTCATCCAATAACACTTTATTTTAAAATTGATAATTTCATTTGTGAATAACCCCAAACAGTACATGTAATAAAAAGTACGAGTTGGAGGAAAAATTTCAAGGATCATAATTTTTTTTTTTGAAGTATTGTGTGTCGTTCTGGTCACCCAACTATAGGAGAGATATCATTAAGCTGGAAAGGTTCATGGGAATGCCAGGCTTGAATCATAATGGAAAACGGGAGAGGCTGAAACTCTCCCCTACTCCAGAAAGTAAGCGGCTGAGGGGGAACTTGAGAGGTTTACAACATCATGAGGGGCAAAGATAAGGTAAACATAGTCCTTTTCCCAAGGCAGGGAAATCTAAAACTGTAGGACATGAATTTAAGGTGAGAGAGGAAAGATTCAAAAGAGCCTTGAGGAGCATCTTTATCACACAGGAGGGTAGTGGGCATACAGAATAAGCTGCCAGAGGAATGGTAGAAGTGGTGAATACTGTAGCATTCACAAGACAATGGACAGGAAAGGATATGGATGATATGGGCCGCAAAGACATTGAAAATTATATGATTCTAGATATTGCACATTGAATGTTATATTTATTAAACATAAATAAAACTATTTAAAAATTATTTAAATGACTACATCTACAGAAAATGGTGCCTTCGGAGAGCAGCAGCGATCATCAACGACCCTCACCACCCAACGCTCCATTCTCGCTGCTGCCATCAGGAAAGAGGTCTAGGGGCCACAAGACTCATACCACCAGGTTCAGGAACAGCTGGTCCCCCATTAGATTCCACAACAAACTCAAATCAGAGACTAATTTAAGGACTTGTGCACTTTATTGATTTTCTTTTTGTTTTCTTTGTATTGTACCGTTTACATTTGTTATCTCTTTACAGTTATTTTTGTTTATATGTTTATGCTGTGTGGAGTTTAATTTTTGCACTACCAATGAGTGGTAATTCTGCTGTGCCCACAGCAAAAAGGAATCTCAGGGTTGTATGTGATGTCATGTATGTACTCTGACAATTAATCTGAATAACTGAAATCACTGCAGATCAAAAGTAATCTTGCTTCATGTAAAACTGTTAGAAATTTTCTCAAACTTTGCTCTAAATCAGATGTCAATAAATAACTTTTATAACCAAGAAACAAATTGTTACTTTTACTGGATTTATGAAGGCCAAAGGTTAGACATTTAGTGCTCAAAGGAAAAATGAAGCCTTACGTGTCTGGCTTCGATCTTTGCAATTTCCATTCTCGTTCGGGAATCATCCATGTTCTCTTCATGGAGTTTTTGTTTACATTGTTCCACTTCCCTGTTCATCATAGAATTATACCGTAACCATCATCAAATCACTCTTTACAAGAAGTTGTCTTTGCAACTGCCTCAAGCTTTTATTTGCCAAGTCAGACAGATTCTGGATGGCTTCTAAGTGACAGAACCAACAGTCTTATTGTGCAAAGCTAACGTAATGCTGCATGGAAGATTTGGGGACTCCTGCTCTGGAGATTCCAATAACTGGTACGGATACCAAATAAAATCTCTACTCATTACTTAGAAGATCAGCTATATAAGATGGAATGGGACCAAAGACCACCCTTCCCCCCAACCCATTACAAATTTCATTTAATTCAAGGTCACCATCTGCTCGCACATCACACATAGCAGTTATGCCAGCCTCATCAACCACCACATGGCTGGATAGTATAGATTAGGAATCCATGATGATTGGATAAACATTTTTCATCCTTTTCATTTCAGAAAACAGTTTCATGAAAAACGGGTCAGAGGAGGCATTAATTTTTCCATCAGGAATTGTGAAAATCCACTCTCATCATAAATTATCCAGTTTGTGGTCTTCAAGATATTCGACAAGTGACAGTGTCAAGGACACATCTTTTTAAAGTTGGTTCCAGCAGTTTCTAGCCCCAACATTTGAAATACTTTAGTGCTCAACTTTCATGCAATTCATTTTCATGGCAATGAAAATAGGATGAGTGGTAGAAGTCAAAATGAATAGTGGCAGAGAAGAAGCTTTCATAATACGTAGTAGTGAAGATAATCATTGCTCACCGTAGAGAATGCTTGCTTATGCATTAAATAACACCTACCCATCCTCAGGATTACTCCCAATCTTAATTAACATTAATGAATTAAGATTAATTAAAATTAATTTTACGTCTGTAAACTGAAGCACTCCAACGAACCTTTCCTTTTCTGAGAGGATCAGTTTGGTGAGGTAGTCATGAAGATCATTCTCCTGCTGTATTCTTTTGTCTTCAATGCTGTTCCATCGCTTCTTTTTCGCTATCCTCAGGGCACTTGGAATGTCATCCCCAAAATTTAGCCTTTGTTCTTTTGCTAAGTTGTAAGCTGGGGGAAAAAAGGAGTTTATATACCAAGAATAAAAACAAAGCAACAAATTACCCTGGCTTCCCGACAGAGCAAGCAGAAATGAGGGCAGCCATGACTTAACATGCCCTGCATTTTTCATCATTTTAAAGGGACTGCAAACAGTAAGAAAATTAATCCAGCTTTTCTCAAATACAAATCTGTACACTTCTTGAACTTCTAGGGCATCACACTTAGCACCGCACTATAACAGCGCCAGCAATCTAAGTTCGAATCCAGTGCCATTTGTAAGGAGTTTGTATGTTCTCCCTGTGACCTGTGTGGGTTTTCCATAGGTTCTGCGGTTTCCTCCCACCCTCCAAAATGAAAGGGGTTGTAGGTTAATTGGGTGGCATAGGTTTCAATGGCCAGAATCAGCTTCTGTGTTGTAAATAATTTTTAAAAATCTGTTCATGCCCCAAGATCTGCGATTAATTTCTATAGCTTGTTAAAGATCTCCCACACACATTATATAGTTATTTTTAAATGCTTTTACTGTAAATTCTACAATAAATTATTTTGACAAAGTTTTTTTTTTAAATAAAAAAAAAATTCCTCAATCTGTCTAAATACCATGATGGATTGGGCAATGGAATAGTGTTCACCAATGTGCCTTAAACAAAATTTAGCAAAGCTTCCCACCAGCTGAATTACAATGTGGCCCCATATGGCAAGACCAGATTACATCCCCAGGATATTGACATAAATAGGGCTTCTAACAGCTTGTACATCAGTGAAAGTATTTGCAAAGACCACTGACACTAGTTGGAAAGGTCACCCAACTTGCAGCTTAACGTGGCGTTGCACAGAAAGACGGAGGTACAAGAACGCAACTGGTCATGCTATTTGAAGAGTATTCAGAGGCCTGAATTAACAACCAGAACTGATTAACTCACATCAATGTGTCTTTGAAGGTTTTGATGGTTAGTATGGAGCTTATTCTTAACAGTATTATGAGAGTACCTCCACCAAAAAGATTTAAGCAGTTCAAAAAGATGGCACATCAAGGGCAAATTTTGGCCTTGCGAGTGAAGTTCTCATTCCAAAAAAACTGCAGATTAAATTCCCTCATCTTTCCTATTGATGTAGTTCTGTACACAATTTTACAATTGATTGATCATGAACAAAAGCTGGACTCCTGACCTCGATTAAGGTTGCCAATAGCTTCATCATAATTTTCCATTTCCAGCAGGCACTGGCCCAGGAAGAAGTGAGCTTTAACAGACTGGCTATCTAACTCCAGGGCATGTTTACAGTCTCCCACCGCCTTGTCAAACTGTTGCATCTTCACGTAGCACAGAGCACGGTTTGTGTAATACACAGCCACGGATGGGTTACGGTTCTGAAAAACAAAGCCAAGTAAACATGGAAATAAAAACTGACAGTGAAACTCAGCCAAAGAGTAATACATAATGTAGCAACTTTAACCGAAGGATCAATTTCACATTGGAAATTAGTGAAATTGCACATTTTTAATTAAAAATAATTTTGCAAAATGAAATTGTTTCTTCCCCCACACCACCCCAGGTAGTGTGAGTCAATAGAAGTGCGGATAAGAATTTTATCACACAAAGTACAAATAAATGTCATATATCAATTAAAAAGGTAAAGATGCGAATCAAATCAGTTTCAAGAATTAATAAACAAGTGGGAATGCGACAACATCCTTTTAATTCACTTGCATTGGGAACCAGATTACTAAATTTCCTCTGCTTTGGTAATCCAGAGCATAAATAAGAGACAGACAAGAAAGGGAATGAAATGAGAAATATTCTTTCACGTTGTTATGAGAGCCCCAAATGAATACCTAGTCATTTTTGTTATTTTACGGACAAACATCAGTCAATTTATCAGCAGAAATTTAGGAATAGGGACTGCAGATCTTATTTACTCTATAAAGCTGGCAGGTCCCATCAGAAAATTTTATGTAATCTATCTAGAGGGTAAAAAGAGAGCAAAAATAAACACACTTTGTTCTTGGATGTGATAGACACTGAAGATGGAGAAGATGTGACCTTACTCCAGTCAGCAACATCAAGCGCATCAAAGTCAGTTTACCATCAAGTATAATCACTGCACTTCCGCAAATTCTTTAATCAATTTAAAGAAAAACTGCATCAGCCCTTTAGCAATTGTTCAAGCATTATGGCGCAGCATTGATGAGTAATACTGAACTCCAGAATAAAACTACTACATCAGGGGTACCATATTCCATTTCAGAATACATATTCCAATTATCCATTTTTCTTGTCAAACTTGTCTAAATTTACACAAGATAAAATAAGCTATTATTAAGCCAGTTAAACAGGAAAGTGCTGGAGAATCTCAATAGATCATGGAGCATCCACAGGTAGCAGAGTCCATAAACATTCCTAGGGCTCTTCTCAATCAACTTCATCTAAGAAAATATCCAGGCCTGTGCAAATTTCCATTTTCTATAATATCCTTCCACATAATTTCATCTCTCAGAGCTCTCCTCCTCCCCACCCCCCCCCCCCCACTTTCCCTTCACTCCATCATCCCCACCCCCTCTTGCCACATGACCTTTGCTTTTCTCATGGTTAGATTTCAACAATTTATCTGCGATAGCTACACATTTTAGTGAGTGCTGTAAATTTATAATGTCAAAATCTTATGCTTGTACACATGCACAGCACACACATGTCCCTGGTGGAATAGGATAGGGTCAGCAAAAAGGAAAAAAAAAAAGAATGTGTGACGAGCAGGAAAATTCAAGAATTCTTCAAAATTAGGTCAGTAAAATAAAACTCTTCAAATATTCACCAGTAATTCTCGGTGAGGGCTCAGTAGTGGAGAGGGTAAAGAACTTCAAATTCCTGGGCGTCAACATCTCTGAGGATCTGTCCTGGAGCATCCAAGTCAATGCAATCATGAAGAAGGCTCGCCAGTGGCTACACTTTGTGATGTGCTAGAGGAGATTTGGAATGTTACCGAAGACTCTCAAAAACATCTATAGGTATGCCATGGAGAGCATTTTGGCTGGTTGCATCACTGTCTGGTATGGAAGTGGCAATGCTCAAAATAAATTAAGCTGTTAACTCTGTCCGTGACATCAAGGGTAGCAGATTTCACACCATAAAGGACATCTACAAGAGGTGATTCTTAAGAAAGCAGCCTCTATCCTCAAGGACCCCTCTTCACTCTGCTACCATCAGGGAAAGGGTACAGGACCCTAAAGACAAGCTGCACAAGGATGGCTTGTCACCCGCTGCTATCAGATTCCAGAATGATCAATGAATCAATGCCTTACTTTGACTTCTCGTGTGCTATTTTATTATTGTAAGGTGGTTTATAGGAATATTTGCCCTGGGATGCTACTGCCTTGAAAAATAAATTGTGCAACTTGTTCATGACAATAAATTCTGATCAATGTTTATGGAAACGAATCCCATTCAGAAAGTGAGCAGCAGATTGATATTTCTAAACAATTGTGGCAAAATACGGAATTATTTTGAAAGCTTGAAGATCTTTCACAAGAATTATTCACCAAATTTGATGGCAACAAAGTGAAGCAATTGTGGTGTAATTTCTCTACCATCTTACTACCAATATCCACCTCCCACAATCAACATCCATGGCCAAAGTAGGAATCCAAATCCAGGAGAAAAAACAGAAGCACAAAAGCAGTTGGCATATCACTTGGTTCTCCAAATACCATCTGGGTCACAAGCTTATGATAAAATATTCTTCTTAAAGTTGCAGCTCTGAGCACTGGTGCACCTCAAGAGCTGTGTGCTCAGTATACTACTGGCTCACCTCTGCCAAATCCAGCTCCAACACTCATCAAACTTACTGATGGCATGACCGTCGTTGGATTCATCAGCAACAAGAGTCGAAATACAGAGAAGAGGTGGAAAATCTTGTGAAATAGTGTGAGGACAAAAATGTGGACAAGACAAAGGAGATGATTGTAGACTTCAGGAGAACCATGGACAACCACTCTTCACCTCACATTAATAGTTCGGTAGTGGAAGAACCAAGTTCCTTAGAGACCACTTCAGAAGTGACCTATTCTGGACATACTGTACAACATCCCCTTATGAGGCAGGAAAGTGCAACAACATTTCCTTAGAAGGGGAAGGCAGGCAAGGCTACTGGCCACCATTCTGTTGACTTCGAGAGGAGTTCTACCAAGAGTGTTCTGGCCAGCTGCATCAGCGTGGTAGAGTTGCTGTAGAGCATTGGATCGAAGGTCAATCCACAGAACCATAAAAGTGGCAGAGAGGATTACTGGGGTCACCTCCTCCAATGGGATTTACTGGATTGTTGCTTAAAGAGGGCTTGCAAAACCAGGAAGACCCTTACCAGCATCTTCCAGCTACTCCCATTGGGAAAAAGATACTGAAGTATTAGAGCCAGACCACCAGGCTGGGGAAAAACTTCTTCCCATGGGTAGTGAGTGCTGAATAATTGCTCAAACAACTCCGTGTCTTGACTATTTATTAACAATATTTAAATATATGTAGTTGTACATGTATCATTTATCTGTATGTGTGTTATGTCTGAATGCAGGCTTTGCACTGTTCTGCACCATGGACCGGAGAAAGCGGTTTCAATTCTGGTACAATCGGATGTCACAAGAACCTGAACTTGATTTTAACACCTCAGCCGTGGGAGAGGACTGCCAATGCATGAGTGCCAACTCAGATTTTTGTCCTTCGATCTCCAAAGTGGAAAAATGAACACAAACTCTGACTCAGGGACATGAGCATTTTAAATTGAGTAATGGCTTACACTCAAGGCAACAAAACTGTTATTGGGATTTTTTTTCAAAATACCTTCACTTTTTGAAAAAAACAACATTCATTCCCATTAACTGACATAGTGGAGTTTGAGCTTTCTGAGTAGTTGATGTTCATTGTCAAATTATTGAGGCCACATGGTTAGCACAACACGGTTACAGCACCAACAACCAGGACTGGATACCCGTGCAGTCTGCTTATACATTCGTTTCTCCAGGTGCTTCAGTTTCCTTCCACTGTTCAACAACATACCAGGGATTATTGGTCAACTGAGTATAATTGGGCCCAAAGGGCCTGTAACAGTGCTGTACATCTAAATGTTAAAAAAAAATTAAATAGGTCCACTGAAAATAATTGGGATGATGGGATTGATACGGTATCACAGGGGCCCAAATCTCCATTGGGAGCAGGGAACCAATGAGAGAAAGCACATGAGGGTTCCAACATCAAAATGAAAAACTAAAACTGAAATTGCTTCAGGCAAATAATTATTGCCAACATCTTCCCCGGGCTTGTTTACTTTCTACTTTTTGGAACTTGAAGAGCAGAAGTCGGCTACTCAGCTCGACCGACCCTGTCACACGATTACATTTCAATTCTATTGACCGAAAGACATATTTACTTTATCCAACTGGGCTAATGTAAACTATTCTGAAAATCTTGCTACTAAGTCAACATATATTTTGTTGTGGGTCTAATTTCTGTTCTCAAATTGTGAAGAGCAGCATCATGCAATTCAGTGCCAGGAACTATTACTGCTGATAAAGGGACTAACTCAAAAGTAAATCTACCCAATTAGACTAGGAGAAGGTCTGCAAATCCTGGTAATGAGGCCAATAACCTGTCACCAGGCAGGGAAGCTCTGTAGAAAACATTCTAACTGGACCAATTTCCATCCCACTCTACTGTTCACTGGGTTGAATAAAGGAAGGGGATGCGTCAGCATACAGGATGGAGATTGAAAACTTGGCTGAATGGTGCACAACAATAATCTTGCACTCATTAGCCCCTTTAACACTTGCATCCCACTAAACTGGCTGTCCAATGTCATGGGATAGGAATGGAGGTTTGGCTTTTCATGCTTGACCAACCCCAACTGGTACACTGAACACTTTTGCACTTGCCAGGAGCCATCCCTAGGGTTAGGACTGTTCTATCTTCGACTGGAGACGCCATGACGCATCAAGAGATGGTGGACCGAGGAGTCACGTGATGGAGTAGTGGCTGGTCGGGGAACTCCAGCCCTCTCCGGAAAAGTTTAAAAAAAAACAGAGAACACAAAGGCACAAACACAAAAATTAAAATAAAGTGAAAGTAAAGGTGGGAAGAAAATGGCAGTGAAGAAAGAAAAGTCGAAAGCAACGGGAAGAAGAGAAGAAGAAAAGACATCGGAAGAAGAATGTGAAGGCCTTACCTGTCCGAGGAGGCCCGCTGTGGAGAGAGAAGCCCGCTCCCTCAGGTCAGTCGAAGTCCCGAGCTCGGGACTACAAAAATGGCTCGCGGAGGCAAGCAAAAGTGTGCAACCGCGCATGCGCGACTCCTTGCACATGCGCGATGCGCAAGACAAAAAAAAACACTGACGGGAGAGGGGACCAGCTGAGGAGTCGATCTCCACAGCTGAGAATGACAGCCACAGCACAGCAGCAAGAAGAGAACATAGAAAACAATGAGAACAAGAAAGAAGAGTAAAAAGAAATCAAAGAAACAACAGATGACCAACCCAGAGGAAGAAGAAGAACACAGAGAAATGGAAGAAGAAGGGAAAGGCAAGACAATGGATATATTTTTTTTTAAAGAATATATGGAATCAGTAAAAGAATGGCAATCACAAGAATTTAGTGAAATAAAAAGAAGAATTAAAAGTGCAGAAGAAAAAGTGAATAGATTGGAGATGGTCATGTCAGATATAGGAAAAAGAGTGGACAAGGTGGAAGAATGAGAAACAGCCGTAGAAATGGAAGTAGAGGACTTAAAAGAGAAATTAGAAGAATCTAATAAAAAAGTTAAAGAGACACAAGAGCTGTTAGCTCAGAAGATAGATATAATGGAAAATTATAATAGAAGAAACAATATAAAGATAGAGGGCCTTAAGGAAGTTGAAGAAGGCAAAAATATGAGAGAATTTATAAAAGATTGGATCCCCAGGGTCCTAGGAAGACCAGAATTACAGGAAGAAATGGAAATAGAAAGGGCACATAGAACATTAGCCCCTAAACCACAGCCACAACAAAAACCAAGATCCATTTTAGTAAAATTCCTAAGATATACAACAAGAGAAAATATATTGGAGAAAGCAATGAAGAAAATAAGAGAAGACAAAAAGCCACTGGAATACAAAGGTCAAAATTTTTTTTTCTATCCAGACATAAGTTTTGAACTCCTGAAGAAGAGAAAGGAGTTTAATACAGCAAAAGCGATCCTATGGAAAAAAGGATATAAATTTATGCTAAAGTACCCAGCGGTACTTAAAATAGTTATTCCAAGGCAGCAAAATAGACTATTCTCGGATCCGGAGGAAGCACAAAAATTTGCAGAACAACTACAAAACAGACAGAGAGATGAAGACATGTAATGAGAGCAAAAATGACCACGAACTATATGTATGTGTGTAATATATATATGTGTGTGTATGTATATGTGTGTACATGAGTGTATGCGTATTTAAAGGAAAATATATAGAGTATAGATAAGAATTAATAAGGGAAAGAAAGGGAAGAGAGGAAGTAAGGAGGGAATTAAGAGAGTGACCTTTGTTGTATATGAAAATTAGAATCTTTTCTGGGAGGGCTGGGTGGGGAGGAGTTACGGTCACTGCGAAATCAGTTGACGCTTGCGAGTGAATTCGCAAATCCAAATGGAGAGGGGAGATGTGGTTGCCCGACAAGGGATAAAGGGCAACTCAGGAAGGGGATGGGATAGTGGGGTTAAATAAATTTTAGATAGGAGAATAAGGGAAATGTTTGATGTTTTAGAAATGTTGTCTTATAAAGTGTTCAAAACAAGAAAGCAGAAATGGATAAGAAGGAAAGGTGATGATGAGGAAACGGAAAGGAAAGATAAACAAAGTATGAAATGGCTATGTTGAACTATATGACTTTAAATATTAATGGAATACATAACCAAATCAAAAGGAAGAAACTGCTAAATTTACTGAAAAAAGAAAAAAATTAATATAGCATTCGTGCAAGAAACACACTTAACTGAAATGGAGCACAAGAAATTAAAGAGAGATTGGATAGGACATGTAACAGCAGCGTCATATAATTCAAAAGCTAGAGGAGTAGCTATATTAATCAGTAAAATGTACCAATTAAAATAGAAGAGGAAATAATAGATCCAGCAGGGAGATATGTAATGATAAAATGTCAGATATATTTGGAGTTTTGGAATTTACTCAATGTATATTCACCTAACGAAGAAGATCAAAAGTTTATGCAAGATATCTTTTTGAAGGTAGCAAATACGCAAGGGAACATATTAATAGGAGGGGATTTCAACCTGAATTTGGATTCAAATATGGATAAAACTGGGAAAAAAATGAACAGAAAGAACAAAGTAACCAAATTTATAATTAAATCGATGCAAGAAATGCAACTTTTGGATATATGGAGGAAACAACACCCAAAGGAAAAGGAATATTCATATTATTCGGGTAGACATAAAACATACTCAAGAATAAACCTATTCCTGTTATCAGCTCGCATGCAAGACAGAGTAAGAAAAACAGAATATAAAGCTAGAATATTATCGGACCACTCACCCCTGATATTGACAATAGAGTTAGAGGACATCCCTCCAAGAATGTATAGATGGAGATTAAACTCCATGCTATTTAAAAGGCAGGATTTTAGAGAATTCATTGAAAGACAAATTAAAATGTACTTTGAAATAAATACGGAATCAGTGAAAGACAAGTTTATACTATGGGACGCAATGAAAACGTTCATCAGAGGGCAAATAATAAGTTATGTAACCAAGATGAAGAAGGAGTACAATCAGGAAACAGAGCAGTTGGAAAGGGAAATAGCAAATATAGAAAAAGAATTAGCAATGAAGGAAGACACAACTAAAAGAAGAGAATTGGCAGATAAAAAAAATAAAATATGAAACACTACAAACATATAAGGTGGAGAAGAATATAATGAAGACAAAATAGAAATATTATGAACTAGGAGAAAAAAAAACGCACAAAATTCTAGCATGGCAGCTTAAGACAGAACAAACTAAGAGAATGGTATTGGCATCAAGGAAAAAAGACAAACAAATCACATATAATCCAACGGAGATCAAGGAAAACTTTAGAGAATTCTACGAACAATTATTCCAAACTGAAAACGAAGGGAAAGAAGACAAAATAGATGAATTTTTAACTAAAATTGAACTACCAAAATTACAAATAGAGGAACAAAATAAATTAACAGAACCATTTGAAATAGTAGAAATACAAGAGATAATAAAAAAAACTACCGAATAATAAAACACCAGGAGAATTCTATAAAACATTTAAAGATTTATTAATTCCTCCCCTCCTGGAAGTAATCAACCAGATTGATAAAACACAAAGCTTACCAGATTCATGCAAAACAGCAATAATTACAGTAATACCAAAGACAGGGAAAGATCCACTCGCACCAGCGTCATATAGACCAATATCTTTACTTAACACAGATTATAAGATAATAGCTAAACTATTAGCAAACAGATTAGCCAATTATGTACCAAAAATAGTAAATCTAGACCAAACTGGATTTATTAAAAAAAGACGAACAACAGACAATATTTGTAAATTTATTAACTTAATTCATGCAGTAGAAGGAAATAAAGCTCCAACAATAGCGGTGGCTTTAGACGCAGAGAAGGCCTTTGACAGAGTAGAATGGAATTATTTATTCAAAGTACTACAAAAATTCAGTTTACCAGAGAAATATATTAATTGGATTAAAGCATTATATAAGGGGCCATTGGCGAAAGTGACAGTAAATGGATATATATCAAAACAATTTAAATTAAGCAGATCAACAAGGCAGGGATGCCC
Source organism: Narcine bancroftii (assembly GCF_036971445.1). NCBI lineage: Eukaryota > Metazoa > Chordata > Chondrichthyes > Torpediniformes > Narcinidae > Narcine > Narcine bancroftii. The sequence goes on from NC_091480.1 coordinate 16,123,590, forward strand.
ACTATCGCCCTTATTGTTCGCGTTAGCCATAGAACCACTAGCAGAACTGATAAGAACAGAAAATAAAATAAAAGGGATGAAAATAAAAGAGAAGGAATATAAAATCAGTTTATTTGCAGATGACGTTATAGTATCCTTAACAGAACCAGAACTATCAATAAAAGAATTACATAAGAAATTGAAGGAATATGGAGAAGTGTCGGGATACAAGATTAACGCAAATAAAAGTGAAGCAATGCCAATGAATAATGCGGCTTTCTCAAAATTTAAGAAAGAATCACCATTCAGATGGCAAATGCAAGCAATACGATGTCTAGGTATACAAGTAAATAAAAACCTCGGCCATCTCTATAAACACAATTATTATCCACTAATGAAAAAATTACAGGAGACTTAGAGCCTTGGAAAGACCTATCACTAACACTAATAGGAAGGATAAACTGTATTAAAATGAACATTTTCCCAAGGATACAATACCTATTTCAGGCACTGCCAATACACTTGACGGAGAAATTCTTCAAGGAGTTAAAGAAAATAATAAGGAAATTTTTATGGAAAGGGGGGAAACCGAGGATAGCACTAGATAAATTAACAGAATGGCATAAACAAGGAGGCTTAAAACTGCCAAACTTTAAAAATTATTATAGAGCTGTACAATTAAGAAACCTATCAGATTTTTATCAAACAAGGGAAAAGCCAGATTGGACTAGATTAGAACTAGATAAAATAGGGGAGAAGATACCCGAACATATATTATATAAATGGGATGAAAAATTGGTACAACGTAGGAATTCTCCAGTATTACATCATCTGCTCAATATTTGGAAGAAGATTCATGCAGAAAGGAATAAAACAAATTACCAACTACCAAAACTAATACTGACGCAAAAATCAGATAATCCCTTTTACAATAGATAACCTTTCCTTTAGAGAATGGGAGAAAAAAGGGATCAAAAGAATAGAAAATTGCTTTTCAGGAAATAAATTATTATCCTTTGAACAAATGAAGGATAAATATAATATAACTCAAGATACAGTGTTGGCATACTACCAACTGAAATCCTACTTGAAGGACAAATTAGGAAGCAGTCTGAGGTTACCAGAGGGAAGTAATTTTGAATATGTGATTACAGACACAATGATAATCAAAAAATCTATAACAAACATGTATATTAAAGTACAAGAAAAGGAGAACGAGGAAACAAATAGTAAAACTAAAAAATGGGAACAAGATCTAAACATAAAGATAAAGAATGAAACATGGGAGAAGTTATGCTCAATAAATACGAGGTTACGAATGATACAATATAACTGGATACACAGGCTATATATTACACCTCAAAAGTTAAATAAATGGGACCCAACAGTATCTGACAAATGTTTTCGCTGTAAAAAGGAAATGGGAACAACAATTCATGCAATCTGGACATGTGAGAAAGTGAAAAAATTTTGGGAAGATCTAAACCAGATATTAAATAAAAATCACAAAAAGCAATATACCAAAAAACCCAGAGATCTTCCTCCTAAGTAACATAAAAAACAAAGAATTTGGACTTGATTTGGATGGTGCACAAAAATGATTTGTTAGGATGTAGCAAAAAAATGTATTATGTCAGCCTGGAAATTAGAAGATAACTTGAGAATACAACAATGGTATATAGAAATGAATAAATGTATTCCATTAGAAAAAATAACATATAATTTAAGAAATAATATTATGATATTTGAACAAATATGGGAGCCATACATGAAGCACAATAGAGAAAACCTACCAGGGACATCTACCTCCTAAAATGACAGAAGGAGAAGGGAATGAAAAGAATTGACTCAGTGGAAATTCTTGTTTGTTTTTATTGAGTGACAACATTGTTTGACGGGTTTAATGTATCTTAGATTCTGAACTTTAAATGAATGGGAGGGGAGGTAGGGAGGGTGGGATGGGAAGAGGGGGGGGGGGAGAAAACGACACTGTATATATTTGTAAAGGAAAATGTATGTATCTTGATCAATGTGGTTTATAGTGTGAAAAATTAAAAAATTTAAAAAAAAGAGATGGTGGACCTGATCAATGGTCCTAAATCCTGATCAATGTATTAGGATCTTATATTTGAACAAAATTAATCATGCCTTAATCATGCCTAATGATAACATAATTAATCTTTATGTACAGCACAGTAAGAGCCCTTCAGCTCCTGTTGTTGTTGGGCCGACCTATATAAACCTTTATGAGGGACCGTGGGAAAGTACAAGTATAAATTGTAATAGTGGACAATTTAAAAAAAAAATAGTGGGAAAGTTGGTAGCGCTATCGCATACTATTTATAAATTCCATGGGGAAAAAAGCGATGGTGGACCTGCCCTTCCAGAATCCATGCGGCAGAGAAAGGGCTATGTGCCCAGCTGCATACACAGAGCATTCAGAGGGGTTTCTCTGCCGCACAGCATTCTGGGAAGTCAGGTCCACCATTACCTTTTCTTCCCCCGTCTTTACTCACAGTTATTTTCCCCATGGCAAAGTTTATACCATTTTAATCTTTTATTCCTGCACTCAAGCAAAAATGTGGGTCATTTCAATTTCAATTTCCACAATGCAATTACCCGTTTCACACTTGCCTGATTGCAATGCTGGCACCTGCAGAGGCCGTGGATTGTACTAGGGGTCGAGGCCATCAATCCCCAGCATGAAATAACAAGGTGTACAATCCAGTGATCATTGAGGGATCAGAGGTGGAGGGGGTGAGCAAATTTAGGTTCTTGGGAGTCACTATCTTAGAGGATTTTTCCTGCACCCAACACACCAATGGCTTGTGAAGAAAGCACATCAGCACCTTTACTTCCTCAGGAGTTTGTGGAGGTTTGGTATGATACCAGAAACCCAGGAAAAAGTCCACAGAGATGTGGTAGAAAGTGTGCTGACCGGTTGCATCACAGTTTGGTATGGGGATACAAATAGCCCTGAGCGTAAAGTCCTCCAAAAAAATAGTGGACACAGCCCAGGACTGACATATTGAGTGCATCTACAGGGAACGCTGTCGACAGAGAGCAGCAGCAATCATCGAAGATCCACACCACCCAGCACATGCTCTGTTCTCGCTGCTGCCATCAGGAAAGAGGTATAGGTGCCACAAGATTCGCACCACCAGGTTCAAGAACAGCTGCTCCCCCTCCACCATCAGACTCCTCAACAACAAACTCAGAGACTCATTCAAGGATTCTTACTTGTGCACTTTATTGATTTTCTTTTGTTATTTCGGTATTCCACAGTTTGTTTACATTGTTATTTGTCCACTGTCCTTTGTTTACATGATTGTACTGTGTACAGTTTCTTTTTGCACTACTAATTAGTGGTAATTCTTCTGTGCCCTCAGGAAAAAAAATCTCAGGGTTGTATGTGATGTCATGTACGTTCTGACAACAAATCTGAAATTTTAAGCTATTATCGTCCTGATATTTATTTTACATCATTCCCTCCAGATTTAGACATTATAAATTGGTTGGACGTTACTTATGTCCAAAATCTTGACCAAATATTTGTAATTTATACTCTATTACAAAAGTGTCTTTCTGGTCTAAGCATTACGACAGCAAGTAAACGTTTGACTGTAAGTTGCCTTATCAATGTCCTCCTGCCACAATGTTCCTTTCTGGCCTGCCTATATATATAATAAATCTATTTATATTGCTAGTGAGCCAGGGAAAATGAAGCTGAGACTGGCTCCATGACAAAACTTTTGCTCACTGTTTGGAAATACTGATGACACGACACACTCCAGGGAAGAAAGCCTATTTATCACATCTGGATGATCGAAGTGTCATTGATTGACAACTTAATATTCGACCTTATTAAATGATATAAAACTTGACAAAAAGTACAGTAGTAATTTAGATCACGATGTAGTCAAATCAAAGAGAATTCATGATTCAAAACCTCATATTGCTGTTTCTTATACAGCAGTGTAACTCTGAAGAGATCACAATACTTTAGCTGCTGACCTCAGGAAGCAAAATGATGAGACACAAGGATACAATCTAACTTAAATAAACTTTGAATATAGGCTTTTTTAAGAAAAAGTTAATTTAAATGCTGGTTGTTCATTCCTGTGGAGTACTTCAGAAGACACCAAATTGAACATTTGGAAGGAGCATATTAAAGGAATAAATAGGGGCCAAGTGGCTGGAGAAACAGAAACTTGTGGAATTATAATGATATTCACTCTGGACCCAAATCAGGCAAATGATGAAACTTGCGCAAATAGATTTAAATCTTCAGGCATGCAAAACAGTAAAAGAGTGAATGATGAAGAGGGGCTGCACACATTGTGCGTCCATTTCTTTCATGTTGCAATCCGATAGGTGAACTTCACCTATAGAATTGAACTTCAATAGAATTGAAGCAGCATCAGTTTTTGGTTTTAAATCAAATGCTATTCCACAGACTTCGACAAAGCATTGTGGTCAAACGTCTCATCCCATCAACGGAACGTAGGAACTTAGGAAGTAGGAACAGGAGTAGGCCGAAAATGGCCCATCGAGCCTGCTCCGCCATTCAATAAGTCATTATGCCAAAGGAACTTCAAGCAGCAAAAATAAGGAAAGATAAAGCTCCATCATTAAATTTATTGGTATTTCAGTTCCAGTTATGAAATTACCTAAAAAGAGGCAATAATTTTATCAAAAACTGTGCTGTTCATGAACATGGTTCACTTGCAAAAATATCTAACCAATTACTCATTTTAGCTGACAAGATTTGTCAAAAACTTGGTGCCATTGTGTTGCATAAACAAGTACTGTATCTATCTAACCATTCTGAAAATTACCGTTACACAAAAGACAAAATCTTACAGCACTGATGGGGCCGTTTTGCCTACAAAGTCAAAACCATTTATTGCAGCACCAATTCAGCCACTGCCATTTCCTCACCCTCTTCTGCAAATTCTTTCAGAAATGTATCCAGCTAGATTTTCAATGGTAACATTGAATTTGCTTTCACTACTAGTATCCTTGGATGTGCACTCTAAATCCTCATTTCTCGTGTTAATTTTGGTTCTTTTATCAATTAGTTTCATTCTGTTTCCTTGTGCTTGAACTTGCTGACACGGAACATTCTGTCTGCTATACCCTTAATGATATTAAATAACAATTTAATCCTAACATCCAATGCCATCTGTTTGCAGTAAAACATACCTTGATGAAGGACTCAAGTCAAAAACATTGGTTTTGTATCTTTATCTTTGCTCTATAAAGTACTCTGTCTGACCTGCTGAGTTTCTCCAGCATTGTACTTTTACTTCAATCAGGAGTCATGTTTGACTCCTTCCACCCAATTGCAGTTTGTGCATTCCCACTGTGAACTATATGGGTTTCCATTGAGTGTTGTAATTTTCCCCAAACATCCCAAAGATGTATTTGCTTGTAGGTTAATGAGCAGTAGGCAAGCTGTCCCTTGTATAAATGACTGTTTGGATCGGGGTGGGGGAAGGAAATTCATATTGAATGTCAGGACAAAAAACACGATTAGTAAATGGTTTGATGTGATTTTAGAGGGCATTACAGCCCATTTCAGTACTACTCTATGGCTCAATGAGTACAAACCCCAGTTCATCCACATAACTGACAGCCTTATCCCAGGGATCATTTCACTAAAATTTCTTTTGCAAACTCTCTGAAGTCATTACCTATTTCCTAAAGGGTAGCATCCAGAACTGGACACAATATTCCAACTGCAGACAAACCAGTATTTTATAAAAGGTTTAATATTACTTCCTTTCTCTTCAACTCTTGTCCTTTTTTTAATGAAGCCCACTTTCTTAATCTGCCCTACAATCTTTAACGAATCCCAATCACACTGTACTGTGACACCTTTTGGAACAGTATCTTTAGTTTATATTGTTTCTTACTAAAATAATTTTGCATTTCTCAATATCAAATTCCAAATGTCAGTTAATAGCCAATTTCCCCAGGGTGCCTGCATCTCTTTTAATTTTATGTATTCAACTGGTTAAAAATCTGTTGTTTTAATGGGCTAAATTTATTTATTTCAATCCAAAAAATATTATGTGTAAAGCAGATAAACTCAGAGACAGAATTAGTGGATGGCACGTTAACATTATGACCATTGCAAAGACTTGGTTGTGAGAAGAGCAAGACTGGCATTTCAATGCTCCAGAGTTTGGAGGTTTCCATATTGATAAGATAGGTAGGAGAGTGGCATTACTAATCAAGAGGAGCCCAGCTACACTTAGAGGACATCTTGGAGGGCTTATCCAGAGAGACAAAGTGGACGTAGCAATCACTAAAATGGGATTATACTACAAGTTTCTCAATTGCATGCAGGAGATAGAGGAACAGATACACAAGAAGATTATGGAAAGAAGTGAAAGCAACTTGCATTGAGTGTCTTTAATTTCCACAAAAATAACAAAAGCATTTGTGGTGTCAGTGGCTTGGATTGGGCAGAAGTGTTAAGTGCTTTGAGGAAGGGGCCATATTAGATCTTGGGAAATGAAACTGCCCAGATGATCACAGTTTCAGGGGGAGAGCATAATGTGAATGTGATCATAACTCTGCAAGTTTTAGGAGAAGGACAAGAATGGATCTCAAAAGTGCTAAACTGTGGGAAGGCTAATTACAATATTAGGTCAAAGTAAGGGTAGAGTAGATTGGGAATGGCCATTATTGGGCAAGTTCACATCAGACACATGGAGTGTTTAAAGGTCTGTTGGTCATGATGAAAGGATTTTTTTGGAAAATTTTATTTATAAACAATAATGAATCATACAATTAAAATACAATCCAATATCTAATGTTTTATCCCATATAACCCCCCCCCCAACCCTCCTCTAAACTAACACAAAAGAAGAAGAGGAGATCTACAACAATGCCATTCAATAATTTGCCATGGATTGGGACCACACCACCAATGTATGGGAAAGAAAATATTAATGATCTAGTTGCATATATTCCATATACGGGCTCCAAGTTTTAATAAAAAAATAATTATTTCGTAAATTATCCGTTATTTTCTCCAAGGGAAATATATGATCTCATCTCCACATGTCATCATTGAATACTCAACTTAGTCTCATTTTTCCATGTAGCTGCACGACATTTCCTAGCCACTGCTAAAGTTAGCTTTAAAAAAGCAACTTGAAATTTATCCAATTTTAATACCAAACTCAGAGTTTTAATATAACCCAATAATATCTGAGCATCAAGTGAAATTTTAAATTTAAACATAACCTCCAAAAATTCCTTAATTTTAATTCCAAAAAGTTTTAACCGTCTCGCATAACCAAACCGAATGTAAAAAAGTACCCACTTACTTATGACATCAAAAACATAAATCAGAAGAAACATATTTATATTTCTTTAATTTCTCCAGAGTCAGATATAATTAATGATAAATTATAATGAACCTTACATTTACAATTTTAGTCATACTATCCTCACATATAGACAATCATCCTGAGAAATAGATATTTCCAAATCTTTTTCCCACTTCACACTAGATTTATAAACGTCTGGTTTAAGCATTTTATTCTGCAATAACACATCAGATATAAATCCTTTCTTACCATCATAAAATTTCAAATTTAGTCCTTCTAGGAAGCCTCAAAGTACGGCCAAAATTATCTAATAATAATGCTTTAACTTGATAATACCTGTAGTAAAAAAAGTACTTTGAAAAGAAATAATACCCCACCTCATAACAATCTTCTATCAATTTAATTCCTTTTCGCTTCTGCAACTTCAAAAGGTGTTTTAGCCAAAATTTTTCCTTGGGTACCTATAATTTCATTCCTTTTATTCCATAATTCCATCAAATGTTTTAACACCAGTAAATTATAATTACTTAATAACTGAGATTTCCATCAATAAATAAATGGATCCATCCTCTTTTCACCTATCTGAGATAATTCAATATTAGCCCATTTCAGAAGGTTGTCCACCTGAAACATTCTATTAATAAATTTTAACTGAGTAGATTCATAATTTTGAAAATCAAGGAGTTGCAAACCTCCTAATGCATATCTCCAAGTTAACTTTTCGACATTTTATCTTTCCACAAAAAATGTTCTCACCGAAGTATTCAAAAGGATGAAAGAATTAAGACTAAGATATACCCATGAGGAAGAAAGACAAGACACATACAAAGTTTAAGATGAAAATCTGGCTGGGCCTTTTCGGAACCCCAAGGAAGAATTTAAACAAGAAATCCGAAGGGTTTAAAAAGGTACCACAAAAATGTCCTTGAAAAAGGGGATTAAGGAGAATTTAAAGGCATTTTAATAAAAATGCTTGGTGATGTAACATCTATGGAGGGTAAAAGATGGCCAATGTTTGACATTGAAACCATTCATCAGGAGATTCAGGTTTTGGCCTGAAATGCCCGCTACTTTACTCATTGAGCTCCTACAGCATTTTGAGCATTGTTACATTTTTACAGCATCTACAGTCTCACTGTTTAGTAAGAAAGTATAAATTTAATATGAGATGGGAAAAGTTGAGAGATTTGCAAGGCAAGTTTTTTTTTAAGTACTCGGAGTGGAAGGTGCCTGAAACATGCTGCCATGGGAGATGGTGGGAGCAGATATGACAACATTTAAGAGGTATTGACAGGCCCATGAACATGCCGGGGATGGACAAATATAAACCATGTGCCAGGCGGATGGGATGAGTTTATATTGGCATCATGATCAGCAGAGACATCAGGTTTGAGTCCTACAAAGTTTTAAGTTCGATAAACATGGTCATCTTGCAAAATTAACCGCATCTTAAACATTAGTAGCGTGACCCAAATCCAAATGTACAAAGTGCCAGTTAAAACCAGCAGTATTGTGCAAGTTAGTGTAACATATATACTATAGGGTTAAAATAATTGAGGAAAACAAGATCGAATTGAGAGTCAGTATGACATAAATTGGTTTATAACATTATACGAATTATCATGACCACACATTTCTTATTGATCTACTGAAACACATAACTTTACAATAATGAAACAAGGTTTTAACCTGATTAACTTCATAAAGTACCACCAGTATATTATAATCTATTTTGCTTATATAATAAATGCTAAACATGGTGAAAAATGCGATAGTGTTGATGGGGAACAAGTCACATGAACCTTTGTTCTGTGATATTCAGGAATGACAAGGCACAATTAGTAGGAGGGTGGGTATACCCCTCCTGCCCCGCACCCCCTCCTGCCCTACTCACGATGGCCTTGCTGTAGGAGGCCGCAGCTTCCTGATATTTCCTCCCCAAGAAGAGGCGATTGCCTTGCTCCTTCAGCTCTTGGGCAGTCAGGCTCTTCTCGGGGCTCCCGGACATGCTGCTGCTCCGGATCGCCGGCGACTCGACCAGACTAGCGCGGCGACAAGCCGGCGTCCTGCAGCGGCGGGCGGCCGGACACCCCGACACCGTGCTGCGGGCCCAGGCCAAAGTCAGGGCCTGCTCGAGTCAGCCAAGGGCCCGTCTCCCACGATTTGCTTCCCTTCGGTTCACCAGGAGCGGATGGGGGATGGGGAGGGGGCGGTGGGGGGGTGGGGGTCCGGCTCGGAACCGCGTTAACGGACTCGAAAGCTGCAAACGCCGCTTATGTTTCGGGGGCACGCACACAGCAGCCCCCAGTGACATCACCCGTCATGGCCCACCTGCACCCGGTCACGTCATCTCCATGTGCCGCCACTTCAACGGGGACGTGATGTCATCTTCTTGCGCTCTCGGGCAGGGGCGGTCGGTGCCCGTTTGATGACGTTCAGTCGTCGCCATCTTGGTAAAGGAGCCCAAGCCACTGAGAGGCAAACGAATTGATCGAAGTAAGTTTAATTGCGGGTTTACGCCGTTGTGTAATGACAGGACGAGTTGAGTCTGCATTCCCCCCCCCCCCGGTGTTTGGCGAGTTGGTCCCTCTGGGCAGCAGCTCGGACCGTCATGACTTGGTCCCACCGAGAAACACTGGAGCCCTCAACCCACTCACCTCCCACCTCAAGTACGTAATCCCTTACAAACCACCGAACACCTTTGGTATGAGGTGCCATTAGATGCTATGTGGTTAGTAAGTTGACATGTGAGTGTGGGGGGGGGGGGGGAGAATGTGAAGAACCACCAAACTAGGACCTGAGAAGCTGGAGGGGCTCAGCAGGCCAAACAGCATCCACGGAAAGGAAGCACCTTGATTAAAAACAAATCCCAAACCTCCATGGATGTTGACTGACCTGCTGGGAACCTCCAGCTTCACGAGATCACAACGTATGGGAGCAGAAGGGGTAAAACACAAAATTCTGCAGAAGATGCCGTGATTGAAGTAAAAACACAATGCTGAAGAAGCTCAGCAGGTCAGACAGTGAACTTCATAGAGCAAAGATAAAGATGCACGACCAACGTTCTGGGCTTGAGCCCTTCATCAAAGTATGATTGTAGGACATTAGACTATAGGTAAAGATTCTATTATTGTCACATAATGCTACATTTAGAATGTAACATGTATGAAATTCTTTAACTTTTGCCTATCGTAAGGAAGACAGTCACCACTTTATCCAGCGCCCCTCACAGAAATAAGGCCCCAGCGAAGAACAAACTTGTGACCCCTGGTTTACAAGACCATATCTCTAAGCACTGAACTATTGGAGCAGAAGTAGGCCCATTGAGCCATTCTAAAATCAAGAGTTGATCCATTCTCTCACTTAGACCCACGCCCCAGCTTTCTCCCCGTAACTCTTGATGCCTTGACTAATCAAAATACCTGTCAATCTCTGTGTTTAAATAAACCCAATGACCTCACTTCCACAGCATCTGTGGCAACGTTCCACAGACTCAAGACCCTCTGACTAAAGATTTTTTTCTGCATCTCTGTTTTAAATTGATGGCTTTTATCCTGACATTGTGCCCTCTTGTCTTCGATTCACCTACCTTTGGAAACATCCTTGCCCCATCTCCTTGGTCCAGGCCCTACAAGGTCCCCCCTCACCCTTCGAGACTCCAAGTACAATTTTATTTCCACTGTTAGCTCATCAATGGTGTGAGTCCATAATAACAGAGCACAACTGATTAAAATAAAAACAGAAAATGCCTGTGGGAAAAGTGATCGACTTGAAACACAGATTATCTGGGCTCTTCAAAATTTCCTGTTTTTATTTTTGTATATGTTGATGTATAAAATGGTCCTTAAATTTTAAAAATGTCACCCCAAAACCAGGAGTCATCTTGCACACCAAGTACAAATCTGAACCTTAACAGCAAAGTCTCAGCGCTCCCCCAAGGCGTCCATCCAACCAGTCCAACTGCTAATGTGCTAATAAAATTTAAACCTTTACTGGATGATTTGTTTTTAAAATATTGTGAATTGTGTATTAAATGTGCCTATCAGCATCACTCCACTGGTCAGCGGTAAGTGCCAGATGCAGGGTAGTCTTATACAGTGAGTTTAGCTCAAAACCTACATTTTATGTGGGGAAATTCAGGGGGTTGTGTATACAAATCATCTTATACTCCAGCGTATACAGTAGCTTCATCTGGAAGACTGCTTATTTGGCAAAATTTGTCATGTATTGCCAGATCAGACTTGTTTAATAATTTTCAGGGAAATGATCACTTTGTGACTTTTTCACCTCAAATAAATCCTTAAAGTTTCAGAGATGGAGAAATGTTTACATATGTTAAATAACAAATTAATGAAAGAATGAATTAATGAAACTCTACAGGTTGAAGCTACTTGTTCATGAAATCATGTCTGGAGATGGTGGACTGTATAACTGTAAGGATCCTGCTGTATGGCGGTCTGTCCTTGCTGTTTACAAGGATGTGGTCAAAGCAAAGGCATCGGCATCCAAAGGTGGGAAAGCAGGCAAACTGACTGAACTGGATAAATGGTGAGGCATTACCCTTATGCTAGTTTCAGACAGATGTCTTTTGCATTTTGTAATTGTTTTGTGGAAAATATATGTACCAGCCCTGAAATTAATACACTTAACTATAATTTTAAAATGGAATACATTCATCCAAACATGTGACTTCTCAGTATTCTTTTTTGAACAGATTCATATTTTCTGCATGTTTGTGTGTGATATCTGAGTGATTTTCTCAAAGGAGTCCTATAACCTGAAACTACATTGAATGCTGTAAATTTAAAAAAAAGCAAGACCATGATACTCTTGCTGGTAGTGGTCATTACCTGACACTTGTGTATCATAATCACTTCTTGTCACATCAGCCAAGTCTGATAACATTGGCTAATTTGTGCTTCTTGCAAGAATGCATTTTTCTAACGAGTTACTGATAGGCAAAGGGATATCTCATTGATTTCCTCTAATATTGAATTATCTCTTAATCATTGTCTTGAATATGCTGCACAGCCCTCTGAGAAAGAGAATTCTGAAGATTCACTACCCTCAGTATAGAAAAGAATTCCTCTCTCAATCCTATATTCTGAAATCCTGTTTCCTGGTTCTGGGCACCTCACCCAAAGGAATTATCGTTCCTGCATAAACATTGTCAAACCTCATATGGATTTTGTATGGAATGAATGCCTTTCATTCTTCTAAACTCTAGACTAGCTCCAGTCTGCTTAACCTCTCTTTGAAGGACAATTTCCTCCCATAACCTTACCTTCTCTTTCATTACATTTACTCCATCGCAAATGTAGCAGAACTATTTCTTATTCTGGATGCCGTCTCTCCACAGTTCTCTGTAACTGAATTTAGACATCTTTACTTTTATTCTGAAATCCTTGTAAGGGTTAAAATACTGATTCTGCAAGAAGTTTGTGAAGACATTGTGGACATTCTTTGAGTATCTCCATAGAAATGTATTCTTAGCCAAGGTCTCTCTCTTTCTGTTTTAAGATAAGGTTCAGTTTTTATTTTCCTTTATTCTGTGAAGATGGAGAGACAGGGAATGGACGAAAAACTTTTATTGACCATTTAAAATATCGTTTCAATGTAGGAACCCATATAAGGTTTAATAAACCTTGGAAAATCCAATTCAACTTTGGGATGGATCTTTTTTGAAGGAGTCATAAACAACTTTGACATTCTAGTCTCTCCAGACAATTATAAAGGAAGATAATCACATCAATTCTCTTGCAGGAAAGGCCAACAGATTGTCTGTCTTCTTAATTGATTGTCTTTTCTGCAAAGTAACTTTTAATGATTTGTGCGCAAACACATCTTGAGAGGTCTAGAGGTGATTATTTCCAGGTTAGAAACCCCAAAATAAAGGATCTTTGAATGACTTACAAGGTTAAATTGCAGGATTTGATTTGCATTTTTAAGTTCCTTTCCTACCAGCTTGATTGACAGGCTGACTGGATGAGAAAACTATTGATAGGAGAAAAGGAGATTGAATTTGGGGTTAAATATATGAATGTTAGGCCCATATAATGTGTTAGCACAGTGGGGTTATTCTCACCTCTTCTTAATGTTGAGACTCTTGGATTTAGAAAAAGAACTATCCATTATTGGTTTTTTAAAAATTATGGCTTGTAATCAACTTTTTAAAAAGTCAGTGAGTGGCATTTCCTGAAATTTGGTTATATTTTTACACCCTCATTCTATTTTCTTTAAAATTCAAATATTATGGTTTAGGATAGGATTTGAAATTTTTATTTGTGTTGCAACTGATTTAAATGTATTCATACAGCACGTTAACAGGCCCTTTCAGCCCATGAACTCGTGCTATCTCCTGTGCATTTTGAATGGTGGAAAGAAACCTAAGCACCCGAAGAAAAACCAAGAGACACAGAGAACGTACAAACTCCTTACAGACAGCGCTAAATTTAAACCTGGGTCTTGGCCACTGGTGCTATAATAGCGTTGTGCTGCCCTCAACAATTTTCAGGTTTTAATTATCCTCAATCAATGAGATGAACAATTAATATCTTTTATGGTCTTGAGGAAAGAAAACCAGAAAAGCCTTCCACTTTTTAATGAAGCTCCACAAGGCCATTTGTATCAATCTAAATGGAATGTCAGTACAATATATGTAGGAATGGCGTGTGGTTTATAGTCAGGAATGAGATATATTTGATGTCCATCTGAAATTGAATGTTCTAATTCAGGTATCAAGAAGAGTTGCCAGAAACTGTTTGCAGTCGAACCGAGAAATACCTCACTCATGCCGAGCTGGTTCAGTTGATGGAATGGAAGCTGACAGTAAGTTAACAAGGCAGGACTTTGCAATGTGGAGTTAAATTTGACATTATTTACGCATGTTTGTGATGTTTTGCATGACATCCATCTATGGTCTTGATCTCTTTCCTCTCCTCTCTCGTACCTAATAGAAAGATAAATTGTTTCCCTGGAGTGAAAACCACTTTCTTTATGCAGAATAAGATCAAATTTGAAACTTTTGCATCTGGAGCCTAGTGAGACATTGGGGTTTGTTATCTTGTTCAAATCCTGAAAAAGTACACCATCACCCTACCCACCTAGACATGGTAAAATGTGTTGGCAGAGAACCTGCTTCCTTTTATTTGTCATGAATCAAATTCACATAAAGCAGTCAAGCAATCTCCAGTTATAAATCTGAACTTAATTAAGGAAAAAGAAACTTTATAAGGTCAGATGACCTTGCTGCCTGATATTTCACCCTTCTTTTATTTAAGAAGCCTGAATACGCCTGAGATTGTCTGATCTCGGAAGCTAAGCAGGCTCAGGCCTAGTCAGTACTTGGAGGTGAGACTGCCTAGGAACAGCGGGTGCTGAAGGTTTCTGTGAGGGCTGCTGGACAAAGTGGTCACTCTCTGTCTGCCTTGCAGTAGACAAAAGTTAAAAGAATTTCATGTATGCTACATTCTAAATGTGGTATTATTTGTCAATAATGGAACCTTTACTTTTACCTCTATATATTCATGTAAAAGTCGAGTTTTTTAAGACCATTTTTAAACGTTAAACTTATTACTTTTGACCACATTAAGTACCTGCATAGTTTGAGGTATTGGGAGTGGACAACTGGGACTGGGTGGTAAGTCCATGTTCAAGGCATCAGGAGCTCCGATTGTGAGGCAGATGGGTCTGGAAGTTAAGTCTGCCTCTGAGGCGTTGGGATCTCCAGTGGGCAGGTGGCTGGGACTGGGTGGTGTCTACATTCGAGGCATTGGGAGCTCTGATGGGCAGGTGGGACCAGGTGGTAAGTCCGGTTCAAGGCGTTGGGAGCTCTGATGGGCGGGTGGGACCAGGTGGTAAGTCGGTGTTTGAGGAATCAGGAGCTCTGATGAGCGGGTGACTTTTACACTAGTATATATGGTAATCTATGCAAGAAACAGATGCAGCTTTCACTTAAGGGTTTGGCAGCTTGAATAATAAACGTGGTTGAATTGGCAGTGAGCAGACATTGTATTGCATTTGGAATCAGTCGTCACAGATGGGTTCAAATTTATTCCATGGACCTTCAAAGCTTTAATATTGTAGTGGTGCCAAAATGAATGACTTTGAATTTCACCTCTCTTTCCCTGTGCCTAATTTCTGACAGAGAGGTAGATTCCGCCCAATGCTGCAGAAGATGGTCACAAGTAATTCTGTAGATAGTGTGGAGACATGCACCCAGAAAGCTTTCCAGCTGCTTCCTGATGTGCCAGCTGCAATCACAGAGCTCACTAAGTTAAAAGCAGTGGGACCTGCCACTGCATCAGGTATGAAAGAAAATACTTGTTTTCTTATTTGCCTGGGTTATAGATGTTCTAATGGGAGGTTTTCTTTTGTGTTTAGCTGTGCTGGTCACCGGTGCTCCTCAGGAAGTTGCTTTCATGGCCGATGAAGCAGTGGAGTCAATCCCAGACTTGGTTCCCATTAAATACACGCTGAAACACTACATCCTATACCTGGACAAAATAAGGGAGTGTGTAGAACAACTCAATACAAGTAAGTTTTTCCCCACATGTATGTTATTTTTCTGTCAAATCCTGTTGAAATATCGTTGATTGTACTGAAGGAGTTTCCTCCCTTCCTTCATGTCAAATACACAAGGTAAATTCATTAACTTAAAAAAGTTAACAATTAGGATCTGGGAGCAGACTCTTGTGTAGTTGATACGTTACAGTTATCAATAAGTAGAAATTCTGTCTGGCCCGCAGGAAAAAGAATCTCAGGGGTGTATATGATGTCAGGCATGTAATCTGACAATAAATCTGAACTTTAAAAAAAGTGCAAGAGCTTTCACTGACATCTAATTGTAAGGTGCTGAATTTATTAGTTTTGCACTTTTGAGTTCTGCTTGCTGTACGGCTCCCATGAGTACAACAGTACACTTCAAAATTAAGGATTAGGCAACGTAGGTAAAGAGATCTGTCACCAAGATGATTTTGTATGAGGTAATTTTCAACTGTGTTTACCACACTAAAAAAAATGTGAGTGATGGTAACCTTGGAGGGTTGAGGGTAAGGGGGCAAAAGTTTTGGAGAAACATTAGAGGATGCTTCTTCACTCAGAGAGTGGTGGCTGAATGGAATAATCTTCCAGAGGAAATAGTTGAGGCAGAGTCGATTCTTTCATTTAAGAGGAGGCTGGATGTATACATGGATAGGAGGGGGTTGGAGGGTTATGGGCGGAGAATAGGCGGGGGAATCTAGCAGAGTTGTTTGAGTGAACTGGCGTGGACTTGAAGGGCCGAGCGAAATGACCTGTTTCCATGCCATAAACTGTTAAATGGAATTACTGGATTTTTATTGAAACCCATTATTATACAGTAGTCTTCTTAGATATAATCCTTTTGTCTTTCCAGCTCTGGCATAAAATAAAATCACCAGACCCTCCTTCCCAACCCCCCCCCCCCAGAAAATATGATTAATTTTTTTCATCTTTTGAGGCAGATGGAGAAGGTATTTGATATAATAACCCATATGGAACTTATTTTTAAAATTGAAGCCGGTTTAAAACAAAAAGGTCAGGAGTTCCATGGATACAGAATTGGCTGATGGATGAACAATAGTTCGGAATGATTGATTTTAGAAGAAAGGAAGGTTTGGTTTCCTTGCTTTTGGTATTAAAACCACTGCGTGTATTTACATACATCAAGACCAGAAAGCTGCAGGGGCAAAATTAATCCATTCAGCCCATTGAGACTGCTCTTCCATTCAAGTTGCTGATGTGTTTTACTTCTACCTTTTTCCCCATAGTCTCTGACACCCTTCTAATCAAGAATCAACCTCCACTTTAAATAGACCCAATGATGGCCTTCATAGCAACCTGTGGTGACAAATTTCACAGATTAACCACATTCACTAACTTGAATCTTGAGTGTGGTGGTTTAGAAATTTATAAATAATGAGGGAGGTAGCATCTACCAAAGCTCTGTGCATTAAATGAGGTTATACTGAATGCAATGCCAATGTTTAGGTGGGATCTAATTAATCTTGGAATTCATTTTCTTATGCCAGGATTTAGGCTTTCTTTTGAGCCATGCAGTGAATAAATCTATTAGGTGATTTTAGGCATTATACAGACATGACCTCTGTTACAGTATAATGTGGTATGACTATATTTTGGTGTTGCCATTTTGTAATCGTGTTGTCTTTTACAGATGACTCAGTGAATGACTGGACACCTCACAAAATAGAACAGTGTCTATGGACCTGGGCTGTGGCCCAAAATGTCAAACCCTCATTGCTGAAGAATTTCATGACATATCAAAACAAAACATCAAATAAAGAAAAATCATTGGAAGTGAGACCTAAGAAAAGACAGAAAATGCAATGATTAGCAAATTGTGAAAACTAATAGTCCATTGGGAAAGGTCTTTATACCAGCTATTTTATTGGAAATTCTACTAATTATTCGTTGTGAATTTTCACAGGAATCCTGTAAGTAGGAGTTCAAAGCAAACTATGGTGATGCCTTTGATGTTGGCTCTTGTTTTTTAACACAGCAATATTTTTTTCCTTTGTTTGCTCAGTGTTTTCCTAGTTCTTGCCATCTGTTCATAAATTAGAATTGATGATTGATATGACCTCATGTTCTGAAGTTCATGAGAACATCACTGCAACCAATGCAACTCTGTAAATACAATAAGTTTGACTTTGTAACACTGAATTGTAGATCTTCCTAACTTAGTGGTTTGAACCTTTTTTAAAGAATTTTGGTGATCTTTGATGTCACGGATTTGCAGTATTTTTATAGAGGAGTGTATACTTTCTAATAAAATTGTAATAGTTCCATATGAAGATTTGTATATCTCTTTAATTAATGACTACCATTCATATGGAGTGATCCATAAACTTTATCCAGGTCATAGCATAATATTAGATTTGGGAATTATCCAAAGTGAAGCCTGTGGAGAGACATTTGCATTGATGAAGGATCTATGTTAACAGTGGCAGAGCCCAATGAACATTATCACAAAGTGCTCAACAACACGATCATCTCACATTCAAGTATGTAGTAAACCATCCCAAAGCCCTTAACCAGTGTATAATCAGATGGAAACTGTCACAAAAACTTGTCTATTTATGTAACTATTAATTCTAACTAACGAAAGAACACTATCTATCATGTTCAGTGGGAATAAAGTTTTGGTCTAGTGATGCTTTTCCTAACTAAAGCAAAGTTCAGACTCTGACCTGATGCAAACAGTCCCACAAGTTCCATATCAACAGCGAATCACTCTCCTGCAGCAAGTTTATTTCTCTCTTTCTCAATAATAATCAATGGCTTGGGGAAAAAAAAAATCAGCTACTATGAACAGTGGGCAGAAATGTACTCAGTTTCAAAAAGCTTTCAACTTCTGTAATAAAAGGACCTCGGAGAATTTGTCCAAACTTTTAGTTTAAAATTTTCAATATATCAAAAGATAATCCCTCAGAGAACTTAAACCTTGGCGTTCCAGCCCCAGAAGCCCACAGACTGGTAAACCAACAGGGAATGCAATGCAATCAAATGCCTGTCAAGCTGCATTAATTTAAAAATAAAAGTGCAGTGAAAGTGATCCCCTTCAAATTAAAACTGGCTGAACGCACAGATTCAATTAGTCACCAGGTGATTTTGCATGTTATGTGGCCATTGAGAAGAATTTTACAATTAGGCAAAAGGTCAAGGTAGGAACTTTTTGAAAAAAATGTTCAGTATTTTTTAATATTTAAGATACTGCTTGTAGAATTAAGTTGGAATTTGTTGGCAATGCATTCAGGTGTCAGTCTGTGTCCAACTGAGGCAGTTTTAATATTTAAAGGTCTCCAAATACCCTGATAACTTGGAACAAGGTGCAAAGCTGGGGATATTTGGAGACCATTAAAAACAAAGACTATGCCAAATTTTTTAAAACAGTTAAAGCATTACAATATACAAACATACAATATAAATAACTTGCCTTTTTCTTCACACCTGGAATCCTAATTCATGTGAACTAAGCCAGAGTGGTAGCTGAAGGATCAAAGAGATGGATTTCTCAGAATATCTGGCCTGGAATTGAGTGAGAGATCTGACTTCATCACTCAGCTTGTCTCATACTGGTCTACACATGTCATGCATGTAATCCAGTCTTCTGGCCCACTTTTTAATATTTGCATTTATTTAATGTCAGTAATGGAATTAAATACCACACCACCCAGGCCAGGCCCTCTTCACTCTGCTACCATCGGGAGAAATGTACAGGGGCCTGAAGGTGAGCACTCAACAGCACAAGAACAGCTTCTTCCCCTCTGCCATCAGGTTCCTGAATGAACCACAGACACTCCTACTCTAACATTCTCTGGCACTATTTTTATTTATTTTGTAAGGCAGTGAGGCTACCACAAAACAACAAATTTCGTGACATGTTCATTACAATAAATTCGGATTCTATCGAGCTGCAGCAAATTGCCACTCTTAAAGTTGAAGATGATATTTTAATACAATTGTTTTTTAAATCGAAAATGTGCTTGATTGAGCCAGCTCACAGGTTTTAATTTAATGGTTTGAGCAAAATAAAATGTCGGAGAAACAAATATTCAATCATTTTCAAACACCAAGCAATTTACATTTTAAAAAAAGCACTCTTGTGTATAATTCAATTGAGAAATGGGCAGAAAGATTTTATCTTAATTTATTATTGCTATGTTTTTCCCCTCATAGCAAAACAATTTCAAGACCTAAATGGAATAGGAGATTTTAAATCTATTTTGACATGAGTGGATTTCTTCAGAATATCCTGTTTTATAGTATCAGGAACATTGTACTGCAATAGTACAACTTGTACAATCCCCGCTGACAAGCTGCAGATGATGAAGTATAATTGTGATGCATTGATGAAATCAAAATTTAGGTTAATTACACGTGAGGATGGTTTTGTTTGAAGTGCAATTGCTAAGGTAATTACAAATTATACACATATGATTCCAAGGTCAATAAGAAGTGATATGTTGCTAGGAGAGTTTCACTGCAATTTATCAGCAAATTTTTATTCTATTTTGGAATATAATGCAGGAAGCACCATAGTTATGGATCAAAATGCCTCTGGTATTGAAAAGTGTGGTGAGAGCAACAGAGATGAAATAAATTGTCCCATGAATTGTTCAGAGCAAGGAGGAGCAGGTGTGGTTTGGAAGTGGGTATCTCCATGAAAGAACGTGGGAAGAAGTTTGTAAGATTTTGCCTTAGAATCAGCACAAGAAGTTGTTCTTTTGACACATTCTCATGAGGTTACGAACAAATCTTTTTTTTAACTGAAACGGAAAATCAAAGGCAAATTACTGGACGAGTTGAAGAGACAATAGAAGAGAAAAAATCTACTTTGAATTTTGACAAATTTAACTTAACATGCTTTTCATGCTGCAAACAACCTCAAACATTTTTAACTAAATTGTCAGAAAAACTATCCAGGAAAGAGTTAATATTTTATTGGGATTTTGGTTGGGGAAGTTTGTGCTTTGTTCTGAGATACAAAATTTCAGAAGGCTGTATTTTGATGTGTCCATAGATTCATAAATCTCAAAGGCAAAAGCTTATAAAGTGAGAAAAATCCAGACACACAATTTCCCTTTGACAGGACCATATTGGGTATGCTGTAATATCGTGCTTGACACTTAAGGGGTGCATTTTTGGTCTTGTTCTGATATCCCCAGCATATCTTTCATCTGTTTGTCATTGACCAGAGGAAATAGAAAATAGAATGTCCCTTGTTTCCAAACCCTAAACTGAATAATTCAGTCATTTATTTTTGTTCTAATTTATTTAATTAATCTATAATTTAGCATTTAAATACTCAGCTGATTTGAATTAAGTCTACACTGCATCATTGATGTTTTCTGCATAACTTTTACCTGTTTTCTAGCTTCCCTTTACATTCTGTATTCATTTTAGTTCCCAGTTAGACAACTATATCTACTATTTCTTGATTTAACAGTAATCTGCTCATCTCCATACATACTTATACATATATCTTTTTTTTTACACACACACAAGCCATACTGTGTGATACTATCACTGTTTACGTTTTCTACACCTTAATGGTCACTTTTTTTACTTTAAACTAGATTTTGCCTCAATTCCTGATCTGCTACAATTTCCTCTTGTTTGATCTCATCAATTTCATCATTGTCTGGATTGAATTTTAATTTCCTCTGACATAATATATCTAGTTAATGATATTTGCTTAACACAATTCAAATCTCAATTAAGAAATTTTGTTCTTTCAACAAACAATTGTCCTCAGATCTTATTCACACTCAGTATATCATTCTAACTCATGGAATTATATCCTAAAAGCTCTCATCATTTTTATTTTTAACTGTATGCCTCTTTATGTGATTACTTCGATCAGTCTCTAATTAACATTTCACCGAACACATAATTAATGTAAATACAATACTGCTGTTCAGGATTCTCTGTACAAATATTGTTTCCATTTAAAACCTGTGAAAGTCTAATTGAAAATTTGCTTTATGCTGAGTTGCAAAATCAAATAGCACCATTTTACCATTTACAGTATTCTTTTACACCCCTCTTAGACACATTTAAATCTCCACCTTTTTCCTGCTACTTTTCTCCCCTTTCTCTATCTCTATAATGGACGTTGGACATTTTTACGCACTTGATTCTGGTTGACACTGAAGCATAGGTAAAGGACTACATCATTTAGCTCTATGACATATTGAAATTGTGCTGTAACTCTATATTCTTAATTTTGGGAAGATTTTCTTTTGTATATTTTTAATGCATTTTCTATGTTCTATCCGATGTCCTTCCAGATTACGTACACAGATTTCTGAAACAAAACCTGAACCTCAACCTAGAGGTGTTATGTTATACTGTTGGTGTCATTTTGGTTCAGTAGCACAATTCCCTTTGAGTTGAGTTGAGTTGAATTACAAGAGAAAGTGCTGCATGAAACAAGCTGTTCTATTATTATATTACGTGGTACTTGTCTGAAGACTAGTAGGGGTCTCAAACCAACATTTATCCCTTAACTAAGATCACAAAAAGTGATAATCTGGTCATTACCATATTGCTCTTTGTGGAGTAGATTGATTGGAGCTTCATTCATTATCCACTTGAGAATGGCCCTGAGTCATGTAATCTCCATTCCGGTGCTTCTTGTTAAATTATTTCTGACACATCGTATTCTGCAGCAAAATAGTTTCAAAACTCATTTTTCCATAAAGTTACTGGAACTCCCCTGAATGAAATGCAAGTTGCTAGAGCCTTATTATGAGTTCGGGGAAAGTGGAATTTTGTTGTTGGATGACCTATTTAATTCACTTGCGAAAAACAGCATGTTCTGGATTCTTTTCTCTGCATGTGTAGGGCAAGACTTACCATAATCGGGGTGTGTCCCTTGCTGACACCTGATTAAAGGAAAGATTATATCAGTGGTTCTCAACCTTTATTCTTTCCACTCACATACCGCTTTTAAGTAATCCCTATCACGTCTCCAGAATGGAGGACCATCGCCTTCCCAAGATCGTGTTATATGGCGAGCTCTCCACTGGCCACCGTGACAGAGGTGCACCAAAGAAAAGGTACAAGGACTGCCTAAAGAAATCTCTTGGTGCCTGCCACATTGACCACCGCCAGTGGGCTGATAACGCCTCAAACCGTGCATCTTGGCGCCTCACAGTTTGGCGGGCAGCAACCTCCTTTGAAGAAGACCGCAGAGCCCACCTCACTGACAAAAGGCAAAGGAGGAAAAACCCAACACCCAACCCCAACCAACCAATTTTCCCCTGCAACCGCTGCAACCGTGTCTGCCTGTCCCGCATCGGACTTGTCAGCCACAAACGAGCCTGCAGCTGACGTGGACTTTTTACCCCCTCCATAAATCTTCGTCCGCGAAGCCAAGCCAAAGAAAGAAAGAATTCACTCAGAGCTCTGTGATTAGTAAGGGATGGCTTAAGGTGGGATGTGGGTAGGAAAAGAAGGTTGAGAATCATTGCTCTGGACCCAATATTTACTGAAATATTTTGGTTGAGAAAAATTGTCATTGGCCCATTTCCTTTAGAGTTATGAAAATGTGCACATAACGAGTCAATGAGGTACGATTAAAACTGAGGATTTCAAATTTTTTCATTCTACCCACATACCAGTTGAAGCAATCCTTTACTAATCACAGAGCACCTATGGCATAGGGAATATTCAAAGTGGCATGTGAGTGGAAAGAAAAAGGTTGAGAACCACTGGTTGGCTGGTGGATGCTCATACTGTTCCTATGCACTTATTCTAAGTATACTTAAAGTACACACATTCATTGAATTTGCATTATTACAACATTTGAGGATGAGGCCAATGGCCCATTCACATTAGTCTTCGCAGCATGTAACAGGAAGCAAGATCAGAACAGTTAAATGCCAACTTTAATGTCATGCTGGAAAGGCAGCATCCATGGATAGAAATGATAAGCCTATGTTTCAGCTCAGAACCATCTGCTGAGATTATATTCGGAAGTAGAGACAGCAAGTATAAAAAGGGGGCAAGAAGTCTAGGAAAGGGTCAAGAGGTGATAGGTTTCGGGACAAATGAAGTGGAGAAACAGGCAGAGGAAGAGATGTGAGTTGAATTTAAAAAAAAAAACATACAGCACGGTAATAAACAATTCCAGCTCACAAACACATGCAAGCCAAATACCCCAATTAACGTACAATCCCTGTATATTTTTGGACGGTGGAAGGAAACTGAAGGAAATCCACGCAGACCCAGCAAGAATGTACAAACTCCTTACAGATATCACTGGATTCAAACCCGGGTCAGTGGCGCTGTAATAACATTGTGCTAACTGCCATGTTATCTATGCCATAGAATGGGAAAAGGTAAATGACAGATGGGAAACAATGACATTGAAACAGGGAGGGGATTACTTCAACTTGGAGAACCCAACGTTCATGCCATTGGGTTCTAGGCCAGCAGGAGGAATATAATGTTATTACTCGAGTTTACATATAGCCTCAACTTGGCTAGTTATTTTTTTAAAATCCCACAACTTTAAATTTAATACCAAAATGTTGCTAAACTTATTGCTCAGGTATTCTGATTTCTCTCAAATAATTGATTCTATTAAATCAATGCAAGATAGCAGCATGCTCATTTGCAACTGTCTCCTTCTTAAGAGGTGTTTCGTAGGCTTGTTCAGAAATTTGTGGCACATTTTTGTGTTATTTCTTTGCAATACAAATGGAAATGTTAGATATTTCTGTATTTATATATCCTCATATTATTAATAAATGCAGTTCTTTCAAATATATACAAATAGATCTTCGTGATCAAGATCAATATTTATTGAGACATTTGGCTTGAAAACATCTGTAAGAAATGTAACATGTTAGACAACCAGTTTAACTAGACTTAACATGTCAAAATAAGGAAAGTGTAAGTCATTATCCACAATATAAATTTTGTAATTTAAGCTTTTTCAATATACTTCACATCCTATTTGATGAAATGTACATAAAATACAGTGAGTTTCTTGAGAAAATTGAGAGCTAGTAAAATGAATTCTATGTCAGTTTAAATTTGGGCTTTGTAAATTATTCCTGTTGAAGCCATCATTCCAGAAAGACACTGTTCTCAATGGATCAACACCAGGAACCCTATAGTATTGGGTATTTATAACCTGCAAAAACATTAAGCTGACAAAACACTGTCTGTTTACCTCTGCAATTTCTAAGTCTGGCTTGTTCCAACCTGCACTTTAATTCTCTGGGTTTATCCACCTCGAACTGTATCTACTATGGAAAGTAAATGCGGTTTAACAACTCCACCAATTTAAATTTTGCAATGATTTGGCTTTAAGAATCTTAGCACAGTGTTCGATTTCCATCATATCTTGTTCACTTAAAGTAAACAATCTTCCTTCTTATCCTCTCAAAATCCCTTCACTTGCATGTGATATTAACCCTTGTGTAGTTTATATTCGCTGCCAAGTAAAAATTGTGAATCTCAATGGTGATAAAAATTCAGTGGTCATACAATCCGTTTTAACAGTTGCTCATTAAAAGTCCACACGTTAGCAAAGAGGTTCCACTGCCAACTAAACCTCTTTATTGGTACAGGTTCCAAAGCAGCCCAATGGCTACCTACGGTGGGGTTGGAATCTGCACACCCAAGAGATCATATGCAAAAATGTTCCAGAAAATTGCAAAAATGACAAAGACGGCATAAGAGAAAATCGTGACCCACCAGGCACACTGCTGGTGGAGATTCTCCTCGTAGCTGCGCAAGATGATGAGTCCCATGCTGATTCCAACCACTGCACCAGCCAAATGTGCCATAAAGCTGGGCTGGGGCCCAGACGAGGGCAATGGGGGGGAGAAACGCAGCCACACTGCACGTCCAACCTCAGAGCTCACTGCCAAAAGAGCGTACAATTTGAAAAGTTCACCACATGCGAACAAAATGCAGAGAATCGAGGCTACATCCAGTCCTTTGCTATATATGTTATATGTATCATATCAATTTTATAAATGTGATTTTGATTGTTGCATTCCTCTCCCCTTGCATGTTAACAAAAGAAGACGGGAAATAATCTAGTTAGTTAGTTTTGTACAGTGACCATGAATGAGATATCAAAAGTTTTCTTTAGCACCCTTTGGACCAGACTAGTGTAAAGTGCATGTAAGTGGCACTGTCCCAAACATAACTGACTATAGTTTACTGCACTGGTCTTTCAATGGTACCACATCACGTTCTTGTTTCACCCCACATAGCTTTCACAAGCTTAACCTACCAATATGGCGTCTTTAGCCCCCTTCACACCACCAAGTACATGTGGGTTGGCCATTTTTAGCGGGTCCAGAGCAGGTAATCTGGCAGTGTGAAAGGTTCCAACTAGGCAGGGTGAGTAAAAATCAACCAGGCTCTGACTCTTGGTGGGGGAAGTGTCAGAGCCCAGATGAGTTAACTCGTTATCACTCTGTGGCAGTGTGAATGGTCTACTCGACTTACCGGGGACCATTAGAGACGTTAGTGCTTGTGTCAGTCTGGCAGTTATATTTCACAGCACGGCCAGCTGTGCTCTGACAGCCCCGCTGATTGCACAATTATATTTCACAGCACAGCCGGCCACACTCTGACAGGACCTGCAGCCGTGCTCTGACAGCCCTGGTGGCCACGCTCTCCCTGTCCCGCCGACTGCACGGTTATATTTCACATTGCGGCTGGCCACGCTCTGACAGCCCTGCCAACTGTATGGTTATATTTCACATCACGGCCAGCTGCACTCTGGCATAACCAGTTGCACTATAAAATGTAACCGGGGAGTCAGTAGGGCTGTCAGAGAGCGGCCGGTCACGATGTGAAATATAACTAGGTAGTCAGCTGAGCCGTCAGAATGTCGTAAGTAATAAGCCACTCGCGATATCACTGCTGGAGGTGGAACTCCCCTTAAAGTCATTGGTTTCCAATGAACCAGGTAAATCATGGTGCAATGGGAAAGGCTCCGCGGGTGCAGCAAGCCCATTAATCCCAATGGGAAAGGCTCCCTGGGTGCAGCAAGCCCATTAAGCCCAATGGGAAAGGTTCTCTGGGTAGAGCAAGCCCATTAAGCCCAATGGGAAAGGCTCCCCGGGTGCAGCAAGCCCATTAAACCCAATGGGAAAGGCTCCCCGGGTGCAGCAAGCCCATTAAGTTTACCCGCTTCCTAAGATGGTTGGTGATGTGAAAGGGATTAATGTTATACAACCCTTCAACCTAATTTGTCCATGCCAACCAAGGTTTCAACTGGAAAAAGTTATATATGCATGTCCCTCTAAACCTTCCCTCTCCATGTACCTGCCCAAATGTCTTCATGTTATAATTATACCTGCCTCTACCACTTACTTTAGCACCTTATTCCACCAACCTACCACCTTCTGTGGAAAAAAAGGTTCTCCTCTAGTCACTTTTAAATCTTTCCCCTCTCACCATAAATCTATGCCTTCTAGTTTTACATCCCCAATCCTGGGATAAAATCTTTCCCCTCTCACTTTATCTGTGCCCCAAACATCTTTTGCCTAAAGAAATAATTGCTCCAGTCTATCCTTTCTCTCCTTTTCACTTGAACCCTCCAATGATCGGAATAGCCTGCAAATCTTTTATGGACCCTTTCCAGCTCATTGACATGATGCCCTAACTCCTGTACTCTATGCACAGAACAATGAAGGCAAGTGTGCCAGCTGGCTTCTTCATCATCCCATCTACCTCCACCGTTATCTGAACTGAAGCATCTGTTAATAAATGGACGCTCAGGCAGCTTGCCAACTTCATTCAGACTGGCCCACAAAATACACTGGGGCAGGCAGTCAGTAAATTAAATGTAAAACAAAAACATAGGGATGGATATCTGCCCAGGGATATTTTATGGGATAGTGCTTGCTTCCTCAGTTTGGTACTGGTCAATGAAAGATTAAGCATAAATACATGTTTCTGCTCGTCATTAAAAACAGAGTCACGGTCATGACGCGAGACTGTGAGGAAAAGGTGCGATACTCAATCGTGTTATGTTTCTTTATAATAGGGGTAAATTACTACTGTGGGAAACAAACCTAAAAAAAAATCACAGTACTTACTGCAGACAAGTGCCAATACCATTCGGAGTAGTTTATATGGACATCTCATTCCTGCCCAGTTCTGAAAAACAATAAAAATAACTAGGGGTCTGTTAACCTGCAAACATTAACACTAAATCAACCTTATCTCTGAGTCAGAAGGGTTCAAGGTTCCAGTCCAGGATTTGAGTCTATATTGTATTATTGAGGTAGTGCAATCTTTCAGATGAAATATTAAGTTAACGCCTGCATCTTTTTACTTCGTTGAACAGAAAAGGACCATTTGTGCTATCGTAAGATCGGAGAAGTTCCTGGTAATCTGGGAAACTTCACCTCTCAATAATATAACCAAAAACAGATTTAATTGCCTCTCTATATTTATTCCTTTGAACAAACTGGGTTTCACATCAATAAAATCATGTAGTTCAAGCAACAGTGAATAAAATTATTTCTGTCACTCTCATACAGTGCTTCACAACCTGTGGTCGGGTGTTCTTCAGGCTTGTTAGAGGTGGTCCGCGATGATGAAGACAAATATTACTGTTATAATAAAAAAGTAAAATTTAAAACAAATTTGACAACATAAAAATGAAAACTCTCAAAAAATGTTCTCACCAAACCAAAACAAAAATCCTGTCCATGTAAGGGGCTCGAACCCGCCAGACCCCTACCCTCCACTAATGATCGATCTGAAGTAAAGGAATACTCAAGATGGTCTGTGCATGAAAGATTGACAACCACCGCTCTGGTATAGAGTGACATAGAATCTGCAAATGCAATCATATCTTACACCTCTTTTAACATGGGGAATATTTCAATTCTGGACAACCGATAAATTGTCAATGGTGAGAATTTAAAAGAGGGGTAAAATCATCCTCAGAGATTCCAGTTTTATGCACCATGTAAATTCATTTGGATAAATTTTGTTTCCAGATAGGTGCAGCCCAAGATTTTATAGTACATTTGGGTTTCTGCTATACTGGTACAGATATAAACTGAAGTATTGGATTACCATAGCCTGAGTTTTGCAGTAATTTTTTCAATAAGTGGTGCATTATTCATGATATTTACACGTATTCACAGACTTTCTGTGAGCTACTGTATTCACGATGATTAGGAATCTGAAGTAGAACCACAACAGATCTGGGAACTATGTGAACAAGGAAACTAAGTGCAGACCTCACAGTTTTTAGAATCCTTCCTGACCCACACAGAATTCAAATATTAATTTCAAAGACAAATTCCCTCCAGGGAACAAATTGAACAGAATAGCCAAAAAGAAAACTTTTTTTTTTGTTTTAACACCTGAAACATTAATTCTAACCAATAAATAGACACCATGCTTGTAACAGTTATAGAGTTTGTAGAGATTATTTGGCAACAATTAGGACATAAACTGTTAAAAGTCTATTTACATCTAAGCTGTCAGCTCTATTTTCTATTGTGTTCTTTCAATAGTTGTCACATGATGTGCCACAATTTCATGTTTTTAATTGCAGTCTCTCAGTGTAATACCAATGAAGTATAATCCTGGAAGAGCAGTGCATCTTGTAAACAGATGCCACATATGGACTGTTTGATTGAAGATCCTACCTGATTCACACTTTAATAACAAGGAGTGCCAATGGCCTAACTGCAACATCTGCATTATTATAATTTTGGTTTGATAACCACCTACTCTTCCTAATACTTGTGGTAACAAGTGATAAGAAATGGCTGTGGACCTTTCAGTGTTACAATTATCAGGTTATCCTCTATCACCAATAATGAAATACTTTTATTTTACACAGATGATTTGGTGACCAAATTAGGAAGGTCATGGTCCAGTTGCCTTTGGTAGAATCAAAACATAAATACACACTGAAAATAAATGGATTGAGGCTAAAATAATGAAGGGAGGGATTTTAGGTAAACATATACACAGGTGACCCATGATGTAACATTATGATCTAGATTTCAGAAAATTGCTAATCATCTTTATTCTTGACACAGAGCTGTTTAGCAAAACAATAGCTTCATTTTAAAAAGAATGAAGACTGACCATGGAAAAAGTATCTCAAAGCCCAGGGTATAGATTTACAGTAAGAGGATTAGAGGAGATCTGAAGAAGAACTTTTTCACCAAGGGGATGGTTGGAGAAATATGGAACACACTGCATCAGTTGATGGTGGAAGAATTTAAGACACATCTAAGCAAGTACCATAGAAGGCTATGGACCAAGTGCTAATAAATTGGATTAGTATGGACAGGTACTTGATTCTAGCTAAAGGGCCTGGTTCGTCACTGGATGATCCTATGACACTAATGCTACATTTCTTCAGATCAGATTTTAAGGTTTAATTTAGAAACTATAAAAACTACAGATGCTGGAACCTTTATTGAGACTTGAAATAGTCAGTCAACATTTTGGCCCAGGAATCTTTATCGATAAAGGGTCTTGAACCAAAACATTGACAATATCTATCCATAGATGCTGCCTGACGCACTTAGATCTTCCAATTTCTCATTGTTTGCTTATTTAAATTTATTTGGAAGGGAATTTGAATGCAGTTCTGTTTATTTGTTGAAAGTTGATCAGTAATAGATATCATCATTAACAGTGACCTTGAATTTTTTTGTATTTAAAACAAGTTGCTGTTATTGGTTAAGCTGTTACAGACAACTAGGTTATTTCAAACAAAGTCTCCTTTGGACTTTATCCACCAGATGGCATCGACATGCTGAAACAGATGAGCAAACTCATATTGAGTCAAGTAATTAGAAATTGTATCTGATCTGAAACTGTTCAGTGTACAGCTTTAAGGTGGGAGCTAAAACTATCCTTGCACAGTGCCATGGGCACATCTCAGCCCTGACCAACTCTGTCTCTAGATCCCATCAGCATTGGATGCCATAACACCAGATCAAGATATGATGAAACAGGTAAGTTCTCTGCTCCTCTCTAATGGCTTTCTGATTCAATTTCATTTGGATAGCATGGAAAAGGAAATGAAAAAAACCTTAGGCTATCTGGGTGCCTTATTTAAGTATATGACTGGGAAGGGTATGGAAACTCAATGCCTGTTGGCCCATCTGGCCAAGAATTGTGAACAGACAATAAACCAAGGAATATTTGATGCATGCAAGTGTAGAATGGGGACTTAAACTCGCACATAGATCGGGACAATCCAGTTGGTCTAGGCAGTCTTTCATGACAGGTCTCCTGAACAGCATTTTACTGAACCTACAAAGGAACATGCCATCTTAGATCTGGTCCTGAGACAGGTAAAATTAATGATTTTGTAGTTTGAGATCCTGTCAGAAAGAGTGATCACAGTTTGACTCAATTTCTTTTACAAATGCAAGGTGTGATGTTTTGATCTAAAATCAGTATATTATACCTCAACAAGGAAGTTGCCGTCTAAATGTAAACTGGTTTTCACAGTGGTGGGACAGTTGATATGCAGTGGAATACTTTCAAAGAGATTTTTCTCAGTGCTCAAAAAAAGTATATTCCAGTTAAAAACAAGAATAGTAAGGGTAATGAGAGACAGCCTTGGATAACTAAGGAAATAAAGCATACTAATGCATACAAATTTGCCATGAACTATGGGAAACTGGAAAATTGGGAAACTTTAAAAAGCAATGAAGGACCACCAAACAGGCAATAAAGAAAGGGATGATAGATCATGGAAGTAACCTAGCCAAAATATAAAAACAGATCATAAAAGTTTTATAATTATATAAAGCAAAAAGGGTAGCTAAAGGGAACATAGGTCCTTTGGAAGATGAGGGGGGGGGAATTAATATTGGATAACATGGAAATGATTGAGGCCTAGACTGCCTATATTGAGTTGGCCTTCATAGTGGAAAACGTGTAATGTGCCAAGGAGTGCTGGTAAGGATGTGATGGGAGGTAAGAACCTCGATACAATTGTTAACATTGAAAAGGTAATGCTGAGCAAAAGACTGGGTCGAAAGGTAGATAATTCCCATGGTTCTGGTTGAATGCATCCTAGGACACCGAAAGATATAGTAGAGGCTTTTGTGATAATTTATCAGAAATATTTGGACCCTGAGCAGGTTTCAGTAGATTGGATGAGAGCAAATGTTATGCAACTGTTTAAAAAAGGATGGAGACATTTTTCCATAAAGGAAAAATTAGCTAAACATCTGGATGGAAATGATTCTATCAGCCAGGTACAGCATGGATTCAGAGAGGCCAGATCCTGTTTGACAAATTTAATAGAGTTCTTTGAGAATATAATGAGTGCGGTAGATAGAAGTAAATAGGTGAATGTTGAATATTTAGATTTCCAGAAGGCGTTCGATAAGGTGCTGCATAAAACTCATCTACAATATAAGCATGCATGGAATTGGGGGTAATGGAGAGAAATGGCTAACCTATAGAAGGCACAGAGTTGGGATAAATGGGTGTTCCTCTGGATGGCAATCAGTAGTGAGCAGAATGCTGCAGGGATCAGTACTAGCCCTGCACTATTCACAATGTACAATAATGATTTAATGAGTGTAGCCCATCTACGTTTGCTGAAGACATTAAATTGAGTGGAAAAAATGATGCAGTGACGCAGAGAGATATAGATTAGTTAAATGAGTGGACAAAGTCTGGCTGATGGAGTACAATGTTCATAAATGCAAGATTATCCACTTTGGAAGGAAATATAGAAGATCAGATTATTATTTAAATGGTAAAAGAGCGCAACATGTTGTTGTTCAGAGGGACTTGGGAACACAGATCACAAAAGGTTGGTCTGTAGGTGTAATAGTTCATAAGAAAGTAAATAATAGTTCTCATTTGCTAGAGAGTGAATTTAAGAGCTGGGAGGTTCTGCTACTGCTTCACAAGGTACTTGGTGAGGCTGCACCTGGAGTACTGTGTGTAGCTTTGATCTCATAACTTGAGAAAGGATGTATTGGCTTTGGAGACAGTACAGGGGAAGTTCACCAGGTTGATTCCGTAAATGAGGGGGTGAGTCTATGAAGAAAGACTGAGTTTCCTGGGACTATACTCACTGGAATTCAGAGGAATAAGGGGGATCTTTTTGAAACATGTAAAGTTATGAAATGAATAGATCCAAGAGAGGCAGGAAAGTTCTTTCCACTGGTAGGTGAGACTAGAATAAGAGACATAGCCTCAAGTTTCAGGGGAGTGAGATGAGAAGGAAATGCTTCTCCCAGAGAGTAGTGAATCTGTTGAATTCTCTGCTCAATGAATATGTACCGGTTGCCTCATTAAATACATTTAAAACACAGTTAAATAAATTTTTGCATAGTAGGAGAATTAAGGGTTATTGGAAAAAGACAGGAAGATGGACTTGAGTCTATGTCCAGATCAGCTATGATCTTACTAATGCCAGATCAGGCTCAACAGGCGAGATGACCTGCTCGTCCTCCTATTTCTTACATTATTATGTTCGAACAGAGTTAACTCTAAAGCCAGAAAGAAAAATTCAATTTTGGACTACTGTTGCCAGATCACAGAAAATGCTGGACGACATAAATTGTCCTAGATCATCTTCCTCTGAGCAGAGAACTGTTCCTTTTAAGTATAGATAGTCCCCAGACTACGTATGGGCTCTAAGAACTATACATAACCTGAAGTTTCTTACAGAAACACTTTCAACTGAGATTCCAAAAGTTACACTGGTCGGTTAATTAACTAGAGATCGGTACAGATCTTGGTTAATTATTGATTTTAGTTCAATTTAGTTAATTAGTACAGATCTGTATGACAGTTTCAGAATGTGCTGGACGACAGATGTTGGTGCACCCTGGAACTCCAGATCACAGCTTCAACCTATACAAGAGATTTTGGGGTAGTAGGATGTGCATTATAGATCAAGTGATTCCAAAGTTTGGACCCAAATTAAACCAAATTTTAATGTACACAATGTGCAATTGCAACTTCCTCAGACATCTAGTGCAAGCAGCCAAGGATTATTTCCTTCCCTTTCTTCTCTAATTATCCCTAACACTCTTGAATCTGTTGTAATGCCAAAGTGCAGAGCTATCTTCACATGGCAATGCCTGGGCACACTCTGATGGAAATAGAGCCTCTACATTAATCTGGATTTGTACTGTGCCAAAGAATAATCTCCTGATGTCAAACTGTAGACTCTTTGACCTTTAGCTCAGTAAGTCTCTCGTTTGTTTGTATTGTTCTGTATTAATTGCGAGAGAAGAATACAATTATTACCATGACAACATTGGCCAAGTGTGCAGAACAGAGGGCATAAACGCCGCCAGAGGCTCCAACCAAAGGTGCTCTCATGTCGGTGATAGAAACAGTCAAAGATCCTGCAATGTAAAAACAAACAATAGGTAAGTGTATAGATCCATGGAATTCCACTGTGTCTATCTAGTTGCCAGCATGGCATTTCCAAAACAACTGTAGCATGATTCTCTGAGAACAGCATAGAAACATAGAAGATAGGTGCAGGAGTAGGTCATTCGGCCCTTCGAGCCTGCTCCGCCATTCAATGAGATCATGGCTGATCTTAAAGTTCAGTACCCCGTCTCCGCCTTCTCTCCGTAACCCCTAATTCCCTTATACTGAAGAAATAGATCTAATTCCCTCTTAAATATATTCAATGAACCTGCCTCTACTGCTCTCTGTGGCAATGAATTCCACAGACTCACCACCCTCTGGGTAAAGAAATTCCTCCTCATCTCGGTTCTAAATGGTTTGCCTATTATCCTTGAACCATGGCCCCGGGTTCTGGACTCCCTCACCATTGGAAACATCCCTTCCGCATCCATTCTGTCCAGTCCTGCCTGAATTTACAAATAAAGTTTGTTGACAGGATTTCAAGGTTTGAGTTACAGGGAAAGGTTGTGCAGACTAGGGCTTTTTTTCTCTGGAGCGTAGAAGATTGAGGGGGGACTTGATAGAGGTGTTTAAGATTTTAAAAGGGACAGACAGAGTAAATGTGGATAGGCTTTTTCAATTAAGAGTGGGGAAGATTCAAACTAGAGGGCATGGTTTAAGATTGAAGGGGGAAAATTATAAGGGGAACATGACGGGAAATTTCTTTACACAAAGGGTGGTAGGGATGTGGAATGAGCTTCCGGCAGACGTGGTTGAGGCGGGATCATTGGTTACATTTAAGGAAAGACTGGATAGTTACATGGAGAGGAGAGGACTGGATGGGTCTAGGAGGGCGGGGATTTGTTACAACATGGACTAGTAGGGCTGAACTGGCTTGTTTTGTGCTGTAAATGGTTATATGGCTATATGGTTAAAGTTTGTGACTCATTAGACTGATAACGTGGTTCTCAACTGGTGGGCCATTGAGTGTTTCCATGTTGGTTTTTGAAAATATTATATAAAATATTTAAAATTAGATAAAGATGTGTTTTTACAGAATTGCCTTTGCTTGAAAATATTGTTCAGTCATTGCCACTAGTGGGCCATGGCATGTTAGGCCAGAAGCCAGCTGGGCCTTAGTCTGACAAAGGTTGAGAATCATTACTTAGAGTCAGGATCTCAGCACTTAAATATTTAAATGAGTGACATTTCTATTCTTTTTTAAAGTTCCTTTTAATAACTGACTCACTTTATTTCTTGAGTTTTGTGCCACAATGCACAAAATTCTTATCTGGGTCCACCCTGTACTCTTGGCCTTTTCCACACACAACTGCGCTGGGTGGGTCACGTCTCCAGAATGGAGGACCATCGCCTTCCCAAGATCGTGTTATATGGAGAGCTCTCCACTGGCCACCGTGACAGAGGTGCACCAAAGAAAAGGTACAAGGACTGCCTAAAGAAATCTCTTGGTGCCTGCCACATTGACCACCGCCAGTGGGCTGATCTTGCCTCAAACCGTGCATCTTGGCGCCTCACAGTTTGGCGGGCAGCAACCTCCTTTGAAGAAGACCGCAGAGCCCACCTCACTGACAAAAGGCAAAGGAGGAAAAACCCAACACCCAACCCCAACCAGCCAATTTTCCCCTGCAACCGCTGCAACCGTGTCTGCCTGTCCCGCATCGGACTTGTCAGCCACAAACGTGCCTGCAGCTGACGTGGACATTTACCCCCTCCATAAATCTTCGTCCGCGAAGCCAAGCCAAAGACATCTCGGACCATTTAGACCAATCTTTTGTGAAGAGGCAGTATTAGTCATACTAGATGGTAATACAATCACTCTAGACTGAAATTAGGTCTTGGGTAAAGTCAAAGATAGATTGGGAAATTATTCTCTTGGTAAATAAGAAATAATCTAATTATTAACAAAAATATGAAGAAACAACACTAGAAAACTAAAAACTAAAACAGTATTCAAGTAAAATGAACCTTAAGCAATGTTGACAAAAGAAGGAGCAGGAAGATCAAGAATCAGAAACCTTTCACGAATGAGCATGAAATAGAGACAATAAAGCTAAAGTGGCAATAAATGTCAAAATAAATAGTGATGTTCTTTTTATTAACAAATAAAAGAAAAAGGAATGTGAATTTGCATCTGAAGCTCCTCTCCTGAAGATAAACACGAAATCTGCAGATGTGCTGGGGTTCTAGTGCGGTTCACAAACCTCAGCAGATCACGGAGCATCCATAGAAAGCACAAGGCAGAAGATATTTTGAGTCCAAGCTTTTCTTCAGGAGAGGCTCTTGAAGAAAGTCTCAGGCCCAAAATGACTGCTGCCATTGTTTTCTATAATACAGTGTGACCTGCTGAGTTTCTCCAATGCTTTGATGTAAAATTCCTTTCCACCATGTTTTAAAACTTCAGAGATACTGTCTGTTCCAAGGACCTTGCATTCCAGTTGGCAGGTGGCTTTTTGGACTTTATCAGTCTGGGATGGCTGTGAGAGTGCTCTGGATGGTTCACACTATGGAGAGATGGGCCCTCTACCATTAGATTTCTGAACATATAATGGACCTATGCACACCACCTTATTGCTTTTCTCTTTATGCATTCACTTTTTTTTCTCTTGTAATTTATGGCAATTTTGCACCTTGTTCTGCACATCACTGCTACCCCAAAACAACAAATTTTATGACACATGTTCATGACAATAAACCTGATTCTGATTCATGTCAAGGACAGAGTCATAATGAAGGGGTTCTTCCACCGGTTCCTTCCAGCAGCTTCGCTACCCTTAAGTTCAATTCTATTCTTCGCTCTTCAGGAGGATGATAGAGGTCAGGAGCTCACCGTCTGAAGGAGCAGTAGAATCAGTAACCCTCATCATGTTATTTCAATGCACATTTGAAGAGCCACAACTTGCAGATTTACAGATCCATTGTTGAAAGATGGAAGTGGTTCTTTTGTGAACAACAGAGACATAAACAGCTGAATGTCTTCCTTCTGTCTTATAAATGTTTATGAACAGATTATTGAATGTAATTATGGGGGAGAGAGAGAATATTAATATTTAATTACAGGCAGTTATCAATAACAATGAATCTATTAGCTTCAATTTGCAAGGGTTCTCTAGATTCAGCAACAGTCTCCAATGTGTGGTGCAACCACTGTTTGTATGTATGTATGTATTGTATGAGCTGGCCTGCCCAGGAATCTGTGACTCCTCCCTCCTGGAAATCCCTATCGAGGCTGTTACGCCCAAACTTCTCCCTCAGTACCTTCCTTGAAACCGGGTCAGCAACATGTGAGATGTGTTTATGTCTTTTGGTTATTAAGGCCTATTAATCACAACTCTCTGTCTAATATCGATAGCACTACACAATGTCTGGCAAATTTGTTAAGAGCTTTTTGGTGATGCACCTAACAGATCAAATGAGGAAATCAGTTGATGTAGCCTTTC
Source organism: Narcine bancroftii (assembly GCF_036971445.1). Taxonomy (NCBI): domain Eukaryota; kingdom Metazoa; phylum Chordata; class Chondrichthyes; order Torpediniformes; family Narcinidae; genus Narcine; species Narcine bancroftii. Next base: position 16,161,277 of record NC_091480.1, read on the forward strand.
CAGGTTTTCACAAAGCATTTGAGAAGGTGAAAGCTAAGAGACTCACACAGAAACAGACCCTTCAGCCCATCATGTCTGTACTGTGTGGTGAATTGTTGAACTGTATTGTATTTCTGATTTTCTGGCCCCACCCCATCCTATGGCTGTACCTGTGGTCCCTCCCTTTTTTGACCTCGTATAAAGCCTCCATCACCCAGACCCTTCCCCAGGAAGCCCGAGTCATGACACAGGATTGTCCATTGTGAATAAAAGCCTGTGGATCAGTGACTCAGTCTCAGCCTCTCGAGTGATTTACTATGCATCACACTGACCATCAAGCCCCTATTTACATTAATCCCATGTTAATCCTATTTTATATTCTCTCCACTTTTTAATCAACCACTGTCCTAGATTCTACCACATCTTGATTCCACCACTTTACAGTGGCCAATTAATCAAGCAGCCTGTGTGTTTGGGATGTGGGAGAAAATCCCTAAGAGGAAGCATCTTAACGGACTGTGCCTTTGTGCTGCCCTAAGTTATTATCACATAAAATCTGGGCTCATAGAATTGGGGTAATAGGTTTGTAAGAAATGGCATCCACCCATCTTAATGAAGGTTTTGACCCATAATATCAATAACTGTTTTCCCTGCTGATGCTGTTTGACCTTTTGAATTCCTCCAGCAGATTTTTTTTTTGTAAGACTAGTTTACAGGCAGAAAAGAGTGATGAGGCATAAATGGATTATTTTCAGGTTGTCAGAATGAAGATGGTGTTTGGTCACAATAATGCTTGTGCCACAGTTAATTGCAATCTCTAACGATGATTTAAATTGGGGACAGGTTGATATATTTGTTAATGTTTTCTACAGATTAGAAATATAAGCCATGAGTAAGAAGCAAAAAGATTACAAAAGAGTTGTGTGACTTTCTAAGCAGGTGGCAGAGAGTTTATATCATGGGCAAGTGTGAAATGATCAACTTTGTTCTAAAGATAAACTAGTATATTTTTAAAGGTTACCTTGTAAATGGTATTCAAAAGGACTTGTAGGTTCTTGGGTTTAGATCACAACAATGTATGTGGAAATACCGCAAGAAATCAGGAAGGTAAACATGATGTTTGCACTTTAGGAAAATAATTGGAATATAAGGCAAGGAAGTCTTCATGCAATTTCTTAAGACGGATGAAATCACACCCAGAATACCGTGTATTTTTAAACTCTATCCTTTAAGAAGATACACGCCTCATTGGAACTTCAGTGAAGATTTGCTAGGCTGTCAGCTGCAGCATAGAGATGGGAAGCTTTGTGCACTCAACCTGGTTATGCTCCAAGGTGAGGCCCTTTTTGGGTAGAGCTAGGCCAAGCCGGAGAGAAAATCATAGGTAAAGATTTTCCACAGGACCCAGAGTTATTCCTGTTGGAAAACATTGTGGACATAAGGCTTATAATGAAGCTGTCCAAATTTCAAATCCAATTTGTGTTGATCCCTCTGGCGGGGGCCAGGAAGTGCAGAGCGGTTACCTGGAAGTCAGACTCTCATCTGGACATTGTGCATTGGAATATGAAAATGCAGAGCTGTGTTCCCTTGGAGAAAATTACTTATAATCTAAGGAAAAAATATGAAACTTTTCTTAAAATATGGCAGCCATACTTGCGTTACATAGGTGCAAAGATATAATGCGATTCCCTGTGCTTCGATGGCCTGTGCTCCCCCCCACCGCCAACCCTTATCCTTCCTCTCCTGGGGGTGGACGGTGGGGGGGTTCATTCCAATCAGGCCAAGTCAAGATGAATGTAAGAGACTTGGAAGACGGGCATTGAGTTCTGACAGACTCTGTGATTAATGTGTTTTTCTTTTTAATTTGTTATTTGTCCTTGGCCAGGGGTGTCTTGTTTTTTTATGCAAGTTAAGTTTCTTTATTTAAATGTTTAATCTGTTCTTTTTTGTGATTTTGTATTGTGGGGAGGGGGGGGGGAAAGGGGGAATAAAACCAGACTCAGTAGAAGAAATGCAAATAGACTTCATGAATGTGATTGTTTACTGTGAATTATTGGAATTGTCTGAGTTTCGAAAAATCATAAATAAAATATTCAAAAAAAATTTGCTAGACTGGATTCGGAACCTAAATAATATCAGCTCATCGAGAACAAGAGATGATGAGAATTGTTTGACAATTAGCCAGATACTGAGAATATATTTCCCATGGTTTGAATGTTGAGAATCAGGGTCAAAGTCCCAACACAGTAAAATCTCCATTATCTGGAATTTAAGCAACTGGCAGAAAACTCAGAAAATAAAAAGGTAAAAAATATAAACCTTTAAAATTGGCACCCCTGGCAGTTAGTTCGACAATCACGCAACATGCAGTATCAAGCAAACCGAAAATTCACTTATTAGGCATCGACCAATCCCCATAGGTGCTGAATACCAGGGGTTATACTGTAGAAGGTGTGAGTTGATGAAGGTGAGGAGAATTTCTTTGTACCGAGAGTTTAGTCACAGAATATATTGAAGTCTGAGATCAGCAACCAAACAAGCAGAGGGCATTAGAATGCAGCAGACAGCTTCATCCTTCATCTCTTTGAATATTAAAACAATCTAGATGGGTGAGGTAACCAACTTGTGCTGTAATATTTAACTTATACATCTACCCAAGGTTGGTTTCATAATGTTAAAAGGAAAGGTTTAAAAATATTTTCTGCTAATTTTAATAACATGCCTGATATGAGAAATATTATTGACCATTATCCCTAAGATACTTGTTAAAATTGTATTTTGTTGTTTTGTGAGACACTTGTGATGTAAAAATAACTGCTGCATTATTTCTGACCTTTATCAATTAATACCCAAAAAGATGAGAAAGTTTGTGCAGTGTCTATTATTAATAACTTTGTTGTTCTTAATATGTCGAAAGGGCCTAAGATACATGAGATTATAAAATATTTTTATTAAGATGCACAGAGATACAAGTTTCAAATATTAAACTGCATCAACTCCATTAAATCAATGTTTGGCTTCAGATTTCAGCATTTGGAGTCTCCTATATGTAACAAAAGAAAATACCCTGTTGTCACATTCTGTACTGGAAACCCCAGTTGCCAACATTTCCACTCCTTTTCTCAGATGGTTGTCAAATGGCGATGGGAATGTCACAAGAGAATTACTCAGACAATGATAAAGGGGAAATAACATTGGGGCTCTCTTAGCTTGGCTAGTGTAAGATTCCTGACAGTGAATTAAGAGTCTGTGTTTCCTTCTGAATTTCATTTCCATCAATTCTATAGTCCATGCCTCTGGATTAATTAAATTAAGATGACTATCAATTGTCTTAAGGCAGGAAAATTATGACTTTTAGCAGCCAAATTCTTAATTTAAGAATATTTTTGCTCTAATCATCTGTGTGAAATGTGCATGTTTCATGCAGATGATTATTTTAGCTTCATCCTATAACAAATATTTGAACCTTTTTTTACATGTAACTGGGACTGATTGATTAACTCTGCTAATCAGTCACAACTACAGGTCAAATAGGTTCAAATTTATGTTACATCTTTTTTTTGTTACATCTTACATCTTGAATAAAAAATAATCCTCTCTGTGAAACATGCAGGGTTAATTTAATAGACCTGTCAGGCCATTGGTGTTCATCCTACAGTCAAGTCATCGTTAGTTGTATGAAAACAAAATAACATATTCATTTTATCTTTGTGGTGTTAGAACTCAGCACAAAACAGGGGTTAAACAAGAAAGTCTGCAGATGCTATGTTGTAGTTTAGTACATAACAGTGCTGGAGAACTCAGCAGGTCATGCAGTGTTCTCTATGACAGATGCATAACAGTTTCAGGCCTAAACCCTTCATTAAGGAATGAGCAAAGAGCAGACTGGCTCTTGAATAAAAGTGTGCTGGGGAGGGGCATGGAGAGGAGCAGAGGCCCGCAGGCAGGAGGTCATAGGTGGATATGGTTGGGAAGGAGGGAGATAAAAAAGCTGAGAAGGGAGAGGGGGAGGAGATAACTGAGGGAAGGGGGTGGGGAGTTGGAGGAAAAGATACAGAAGGATTGGGAAAAAGAGAGAGGGACAGGGAGGGGCCTAACAGAAACAAGAGAAGTCAATGTTAATGCCATTTGGTTGGACAGTGCCCAGAGAGAATATTAGGTATTGATTCTTCAATTTATGGGTGACAATGCATGAGGCCATAGATGGATACTGCGGCGCAGGAATGGGGCACAGAAATGAAATGGTTGGCCACGAGGAGATCCCAACTATTGCAGCGCACAGAGAGAAGGTGTTCAATGAAACTATCTCCCAGTATGTATTGTCTCTTCGATGTAGAGGAGGCCACAATGGGAGCACCAAATGCAGCAGTTGGCCCTTGCAGATTCACAAGTGATGTGCGGCTTCATTTGGAAGAACTCTTTGGGGGCACAAATGGTGGTGAGGCAGGAGGTGTGGGTACAAGTGTAACACTTCCTGCAGTCACAGGGGTAGGTACCAAGGTGGTGATTAGCGGGAAAAGATAAAGCAGACTAGGGAGTTGCAGAGGGTGTCGTTCCTGCAGAAGGTGAAGAGGAGAAAATGTGTCTGGTGGTGGAATAACATTGTAGGTGTCAGAAATTGCAGAGGATAATATGTTGGATGGGGAGGCTGGTGAGGTGGTGGATGAGAACAAGGGTAATCCTATCCTTGTTGCATTTAGGGGAGAAAGGGATGGAGCAGAAGTGCGGGAATTAGAAGAGATGAGGGTAAGGGTTTATGAAGGAGGACATCTGAATGGAATGGAAAACCTCATCCTGGGAGCAGGTGCAAAAGAGACAGAGGAATTCATTACAGACCCAGCAGCTATCCCTGCCAACTACTTTGTGCATGTGTCCTCCTGCCCATTCAATTTCCCTTGGCTTCATCCAAACTTCCATCCAGACAGAAGATTGACCTGTGGAATTCAAAATGAAACTATCCCAGACCTAAATTCTAGAGCAGCAAGGGACGTTCCATAATTCACTCACTTAAAAACTTAACCAAAAACAAAAGAAAATGGTCACAAGCCGAGCAGTGAGCATCTCATCAGTGCTAGATCTGACCCCTAAGTCTGTCTACATTTTCCAGTGTTAAGACAGTTTCTGTTGACTGCCTTGCTTTTCTACACAAGTTGTAGTACAGCTGGAGTGTCTGCCAAGTGAAGCAGTACAAGCAACTCTCCACTGGAAAGCTGACATTGACAGGCAAGATGACTCATCCTGAGGCAATAACTTTCTTTGTGGACGGCAGAGTAACAAAACCAGCCTTTCCATGTTTTGATGTGCTTTGTTTGCACCATCTGACACCATTGTCAACCCCTTCCCACAGGCACAAGACATCTTAGGTGCGTGCACAAAGCTGAAAGGCAGAAGGTTTACTAAAGTGCATAATACACTCTCAAGTGCAGTAACCTCCTCTGAAGCTGGTGGTAAATAGTCAAATCAACCATTGTATTCGTTGCAGCAATTCTCTTCATACAACAAAACCAAGACAGCTGATTGTGAGAAAACCCTGAAGTTCTCATCAACGACATTCTATAACTTGAGTTATCTTTTCTGTAAAATGCCACTGAGACACTTTTAGTTTTATTTACAAAATGGTAGAAGCCACTTAAACCCGTGTCGCCCAATTACACTCAAATTACCACCTGTACATTTTGGAGGGTAGGAGGAAACTGGAGCATCCAGGGAAGAACATACAAACTCCTTACAGACAGCATCGGATTCAAACCCCAGTCGCTGGCGCTGTAACAGCACTGCATTAACTGTTTTATCAGTGGCTTTGGCAGAGGGGAGTGGAGACACAGAGGCAGCAAATGGACAAGGAGCATCTTTCACAAACATTGGCAATAGCACAATATGATCCACTGTCCACATTTCAAGAAAGCAATGTTCTAATGCAAATGAAACACACCATGAAAAGGCAAAGAAGCAAGATGCAAATCACTTGGAGTAACTGTCTCTATGCGATGATACTCTTAGTTCTAGTGACAGCAGCAAATAGATTTTATTCCATCACGGCAGGCCTTATTTCAAAAGTTAACGCAAACTGGAGATTACACACATCAGGGGGCACAGCTACAGATCTTGGTTTCCCACATGCGGAGGCATTTTAATTCACACTATGTGGAGTTGCAGCTTTCTTATACAAAAACCATATTCTCTATAGATGCCTCATCATTCCCATTGCATAATATTACCAGAAATTTGGAGTACAAATACACCTACAAAATTTCAGGGTCGCTCTTTCTTGCTAAAGATGATCCAAGTTACACATTACCACCATACGTGCACCTTTCAAGGGTTATACAACTTTCTCCTATGATCCTGAACCTCTGCAGAGTGTTCATTCTCTTTGCTATTCTTTCTCCCAATCATTTCAACTCGATAAAACTTCTGACTATAGAGCTCAGTGGAACACCTCTCTTTTAAAATGAGACATACAGCATGGTAACAGGCCATTTCGGCCCATGGGTCCATGCCACCCAATTAACCTACATCTCTGGCATGTTTTGAACAGTGGGAGGAAACCGGAGACCCCAGGGAAAACCGATGCAGACATGGGGAGAATGTAGAAAACTCTTTACAGATAGTGGCGGATTCAAACCCCAGTCCTAATCGCTGGTGCGCAACCGCTACGCCAACGATGCCCAATACCGTGAGCACTATTTCTGGCCCGTCTTCTTTCTCACTCCAGTATATTAAAATAAGTATAAATAGGGAAAATTCATTTAATGAAGCAATGAAGTAAGTTCTTAAGAACTTAGCTACTCCTAAATAAGCAACCATTAAGAAGAAAAAAACTTATACTCAAGAACAAATATAAGAGCCTACGCAAAGGCCAACACCCATGTGATAGTACGGATTCTATCACCAATGTGTATATGTATATATTGTGGTATAGGATGGTGGTTTGGCTGAGAGCGTAGCCACGCCTATTGGCAGGTCTTAAAGGGTTGCTCCAAGCCAGACCCAGGTCATTCTGGACTGGTCGACCTACATGTGATACGCTCCAGTCTTCTAGTTAATAAAAGCCTTGGTTTGGATCAACAAGCTTTTGATTCTTTCAATGTGCACTACAACCCACATTGTAGAATTACTTCTGAGTAAGTAATTACCATGTGATAATAAAAACACATAGCTGGAGAAACTCAGAAAGTCAAACAGTGTATTTAATATAGCAAAGATAAGGATACATAACCAATGTTTAGCTTCTCCAGCATTGTGTTTTTACTTCAACCACAGTGTCTGCAGACTTTCATGTTTTATTTAATTTTTAAATTACCATGCGAGTTAGCCAAAATGCATAGTGCAAATTAAGCACCATTTATAGATTTCCCTTGGTTATAGTCACAGAGCCCACCTCACTGACAAAAGGCAAAGGAGGAAAAACCCAACACCCAACCCCAACCAACCAATTTTCCCCTGCAGCCGCTGCAACCGTGTCTGCCTGTCCCGCATCGGACTTGTCAGCCACAAACGAGCCTGCAGCTGACGTGGACTTTTACCCCCTCCATAAATCTTCGTCCGCGAAGCCAAGCCAAAGAGTCATATCCACAACTCTCCACTGTTAGGTGCTCTTGAGCCAGACGGTTAATATGAATCACTTCTTTGTGTTCCTGACCACAGTTGATCTAGGCTTGCCACACTCTATTCAGCTGTTCACACAGTTGGGTTGTTCTTAGCTTGCCAATAATTCAAAACCACTCTATTAGATTTGACCAAATCACCTGGTGCAATGGATTCGTCAAAAATGGAAAAAGAAATATTCAAGTGTTAGTCATATAACATGGTTAATAAAGCTTAATTTAATACAGTTAGTGTAGCGGTTAGCTTAACACTGTTACAGTGTCAGTGATCCGGGTTTGAATCCGCCATTGTCTGTGAGGAGTTTGTATGTTCTCCCCGTGTCTGCGTGGGCTTCCTTCAGGTGCTCTGTTTTCCTCCCACCAAAATGTACAGAGATTATCGGTTAATTGGGTGGCACAGGCTCATGGGCCAGAAGGGCCTGTTACCGTGCTGTATATCTAAATTTTAAAAAATTAAATCAAATGTAAAATTTATAGATTGTAGATTTGACTCCTAGACCAGAGGCCTGAGTACAAATTCAACTTTGACATTTGAGTGCCTTGCTATAGTAGCTATAATCTTTTGAAAAAGCATTAAACCAAGGCCTCTTCTATTCTCTGAGTGATGTAAACGAACACTTAGCATTACTTAAAAAACAGACAAGGCCTCCCTGGTGTCTTAGCCACTATTTTTCTCCCAGCTAAAATATTTTTCTTAAGACCATACAGACTTGACCAACTAGTTATTTTGCACCTTTCCCAGTGTAAATGTTCAGCCACATCTCCCACATCAGAAAGGTGAGCACATTTCAAAAGAAGTTCATTAACTGTAAAGCACTCTGCAAAAGTGCTGGAGAAACTCCACAAGTTGTGCAGAGTCTATAGGATCAAAGGCCATATACCAGCGTTTTGGGCCCAAGCCCTAATACCTTGATGAAGTCAGCGAACAGCAGCCTGGTGCATAAGTACTGTTCCCTCTGAGCTGTGCCAGTGTGCGAGTGCACACACTTTTTGCAACCAGTGCACAAAGGAAATTAATATGCGCTCAAAAGGTTAGTTACCTAAAATAACGTAGTAATTAATAATTATACCTATATTATGCAATCATATTTGTATTAAATTAAAATATGTCAAAACAGTTTTATTAGCCAAGAGAGATAGGCTGTACCAAAATTTATCTTGAAACAATTTCAAGTTTACATTTGCAAAACTATACAATGTGCACATATTTTTGTCACTGGAAAAATATTTGTACAACATTAGATTTTTGAGCACACTGTGTTCTAAAAAATTAGAGGGAACATTGCGTCATCATTTTCCAGGTAGGACAGGATGAGTGAAAGGACAAGGTTATCGCATCGTCTGTTGAACAGTTTCTTCCATAGGCAAATTGAAATGGGTCGAGCATCCCTGGGAGGTGTCCGATGCATTCCATCACCACACCAAGCGCTCGAAGCATTTCATAATGGTAGAGGTCAGTGCCACAGGGTGGTAGTCATTGAGGCCTGTTATTGTCGCCCTCTAAGATATTATGTGATGCACCATCAATAACTTCAAAGAATAGAAGTTGTAGAGAAAATGATAGGCTTTCAATCACACAGAATGGATGTCCGTCCATGCTACTCGACCGTCCTGGACTGAGGAGGGGGCTGGAGCACAGTCACCGTTATTCAGGGGTCAGCGGGAGGAACCTCAGGTACAGTCAGCAAGGGCCGTGTCCTAACACATCCAAACATATATACAGTGGTTTACCACACTATGGAAGTGTATTTTTTGGTTAAAGTCTAATTTTTTTTAAAAAGTAGTGCATTTAGGCTCATCCATACCTTGAGCATTTAAAACATGAAGTTGCCATAATAAAAATGTTTAAAACTTAATTTGTTTTCAATGCAGCACAGATTAATTCCTCATTCTCCCTCATACATATTAACCCACACAGCATACCTCACACAAACTTTCTGTATTGTAAAGATGTATTTTTAATTTTAGACATTGAAACATTTTAATGGGAGACGAGATAGTTGTCAGCAGGGGTGTTAAATTGAATGTGTGAAACATGAAGGTCAGCAGACGCCGTGATTGTAGCAAAAGCACAGAAATGCTGGAGAAACTCAGCAGGTCTTGCAGCGTCCGAGGGAGAGTGGAGGTCCTTCCTAGGAACGCTGCAAGATCTACTGAGTTCCTCCGGCATTTCTGTGGTAAATTGTATCCCTATTTCACGTAAGAACATGGTTTCTTTAATGAAAATTATTTCTCAAAAGATAATCATCAGATGCTCAGTCCAAAACTTTCATTATTCTTATTTTCCTATAGATGCCATGTGACTGGCTGAAAGTTTGTATTGCATTTCTGTGTACTGCTTGATGAAATGCGAGAAATGTGAATCTAAAATTAAATTGCATAGGTTGCAATAAACCAACATAATTTTGCAGACATTTTCTTTGGTCCTCCAATAATAAATCAAGAAAATTCAAGATTAAAAGCTTTCTATTTACCCACATTGAAGAAGAACTAACTTGTGAATAAAGCACCAACTGATGCAACACTTTTATTCTACCTCAGCCTAATTTTTCTCTTCCATTCCTTCTTCTCTTGGACTCTGCATGAAATCTAGTCAAAATTCGTATTTTTTTTAATTCTTAATGATTCTTGACAGGAAAAGTCAATAAGAGTATGACCATTATCACACTCAGCTTTGATCTTCTCGTGATTACAGTTCCATCCGGATACTGAACTGTAATTTAGGGGCAGAATGTTGGGCAAGTTTTCCTTCTTTAATCCATTCCATCTAACCTAATGGCAACATCAACATGGTAAAATCATTAAATTTAGCACAGACTAATCCTCTATGGAGGATTAGCTATCTGTAAGCAATAACAATTTCTAGAGCAAGTTGATGATTATAAAAGTTTCTTGTAGAAGCTGAAAACTGGAGGGACATGGTGGTTTTGAATTACTGAGATCATGAAAGCAACAATCCAGCAGGATTTAAAGTTATTCAGACAGGTTGACACTTCACCTGTTGATTCTTAAGCACAATTGTAATGTCATAAAATCAGGCCATTTTTTTTTACCTTATTAATATTAGTGAATCAAATAGTGCCACATATTTCCTGCAACTGTCTTCTAGTACAAAAGCTTTGAAAAGTTTTACATGAACTTGGAATTTTCTTGATTTATTATTGGAGGACCAAAGAAAATGTCTGCAAAATTATGTTGGTTTATTGCAACCCATGCAAATTCTGTGAAAGGAATAGGTTGATAAGGTTAACGGTTTGTTCGCACTCTGTACCCTTTTATGCTTATTTTATGCCACATCGTGACAAAAACAATTCTCAAAATTGTTCTTGTTCAACTGGTTTGCTTGGATGAAAGCAATCCTATAACACTGGATAATGAAGATTTTTCTTCTTGAACTCTTCTGGGTGTATTTTACGGATTTTGGGCTGCTGATCATGAAAACCACTTTAAAATTTTCCTGTCACATACGTTTTTTAAATATAATCTATTTTGTGATTTCCTGCTTTGTACACAAAGCAATATATTAGCATCCCTGAGCATGAACTCAGTGCAGATGCTATGCAAATATTGTCTTAGATGCAGACAAGCTACAAAAGTAGCTCACATAAACAGATGCTGTTACATTGATTTAGTTTGAATGTATGCTCTTCAGGCAATAGCATAGTGAGTGTAATTAACAATAGCATTTATTGTCTTTAGAAAGATTCAATAGAGCAGAAATGTCTCACCAATGTTGCGACAACTGCAATACGTTCTGTTACATTTGCGGCGAGTTCACGCTTAATGCGAAGTTCAATAAAAGTTAATTTACTGTTTCTCCAACTTATGTGATACAGCAAATCTGAAAATGTCTTTATGTTCATCTTAAAATTGTCTATCATAATCCCCAATTTTTTTTCAGGAAGCAAACCTCTTGAAATAATTTGCTGTCCAGTGTCACTTGGTTCTTGACCTCTTCTCCAGAGCATAGCCAACCTTAATTCTCCAGGGGGTGGCAGAATAGAGGAGAAAATGGTGGTGGAGGGGATGGATACTGCAGTCAACTTTAACCAGACTCATATGATTCACTGTCTGTCAGACAGACAGGTTTAATAAATCTGTCAAAGGCACTCTAGGAATTAAGATGAAACAGTGGGTTTTGCAAAACAAGCTGGATAGATTTTATTCCGAAGTTCCATTTGGAATCAAGAGAGTCATGGCTCCTCACTAATGTATGGATGCATAACTAACAGTGGTTATCAAAGCACACACACTATGAAGTGCTACAAGAGAGGATTTGTTTCTTGTTGTTGTTTGTTTGCGCCTCCTGTACAAATCTCTTCCAGGATTGGACCTCCCACTTCAAAATTCCTGGTGGTTATGTTGCAACAAAAAATTCTATAGACACACTGAAAGTTCAGCTGATGTCATACAATAGGTGGAAAGCAATGCCCTTTCAAATATAATTTCAAATCACACCACATTTAATAGGTTTGTTCTATATCGTCATGGGAAAATTAGTTTTGAGTATGGAACTGGCCATTCTATTAAAATTCCCAATCAACAGAAAACCATAAGTTGAAAACATTTTCACTTTATTATTCAATTATTCTGAAATGTAAGTCCTCATTAAATGCTTACTCCTGTCAGAAGGCTGTTAAACCACTTTTGATAGCCTGGTGCAATTTTGGGGCCCTAAAAGCCACATTTTGTATTGTAGGATGGTGAATAAATCCAATTTTTAAATGGCCCAATGCATCAAAAGAAAACAGAAATGCTTAAAATGAAGATTCTTTAAAAAATAATGAAACCCCTTTCTTGTGCTTTAACCATATGACCTATCCTTATCCAAGGCTGTTTTCAAATCTGGTTTTGATACTGCAGGACTGCATTCCAAACAGCTTAAGGCAGACCAGATATTACATCACTGCCAAGCCTGCAGTTTTCTCCGAGTACCAAACTTTAAATGAAAAATGCCAATCCAGGTGTACCAGCTATAAGGTATATTCTAGGAATGGGGATGGATCAGGAAAAGGAGGAGGAACAATACCATTAGAATATACCAGAGAGAAAAAGAGCATAAGCCACTCCATAGAAAGGATTTCTTTTCAATTATGTTTTTAAAATGTCTCATAAATATGATGCCTCATATCGAGTTCATAGCATTTTGGAGAGGGAGAGAGAACAGCCAGATGATGTGGTCCATTTGGGGAACCAATGCCATAGATAGGAGTAGGGATGAGGTCCTGAAGAAGGAATATAGGGAATATAGGAAAGACATTAAAAGCAGGACCTCAAGGGTGGTAATATCAGAATTGCTGCCTGTGCAGGGTAGGAACAGGAAGTTGTGGCAGATGAATTCATGGCCAAAGAGTTGGTGCAAGAGGCTGGGGTTCAGATTTCTGGATCATTGGGATCTCTTCTGGGGAAGGTCTGACCTAAACAAAAAGAACAGGCAGCACCTAATCTGGAGAGGGGACCAATATCCCTGCAGGCAGGTGTGCTAGAGCTGTTTGGGAGGGTTTAAACTAGTTTGGTAAGGAGGGTGGGAATCAGAATGTGAGTGGAGAGATTAGGGTGGGACAAAAGCATGAAGCTATATGTTCTGAATTAGTGCTGAAGGACAGGCAGAGGACAAAACATAACAAGTTTTATGAGGTTAGGTTAGTAGAGCTGGGACTTTTCTTTTTGGGGCGTAAAAAGGATGAGAGGAGACTTAATAGGGGTCTACAAGATTATGAGAGGCCTAAATAGGGTGGACAGCCAGTGCCTGTTTACCTGGACAGGAATGAAAAACACCAGAAGGCATATGCACAAAGTTAAGGGAGGAAAGTTTAGGGGAAACATCAGGGGTTTGTTTTTTAACACAGAGAGTTGTGGGTGCCTGGAATCCCTTGCCTGAGATGGTGGTGGAGGCTGAAACATTAGGGGCATTTAAGAAACTCTTAAACAGGCATATGGATGTGTGGTGGTACACCACCAGCCTACTGCAGGGGGCAACCTCTGTACCTGCAGGAGTGTAAGGGAACAGGACAACACCTGGCTGGCTGCCAATCAGTCGGCCTGAATGGATCAAGCCCCACCCGGTCGGGTGTCAATCACCCTCCAGGATATAAGCCTGCGCCAGCCTCCCGAGGCCTCATTCAGAGTTGCTGCAGCCACAGCAGCCTGGCTCTGGGGAAGTCTTTGTGGATTAAAGCCTGTTGTACAGTCTTTACCTTCTGTGTGTCTATTCTGGCTAACAGCGCACCACGGGATGAAAGAAAAATAGAGGGTTAGGGGTTAGAGTGGGTTTAGCACTTTTATTTTAGGGATATATGGGTCAACACAGCATCGAGGGCTGGATGGCCCGGCAGGCAGGTGTGCCAAACCTTGTCACTGGCTTCATGATATCCAAAACCAAGGTTATTTAATCAATTTGCTCTGAAAAGCTAAATATGCGATAATTACTAAATAACTATGAACCATTAATTAATGCATCTTGCCTTTAGTGTACTATACATTTCAAATGCCGGCATTCTCTCATATCTAGATGAAGGGTTCAAGCCCAAAACATCGGCTATGAACTTTTACCTTTGCTACATAAAGGACACTGTTTGACCAGCTGAGCATCCTCAGTATTTTATATTTTTACTTCAACTATGGTGTCTACATATTTTTGTGATTTTCTTCTGGCATCTATATTATCAGCTTCAACGCACTTGACTAAAATATAGGAAATGCAGCACGAATTTTAGATTAAAATGTTAATGCGATAAGTGCTAAAAACAACTCAGTACATTGGTAATAGCAAAAAGATTAAAACCACATTTTGCTCAAATGGTAAAATAAAATATTCCAATGTCAAATTTAACAAACGTGGATATTCAGAAATTAAACTGTGAGCTATATTTAATCCATTTGTTATCCATATTAATTGTGCACTAATTTACTAATATCCTCTGCATAATGTAATGTGCCAATCTGTCTATTAATATATCCATCCATAATAATAACAGGGATCTGAACTTCACTGAGATCAGACCAGTGCAGAAATTGAATGATTTAATGTTTGGTGAAGAACTGAATAATGTAAGAGAGAGATTTAGACATAACTATTTCTTTTTTTGTCTGATTTGGACTAGTTAAATGTCTGTTCATTTTGTCTGATTTATAGTAATCTTGCAGAGAACATTCACACTTTACATTTATCAGTAATCCTCAGTCAAATCTTCACAGAAGAGCTGGCTTTAGCATGGTTTAAAGACATAAATCACAGCAACAGTTTATAATCATTAGCCCACGTTCCTTGACCAACCAATAGAGCTTAAATCAGGAGAAAATAAATTGATCTCATCGGTCAATTATTAAATATTTAAACATGACTGAAGAGAAAAGCCATCATGTTTCTTAATATTTTCCAGTTAACGTTCTAAATATTATTTTCATGCAGGAGTTTTAAGTCTGAATTGGCCTGATGTCCTTTCCAGAGTTTACGTATTGAATAAAGGTTTTCTTCACCTCATAATTGTCTCTAAGTGCTTTACCACAAATGAATGTTCCTAAGCCTGAATCTAGTCACCCGTACATTCTCCCTGAGCATTACATCCTCACCAAGGAGGCCCACTCTTCCACCCACTGAGCTTGACTGCTATTATTCCTCACTAAACCTAGTTAGTGTGAGCTGATCCACCCAAACCACCCTCTTGACCCATGCTACCAATATCCACAACCAATTTCAATACCCTGCCACCAGTGCCAGTCTCCGTTCATGACAAAGGCCACAACTATCCTCTACACCAGGGGTGTCAAACTCAAATTCACCGAGGGCCAAAATTAAAAACTTGGACTGAGTCGAGGGCCGAACTAAATATTTATTGAAAATTTTCAACAACATCTGCATGTTTTCTCTTCTTTCAACATATGGAATGTTAAACTTTTTCTTATTAAAATAAATGTTTAATAATAGTTTTGGATAAACTCTTTCCAGAAGCATTAACAAATGAGAAATAAAATATTCAATCAATAATATTTCTCTATAGAGGATTTGTCAAATGTTGCTAGTGTGCTGTCGAATAGTAAAATCTGAGGGCTATTGAGAATGTGGGAGAATAACATGATTCCTGAAACAATCAAATGGGTGACGGATTGTGGGCATGAACTCTAGCAGGGTTATTTGCCATGCCCTTTTTCCATTGGTACAGATATCCTTTGGTTTACACACTTTTCAAGTTTTATACCTAATGAGCTTGTATCCAGGTGCAGGACCATTTTTAGCAAGGAATATATTGATCACTGTGACATGAAACTATTGGAAGATCGTTTTATCCTGAGATTAAAGTTCATAATCCTTACTCAGGCCTGTGTGCGGGAGGGCGGGGTTTGCGGGCGATCGGGTTGGACAACGACAGTGCAGGGGCATCGGCTCTCGCTGCAGGGCGGCATCTCGGCGGATCAGCGGCCCCGTCACAGTGAGTCGCGGGTTGGCCTGCGGAAGGGAGGGGGAGTGGGCAATGGTCCTGGCAAGGTCAGGCCCCCCCTGAGTTTCTGCCGGACCCCCCTTGACCTGCTGAGTTTCTCCCGAACCCCCCTTGACCTGTTGAGTTTCTGCCGAACCCCCCTTGACCTGCTGAGTTTCTCCCGGACCCCCCTTGACCTGCTGAGTTTCTCCCGGACCCCCCTTGACCTTCTGAGTTTCTCCCGGACCCCCCTTGACCTGCTGAGTTTCTCCCGGACTCCCTTTGGCCTGCTGAGTTTCTCCCTTCTGGTGTTTTTACGAGAACCACAGACTTTCGCTCATACATTGATGAGGGGGATCAAGGGCCAAACATTGTCAGGTACCTCTCTGCTGGATAAAGGATACGGTTTAACCCGCTGAGTTTCTCCAGTGTTGGGTTTTCACGAGGTAGAGTCAAAGGGCCGAAGGGCCTGTTTCTGATCTGTAATATTCTACGGACCCTGCTCTTCTTTCCGTGCTGGTGTCCCAGGACCTTTCCAGGGCAGTCTCCGCGCTCAGGACCGCGCTGGGATCCCGGTCAGCGGTGGAGGTGCAGGTGAGCGCGGCTAATCCCGATCCAGCCCACGCCACTCCCGAGACTGGCGGGGGGTTCCACCCTACCTGCCCGACCAGCCTTGCTCTCCACGTGTACTCCGGGCACCCGCCGCTGGTCCGGTGGGAAGGCGCAGGGCGGCCGGCGGGCGGCGCTCCCATCGCCCGGCGGGGAGCCCCAATCTTCCCTCCGGTGTCCCGACTCCATCTGCAGCTCCAAGAAACGCTGTGCCACTGGTGTTCCAGGAGCTGGGAAGCGGCCTTGGCTTCCCCTGACACCGGCCAGGCCGCGCTGCGGTGGGGGGGTGGGAGGGGGGACATGACAGCGTGTTTATAAAACCACCCACCACTACTTTTCAAGGACCAGGATTTTTCTCTCTCTCTCTCAGTATAGCATGCGGCGGCCAGCGGGCCACCTCTAATACATTTTTGATATGATCTTGCGGGCCAAATATAATTATATCGGGCCAGAGTTTCTAGACATCCCTACCCATCACCATCATTCCCTGAATTTGATCTCCTTGTCAAATTGATCTGACCACCACATGTTCCCCTACCCAATTCTATCTCTGCCTTTCCTAATCATTACCATTCTGCCTACCTCTCTCCAAAACCCAACCACAGCTACCCAACTCTCCCCATTACCTGACCACTATTAAATCCTTGAACTGCTGCCTTTTCTCCCTCCCTCACCTCTCCAGAAACCACTATCCCTTTTCCCCTTGAGACACATCTCACTTACTGTTACCCTCATAACCAAATTGAGCTATGTCTACCCTCAAATCCAACCCCTACCACTATTGTCTTAGCAATCCATCCTGGCTGCTGCCTCCCATCAATGAATCCAAACTTCCACCTTTTGAGGAGCACCTTAAGAATATTTTCATTCATTATTGATCTGGAAAAAAGTATCAGATTCAAATTTCAATGATGTTAGTATATTGGTCAGTATTATGGATCAGTGAAAGATCATTTGGACGAATCACACTTGAGAAATTGGTTCATGAATTGGCTAATTAAATTAAGAAGCTTTGGTCTATAAATGATTCAATCCATTAAATTAGGAGTAACATTAGAACAGATTCAATTAATTTTCTCTCACTGATCCATTGGTGAACATTAAGGTCAATTAGCATATAAGAGATAGCTAAAATCCACAAATAGCATGCCCAAAACCGAGAAGCTTGGTCATGCACCTGCATCTTTTTGAGGCTTTTGCATTTGGGAGACCTTCATAAAGGATGTCATCCTACACATGTTCTCCATGCACCAACAGCAGTCACTAAATAAAGCACTTCTGGCTTGGAAAGTACATATATATAGGGACGACTAGGCACTCCATGGTTGCTTGAATTCTGGATACCGGGGATTTTACTCTGTTGTTTCTGGATATTGATTATACTGTGAACTCTTTGCAAATAAAGGTGTGTGACAGGCCTGTCTGTTCCATTGTGTTGTGTGGAACATAGGGACCGAAATAAATGCAATGGACCATGTCTTTGAAGAGATTCTTGCCAAGTGAGTGCTCCAGGTAGTGCTGTGATCTGTGGGATGTCATGGAGAGCAGCATGTGTCAGTTAACAGCTTCAATGCTTTTAATGATTATGTTGTCAAAGATGAATCTTAGAAAACATCATAATTACAGCCACACTGTCAGTGGAAGGAAGCACAAAGATAAATATCACAGATCATTCTAGTACCCCACACTTAAACCAAATGGACTATTTGTATTGATCAGAGTGAGAAGCCTCATCTGGCTATGAAGTGAATGGACCTTTTACTCTCATGAAGTTCAGCTTCAGCAAACAGTTTGTCTGCTCTCCAAAAGAAACGGAGATCCAAGGAAGGAATGACAGCATGATGCCTATCTGCAGGACTAAAATTAAGGACTTATTCCAAAAGCAGGGAAAAAAAACAAATTAAATAAATAATGTCATCTCAGTGTGGCGAGGAGAACACAAAATATTCATATTTCAATTAAATGTTAATAGCGAGTTTCTTTTTCAACAAGGCACCCTTTCCGGCAAATTTGAATGCTGCAGCCTCTGACGCCCTGGTTGAATATTCAAACATTTGACATTCTGTGTTTATTGTTATTTTGCATTCATGCTTTGTATACTTCCATATTCTCCTTTTAAACTGGAAACAATTTTCACTTGTAATTTATAGTTTGGTTTGCTCCTCCTTTAAGTCTCGCAACTGTCAACTTATTACCCATCAGTATGTTAAAAATAATATGGCTTTCTGGGTTGCTCACCCTAATTATCCCTCCTTCTTAGAAGGAACTGCTCGGTCTTCTGTCAGTGCATTGCCCTGGTAACACATGCAAGAATTAACGCTGTGGAAAATTATTGTAGTGAACCTTTGTTACTTCCCCATAATTCAACATTATACAAATAAAGCAGACAACTGGAAGTTTTAATACTAAAATATGAACCCAAAATGACTAAGACTCTTCGAAAGGTTGAAACTAAAATAATTGTTGCATGTGGGTGATTCACTCTTCTACCAATGACATGAAGGTTTACTCTATAAATTGATGTGGGCCCTTATTTTGTACTTTGATTTATTTCTACAATGCAGCAGAGAACAAAGAATGACAGGAGAAGAGATTTGAAGGAAATCAAACTCTGCATATCCCAATTTCTCTGCTTATCCGTATTTTACATTTTTATTTAAGATTGTTATTGTAATTCAGGAAACTTTTTCCCCATCTTATAGCACATGACATTTTATTTGCTTTCGCAGCATAGAGTCAAACACAACAGAACAAGCCCTTCATTCCACTTGTCCAAGTTCTAGAATCACCTACCCTGGGTAAAAGTCTCTGAACTTTCAATTTATCAATGCCCATTATGATTTTACAAATCTCTGTAAACTCATCCTTCAGCCTCTTACACATTGGGGAATAAAGACCCTGTCTATCCAACCTTTTCCTACAACTCAACCCCTATGATCCCTGCAACATCCTGTTGAATTTCCTCAGCGCCCCTTCCATCTTACTGGTATCCTTCCCATAGCTGGGCTGCCAAAACAACACACAGTACTCCAAGTGTGGCCTTATACAGCTGTATGATGAAGTCCCAAACTTTGTACTCAATACCCCGACCAATGAAGGCAAGTGATCCAAACCCCATCTTCATCACCCTGTCCACCTGAGTCAACACTTATATGGAACAATGCACCTGTACTCCTTGGTCTCTCTGTTCCCCAACGTTGTCTCACATCTCATCAGGTACCTTGCAGCACCATATACTTCTCAGAGTTGAATTCCATTTGCCATCCTTGTCTCAACTTCCCAACTGATCTAAATCATATTGTGTTAGATAGCTTTCATCACTGCTAACCATACCACCCAGTTTGGTATCATCTGCAAATTTACTAATCATGTTAACTACCTTGCCGTCCGATCATTAATATTGATAGCAAACAAGAGTGAACCAAGCACTGGCCCCTGTGGCACACCACCAGTCACAATCAGAAAAACAACCCTCTAGTACTACCTTCTGTCTCCTTCCACTAAGCCAGTTTGAATCCAATAGGCCAGCTCTTCTTGGATCCCATGTAATTTAAACTTCCAGACTAACCTACCATGCACAACCTCCTCAAAAGCCTTACTAAAATAAATATATCCAATGTCGACCACTATGCCCTCAACAATCATCCTGATCATTGTGGAGGGTCATTTAACCTCTCCATCTGGAACTTAGTCAGAAGTCGCATCATCTGCCAATTAAGGTTGGACTAGGTCCACCCATTGGTGCACTAGATGGACTAGGCCCATTTAATCACCTAGTAATTGCCCAGGACAGACCTTCCAGCTTATTGTACTATGAAGGCCATCATATGCAGTAGGTCTTCCTCTTTTGCTGTTCAGTCCTCAGATGAACTCCAGGTTGCAAACTATGGACAATGCTAGAGGAGTCATTGGTAAGGTGTGCACTACACAGGGATCAACGCTGTTAGATAGCATTGGGACTGTGCCCACATTAAGCAAGAAATGGTGGGTAGCGTATTGCAATCCTTGATTGTTATAAGTCTATACACAGTTGTTAGTATCAGTAATATTAAGTACAATGTGAGTGGGTTGTATTGTGTTTGTATGAGTGGAAGCAGTTGCTAGTTTCAAAAGTGTTAATTCTGATGTGTCTGATTATACTGTGTTTTGTGATGCGTGTTATTCCCGTTATGATCCCCTTGCGTGTGTTTTAATAATGATCCTTCCTGTATTCAGCCAGTGCCCAGACTTATTGCTCTTTGAACCCACCAAACTTTTCCCTTCCCACATAATAATTATCTCTTCAAAAACCTATCAGATTTGTGAGACACAACCCCCCCCCACCCCCCACCCCTTACACAATTCGCCTTGCACAAAGGGTGGCAGATCCTGTCGTGTGGAACATCCTCCCAGCAAACTTTCCACTATTAACTGCAGGCTCAGTGGTCTGTAGTTCCCAAACTTATCCAAGCTGCCCTTTTTAAATAACAGCACAACCACACTTCAGGCACTTCACCCATGGGTAGAGATGATATATATATATATATATATATATATATAGGGCATCTGTATTTTCCCTCACTTTTCACAATCTGCAAGAATACACTTAATAAGGCCCTGGAGATTTGTCCACCTTAATGCATTCCAAGGCCAGCAATACCTTTTCACTCTACTTCATATGTCTCCAAAATATTGCAACTCTTTGCTTCAATTCCTTAGTTTCCATGATCTTTTAACAGACATAATGCCTTCTATAACTCACTGAACCAGAAGACTGATAATGCCAATCATCTAAGAATATTTAATAATTACACTACAAATATTAAGTTGAAATCCATAACGTAACTGAACACACTTCAGCCCTACAGGTCTGAATAAAAATACTTTACTAATGATGCCACAACATTTCAACTTGAATTTGTGCAATGTCTAGATTTTAAAATTTGAAAGTGAGACAGGAATCTTTTTACAGCAACATTATGTCAACTATTTAATGATGTCTCTTGCAGGCAGAGGCTCCTTATTCTTATTCTGAACTTCAAATATTAAACAGTATTTTCAGCCACTTACAAAAATTGTTACCTGCTGCTATCATCCACTGAGCTTAACTGTCTCTTGTGTTTGGCTATTCACATTGTATGAGTCAACCATATTCCTTATTTTAGATGTCAGGAAGTTTTTTTTAAAAGTTTCCAACTTGCCACCTTGTCATGACTTGTTGGCAGCTCTGCCATTCTCAACAAAGAACTGTAGGTGCTGGATTCTGTGGTCTTAGAAAATGTACCTGTTGAATATTTTTAGAAGACCATTACATGCACTGTGTTTTGCTGTCTATCAGGTGTAGCAGTGAATCAAACACAGTTATAGCAAATTTTTTCCAGGGCAGATGTACAACAGGGTGGAGACACAGCATAATATATTTGTCCCTGGTTTGCAGATAGGCAGTTTACATATCTAGTTTTGCATTCACACAGTGTAATATGAACTGTGTCAAGAGTGACTCAAATTACTGTACTTCCATTGATGAAGACACCCACTTGAATTAACAGTTGATTCCTGTACAGTTTTGAAGCAATCTATGTTGGTGACATGACAGCCTTTGTGGTGAAGACAATTTCTCTTAAAAACTATAATCAGTGTCTGACAAGTTGAGAACAAAGCTGAAAGGCAGACAGAACTTTTAAATGTGCAAGCTGAATTTTAATGAGAATAATGAACAGTAAAGGAGGAGACAGGACCAACAGAATCAAATGTGACAGTTTATTCTCAGTCGGAAAAGCAGAGCTAGCTAGCTAGAAACGGCTTTAATCAGACACTATCAAATGCAATAGCAAAGAGTTTAGCAGTTTCTCGATTCAAGAACCTTCAACACTAGGCACATCAAAGAAAAACTCATCTACATGTGTTAGAGATCTCCTATCCTCAAACCAGTTTAAAAAAAAACACAAAAAAAACAAAATAACTCAGAATCCTGATGTGACAGGCAAAATGAAAGGATTGTCTAACAACTTTGATTGAATTTCTGAGGTGTACGTTAGACATTTGACAAGGTCCCTCATGATCCAGAAGGTACAGATGCATAGGATCCATGGTGAATTGATTTTTTAGATTCAGATTTGGCTGGCCTATAGAAGACAAAAAGCAGTGGAAAGGTGTCATCCTGACTGGAGGCCCAAGTCTAGTGGTGCTCTGCAGGGATCAGTGGAGTCCTCTGTTGTTTGTGATGTACATGAATAATTTGGATGAAAATGTATATGCGTCAGTTAATAAGTCTGCAATGACACAAAGATTGGTGGAGCTGTGGACAGTATAGATGACTATCAAGGGATAAAGCAGAATACAGAAGAGTTACAGATATGCATGGAGAATGGAGTTTATTCCATTTTATAAGGTTTGGCACATTATGAGGCCAATGCAGGACTCAGAGAAGCATTGATTTGTAGGAGGATCTGGGGGTTCAGGCTCATAGATCATTGAAAGTGTCTGTGCAGGTAGATAGGATGGTAAAGAAGGCTTACGGTCTGCTTAGCTTCACTGGGTGGGGCAATGAGTATTAAAGAAAGGAAGTCATGTCACAATTACAAATAAAAATGGGTGAATTGTATGCAATCTGGTCACTCCATTACAGGAAGGATGTGAAGGCTTTGGAAAGGGTACAGAAGAGACTTACCAGATGGTTGCCTGGAATGGTATGAGCTATAAGGAGAGGTTGGATAAACTTCCTTTCATTGAAATGATGGAGGCTGAAGAGTAAAGACTATGAGAGGCATTGATGGGGTAGACAATCAGAAACTTTTCCCCCAGAGTAAAAATGTTACATACTAGAGAGCTGCATTTAAACGAGATGAGTGGGGGAAAGTTTTCTTTTTACAGACAAAGAATGAGAGGTGCCTGGAATGGGCTGCCAAGGGTAATGGTGGAAACAAGTTCTGTAGTAGTGTTTAAGAGGCTTCTTGATAGACACATGAATCTAGAGCGAACAGAGGGATATGTATCATGTGCAAGCAAGAGTTTTAGTTTAACTTGGGCATGATGTTTGGTGTAGACACATGGGCTGAAGTGCGTTAAATTAAATTTAGACATACAGCATGATAACAGGCCCTTTCGGCCTACATCCGGTGCTGTCCAGTTACACCCAACTGACTGACAACCAGGTTCGTTTTGAAGGGTGTGAGCCCCCGGGAAAAACCCACGTAGACATGGGAAGAACATACAAACTCCTTACAGTCAGCATGGGATTCTAAACTTGGTCCTGATTGCTGGCACTGTAACAGCGCTTGCACTAACCGCTACACTAAATAGCCCTGTTCTTATGCTGTACTGTTCTATTCCTTTCTGTATTTTATATATCTTAAAGAAAGTTGATATGGGAATCAAAGTCTCTTGTTGAATACAGGCACTGTATTACAGATACCTTTTAGCTTCTAAAGTGCACCTTCAGGAAGTTGGAACAGATTGCGCAATTACAAAAGGGTTAACAGTGTGACATCTGATATTGTAATAAAAAGCCATTAACATACAGTGCAGGATTAACTGACAAAAGCGAGAGACAAGGGAATATCAGTATTTTTGTTAAAAAATTCTAATGATCTTGAAAGGACTGCAGTCTCAGAGAATTGTAACTCCTTTGAATTAGAAACAGCAAGACAGCAGATGATATTAAGCAAAGAACAAAACAAAATACCTTTATGGCTGATGACATTAGTATTTTTTTCTCTGAAAGGATCATAACGATTAAAATTCAGTGATGTGTTGACTTTTCCCTTGTTAATTCTATTCACTTTGTGGTTCAAGCCTTTTCGTGAAATAAGTGTGTGAATCTGTACTTTAATAACAGCATATTAAACTTTGGGTTGAGAGGCTTATGAAAATGTAAGTGGGATTCCCTTGATATCTTGTCATCTCATTTGAAACTGTAACTGGTAAGCAGATTGAAGCGGATGGGGAGAAATAGGAGAAGGATCATGTGGAGCTCAAACCAGTTGGGTCAAATGGACTGCTCCTGTGTCACAGACTCAATGCAATACAGTATATGTAATCAACTTTAAAAAAAAGTCAATCATCCAAATAAATTTTAATAGCAAAGTATTAAGTTGTTGAATTTCTGCTACAGCATCTTCCATTGGGTCCAATTACTTCTATTTCATATTGATTTTTAATATTATAATGGGTAATTCATAGGAAAACGTGCCACAAAATATCTGCAATATCTTGTTGAATTAACCAATGCTGTTTCCTGCTGTGGGGCATTATCAACCCTCTGGTTAGCTATTCCTTCAGAATGATGACTGGCAAATTTCTCAATATCCTACAGTAACCTGTATAAATTAGAAAACATTCTAAAGTGTAATTTGTTATTTCCAGTCAAATTTTCCTCTAAAGACTTGAGGAAAATAATTGTGTGTCATGCATTGTGAAGAAAGCACGTCAGTTACTTACTTTTGCACTTTATTGATTTTTTAAAATATTTATTGTATAGTCAGGTTGTTTACATTTCTTTACATGTGTATGTTGTGTACAGCTTTTTTTGTTGCACTACCAATTCTGCCTTACCTGCAGGAAAAAGAATTTCAGGGTTGTATGTGATGTCTCGTATGTAGTCTTTTAATAAATCTGATATCTGAAAATCATTACTTATTTTGTCATCATCACCATGTTGTCAACTATGTCTGGAGCCATCTTTCAGAGGGCTTTTCGCTCAGGGGAATTGGTGTCCCCATACCAGATCCTGATGCAGCCGATCAGCACACTTTTCACCACACATCTGTAGAAATTACCAGGGTTTCTGGTATCATACCAAATCTCCACAAATTCCTGAGGAAGTGGAGGCGCTAATGTGATTTCTTCACAATGCCATACAAGATAGTGACTCCCAAGAACTTAAATTTGCTCACCCTCTCCATCTCTGATCCCCATTGATCACTGGATCATATACCCCTGTTTTTCCCTTCCTGAAGTTAACAATCAGCTCCTTCGTTTTGGTGACATTGAGTGCAAGGTTGTTGATGGTGCACCATTTAAAAGTCCCAGGTCTTGTAGTTGCTGATCAGTTTTGAGGGGATGATCATGTTAAATTCCAAACTGTAGTTGATAAAAAAGCATCCTGATGAATGCATCTTTACTGTCCAGGTGCTCCAAGCTAGTGAGATGGCATCTGCCATAGACCTGTTGCTAGGATAAACGAATTAGAATGGATCCATGTAGCCACTCAGACAGGAGCTGATCTGCTTCAACACCAGTCATTCAAAACACTTCATCACTGTTGATATAAGTGCATTGTTAGTCATTAAGGCAAATTTCTACACACTTCTGGGGCATTGGTATGATTGATAACTGTTTGAAACAGGTGGGTGCCAAACCCTGCTGGAGTGAGATGTTGAAGATATCCATGTATACATTGGTAAATTGGTCAGTGCAGATTTTTCTACTCGACAAAGTACCAGATGCTTTCCTTGGATTCACTATCCTGAAGGCAGTCCGCATGTCATCCTTGGATACGAACAGAATAGGATCATCAGGGGACGTAGGGGTATGGAGGGGTGGTTCTTCCCTGTTACTGTGGTCAAATCAGACATAGAAGCTTCCTCTGGGAGTGAAGCTTTGCCGTCTGCTGCTGCACTGGATTTGGTTTTGTTGCAGGTTATGTCATTTAGGGCCTGCCACAGCTGTTGGGTATCCTTCATTGTTTCCATTTTCATCCAGACTTTCTACTTTGCCTGGGAGATGGCTTTTCGTGAGTCATACCTGCTTCTTCTGTATTGATCTGGATCTCCAGACAAATGCCTGTGATCTGGTTCTCAGCAGGTTCCAGTTTTCATTGTTCATCCAGAGCTTCTGGTTGGGGAAAACCCTGAACAATTTGGTGGGACATACTCATCCACAGCTATTTTGATAAAGTCTGTGACAGCCCTGGCATAATTGTTCAGCTCCTCAGCTGTATCCTTGAACACTGTCCAATCCCATGACTTGAGGAACTCCTGTAACCATTCCTCAGCCTCTTGTGACCATCTTTTTGCTGTCCTAATCTCCAGAGCCTCTGTTTTTAGGTTCTGTCTGTATGAAGGCAGAAGGAGCACAGCCAGGTGATCCGACTTCCCAAAATTAGGTCCCAGGAAAGAACAGCAGGCCTTCCTGATCTTAAAGGGGACCTGAATGTCAACATTTTCACTCAGAAGATGGTGGGAACATGGAACGTGCTGCTGGAGTAAGTGTTAGGAGTGGATACAATTATAATCTTTATAAGATAATTAAACAAGTAAATGGATAAGAAATATTTCAAGGGATATGGACCAACTGCAGGCAAATAGGACTAGCTCAGCTAAGCAACTTGGCTGGAGCTCTATGACTGCATGAGGTATGGGAATGCTGATATTCAAGTTATTGCAGTTTAGATATTACAAGGAATGCCTTCCTTCAAATTAAATAATAAACCATTTGGCCTCTTAGATGAATATACTGAAAGTTCACTCTTCACTATGAGAAGAAAACAGGAGAAATTTTCCAGGTTTCTTCCAGGTGCTCTGGTTTTCTCTCCCATTCCAAAGCCGTTCGAGGTTAGTAGGTTAATTTGTCACATGAGTGTATTTGGGTGTTGCGGGTTCATGGGCTTGAAGGGTCTGTTACTATGCAGTATCTCAAAATGATTTTCTATCATTTTGGGAACTGTTATCCTTTAGCCAACATATAAAACAGATGATGTGATCTTGGATCTCATTGCTGACTGTGGGATCTTACTGTATACAAATTTATGCTGTCGTTATGACTTGGAAATGGTGACAAACTATTTAATTCACTTTTTTTTTGTTTTTCTTTAGTTTAGTAAGGGGGGAGGGTTTGTAGTTTTTTTGTATTTGTTGAATTTTATTTGTATTTTGCAATTTATTAAATAAAATTTTCCAAAAAAAACTATTTAATTAACCATAAAAAATTTGAGGCATTCTAAGGTTATCAAAAACACTGTACAAATTTAACATGCTTAGTATATCATCTGCTTTTTTAAACATGCAGCATGGTAACAGGCCCTTTTAGCCCACAAGCCCATGCCACCCAATTACCTACAACCCCCGTACATTTTGAAAAGTGGGAGGAAACCGAAGCCCCTGGGGAAAAGGTACAAACACCTGACAAACAGCACGGGATTCGAACCCTGGTCCCGATCGCAGGCGCTGTAACAATGTAACGTTAACTGCTGTGCTTACTATGCAGAAGGAATAAATGAAACTAAATATTAATGCCAATAAATATTGTCCACTCACTGGCACAAAACATTCTACATTGCAATCTGCCTTAAATGCAAAAAATATTGAAGGATGTTTACTTTGCATTGATACTACAGTCCAATTAACTTTTTAAATAAACTTTATTTATTCATTCAAAATACAGATAATAAGTAACATACATAACAATAAACAAAGCATGAATGTTATATTTTATATATATTAAAAAAAATAAAAAAAAAATGGAAAGAACCCCCCCCCCTTTCAGCCAACTCTCCTAAGGAGAGCCATAAATAAAAAAGAAAAAAAATAAAGAAAAGTAAAGCATACATATTCAAATCTAGTCAATATAAATCAAAATGTAAATATTCTGAATATAACAACCACCTATTAATAAAAAAAACTATAGTTATCTGTGAAACATATGTAATTTTTTCCATTATTAAACAATATTTCATCTCATTATGCCAAAAGTCTCAAATTTAATCAATTCAGGTAAAATCAGATCTCTACCGAACACCTGTTTTACCAAAGATCGAACTTGATAAAAATACACTTACGCTTAATTGTACTGTTTAAACCCCGAACATTAAAAGTAGCAAACTTCAACTTTGACATATCCACTAATATTACTAAAAATTAATAATATCAATATATAAAGACTCAGACCAATGTAAATAGGCCCTCCAATAGGAGAAAAAGAAAATGAAAATTAAAAAAAAGATAAAAAGAAAAACCCACCCCCCCAAAAAAAACTACCAAAAGGTAGTAATCCCTAAACAAAAGTTGGGTGTGGATCACCCACCAGTGGCTGATGACTAGTAGAACATAGAGCAAATTTTTCCCTCCCCAGCCAAACAAAGAATAACAACAAGATATCTTAATGACATAAAAAGAAAATAAAAATAAAAAAGTTCTTCTATTCATCCAAGAAATTCCAGACTCGGTGACCCCGTTTCAAGGAAACGGACTCTTTCCATTCCCATTTCTACCCTTTCTTCCATTTCCAGAACAACCAGATTTTTCTTTAGGAGACAATGGTGGGCTACGTCTTTGTCCTCTTACATCTGGCAACGAGTCAGCAAAAATCATTGCTTCATGCTCATTCTCAAAAAACCAAGATTGAAAATCTCCACAAAACACCTTCAACACTGCCGGATAGCGAAAAGTAGACTTATAACCTTAACGCCACAAAACTTCTTTAACTGGATTAAATCGACGCCGACGCTGAATAACCTCTTGACTCAAATCAGGATAGAAAAAAACTCTACTGTTCTGAATCATTAACGGAGCTTGTCGTTGTCTCGCGTTTTGGACTGCTGAATTAAGTATCGTTTCTCTGTCCAAACAATTCAAACATCGAATTATCACGGGTCTCGGTGGTTGACCAGGCAGAGGTTTTCTTCTTAAGGCTCTATGAGCTGTTTCCAATACCAGACCTCCAGAGAAAAATTCCTGCCCCAGTATTTGTGGAATCCATTCGGTAAAAAAATGAAGAGGATCTTGTTCTTCCATAACTTCTGACAAACCAACAATCTTCACATTATTCCTTCTACTTTGATTCTCCAAATAATCTACTTTCCTCTCTAACTCCCTCTCACGTTCTCGCAATTCTTTAACGGACTCTTCCACCTCCAACACTTTTTCTGTATTAGAAGCCATTTGTTATTGACATTTCAAAAAAGCAACCTGAAATTGTTTAAAATCCTCACAAGATGCTTCCACACGTATTTTAACTGTATCCAATTCCAAAGTGAGCCTCTGAGACATTTCATTCAGCATTGGCTGAATGATAAGGCTTAGCTATTTACATTGTAATTCAGAAAAGCTCAGCCCTGCTTTCTCTTGCATAGTGGCAGAGAGTCCAATTAACTTTGATGAATAAATAGGTGACACATATGAAAAGCAGAATAAATATGAGCCTAGAACCTCAACCACCGGTGCTGTTCGAAGCGCTGAGCTCCTCCAGCAGATTTTTTGTTGCTCTAATATCCATTCTTCTTTTCTTCTTTGGCTTGGCTTCACGGACGAAGATTTAAGGAGGGGTATGTCCATGTCTGCTGCAGGCTCATTGGTGACTGACAAGTCCGATGCGGGACAGGCAGGCACGGTTGCAGCGGTTGCAAGGGAAAATTGGTTGGTTGGGGTTGGGTGTTGGGTTTTTCCTCCTTTGTCTTTTGTCAGTGAGATGGGTCTTCTTCAAAGGAGGTTGCTGCCCGCCGAACTGTGAGGCGCCAAGATGCACGGTTGGAGGCGATATCAGCCCAATGGCGGTGGTCAATGTGGCAGGCACCAAGAGATTTCTTTAAGCAGTCCTTGTACCTCTTCTTTGGTGCACCTTTGTCTCGGTGGCCAGTGGAGAGCTCACCATAGAACATGATCTTGGGAAGGCGATGGTCCTCCATTCTGGAGACGTGACCCACCCAGCGCAGTTGGGTCTTCAGCAGGATGGATTCGATGCTTGCAGACTCTGCCAGCTCGAGTACTTCGATGTTGGTGATGAAGTCATTCCAATGAATGTTGAGGATGGAGCGGAGACAGCACTGATGGAAGCGTTCTAGGAGCCGTAGGTGATGCCGGTAGAGGACCCATGATTCGGAGCCGAACAGGAGCGTGGGTATGACAACGGCTCTGTACACACTGATCTTTGTGTGTTTCTTCAGGTGGTTGTTTTTCCAGACTCTTTTGTGCAGTCTTCCAAAGGCGCTATTTGCCTTGGCGAGTCTGTTGTCTATCTCGTTGTCAATCCTTGCGTCCGATGAAATGGTGCAGCCGAGGTAGATAAACTGGTTGACCGTTTTGAGTTCAGTGTGCCCGATGGAGATGTGGGGGGGCTGGTGGTCATGGTGGGGAGCTGGCTGATGGAGGACCTCAGTTTTCTTCAGGCTGACTTCCAGGCCAAACATTTTGGCAGTTTCTGCAAAACAGGACGTCATGTGCTGGAGAGCTGGCTCTCAATGGGCAACTAAAGCGGCATCGTCTGCAAAGAGTAGTTCACGGACAAGTTGCTCTTGTGTCTTGGTGTGAGCTTGCAGGCGCCTCAGATTGAAGAGACTGCCATCCGTGCGGTACCGGATGTAAACAGCATCTTCATTGTTGAGGTCTTCCATGGCTTGTTTCAGCATCATGCTGAAGAAGATAGTAAAGAGGGTTGGTGCGAGGACGCAGCCTTGCTTCACTGACTTTGTAAAAGCATCACGTATCACATATCATAGTATGTGGAATTTTATGTGGTGAAGGCTATGATATTTTACAACATTGTTTGGAAACATTACACTCTGATAATATGCAAGGTACATCTTCAGATGAAGGACAAATTTGAGGCTTTTCCATATGTAAGAATACTGAGTATATTTTTTCATTACCAATCACAATAAAACTGAAAGTGATAAGCAAAATGGAACCAAGTCTCAGCATGTGTTTGTGGTAAGAGTGCCTGGGTTGGAATAATAATTTGGCTAGCAAACATGATTCTGTCTCATTTCACTTGACCTATTTTTGTTTGTAATTTCGGTGGAAAAATTAAAATAGAAACTGCATCCCAAGCTTATTCCGTTTTAAAGTTATTATCTAACTGACCTGTACCTCAATTCTATTTGCACTGGAAAGGAAGATTTTTCGTTCTGAACACTTTTGGGAATATTTTAAGGATTTTGGACTGATGATCACAAAAATCAACTTAAACCTTTCCTTTCATGTACCATTTTTTAGATATTACCTAGTTTTGTGATGGCCTGTCATATTTTAAGTCCACTTCAAGCATATAAAACCATGAAGTGCAGCATGTCATTGAAAATTCATTTTCTGCATTCGCACTTGGACGTCTTCCCTGCTGATCTTGGTGCATTCAGTGAATCAGTGACAAACCTGGAGAAAGGTTTCACCACGACTGTGCAACCATGGAAATGTGGTATCAAGGCAACTGGAATCCATCAATGCTGGCCAACTATTGTTGGACACTGACACACACGAGAGGCATCAGATGCTGAGTACAAAGGAAAATTAGCAGCAAAACATTTTTGGGTCAGTTGAACTAATGAAATGTGTCAGCATCATTATGCAATTAAACACGCTAAATTCAATAAAATGTTAATTTAATGTTTCTCCAACTTCCTACGTGATACAAATAATATGAAATTATCTTTAGGTTCAGCTTGAAGTCTATCATAATCCCCATTTTTTTCATAAGTAAACTTTAAAAAAAATTTGTTGTCTTTTATTCCATTGGTACATCCCAAAAATAAATTTAAAAAGGCTTCCTTCCCTGAGTAATATTATTATGTATGTATGATTATACATATATGTGAGCCTTACCTGATGAAACTGATATGTGTGGATTCACAAAGGGTTGCCTCACCTGCTAATACGCCTGCCAAATACAGCAGTCCAATACGCATGATCCCATGGACCATCTCGAGTGGCACTCCAATCATCAACTGTAAAAATGCATTGAACCCCAGCTGCTCCAGCCTGCAGTAACCATAAAACCTGCATTAGAGGCAAACTCATTTAGCGTTTGAGAATTCTGAACATTGCAACTGTTGGCATGAACTCAACTCCCAGTTTTGATTAGTTCTTAATAAAACTCTACTGTATTTTCGTAATCTAACATGCAAATATTGTTGCCGAATTTAAATGTTCAACAGATAAAGATTCAAAGTCACTCAGCCCACAATAGAAATGTCAGATATTGAATAAAATAACAGATATTTCAGATTTCAGGCTTTAGTATAAACCAAACTGAAGTCAAAATAAATCACACACCAAAAAAATCAGGCAGTTATTCTACAAACTAATCAAAATGCTATGAGGCAAAACCCTTACCCTTAAATATTTCAGCAAAATCACTCATGGTTCCAGTCAATCTACATGATTGGTAGATTGAGGCATACATTCTGTTTGTAGTACAATTAATTGTAAAAAGCCAATACAGTTTCAAGTATTCAGTGAGTAAGGCGAGCTTTCTCGCAATATGCCCAACAACTAAAAATGTAGATTTCATTTTTTTTTGCTCAGAAATTTGATGGAATTGCAAGCTGATAATAGTGTGGCAAGGGCAGTCGAGAACCTGGGATGTTGGTGGATGATTGATCTAACAATGTACCTACTTCCATAGAACATGAACTTTAGGGATGACAAAATAGAGCAAGGGCAGAAAAGGAGAGTGAATTAAAATGGGTGAATTTGATGCCAAATTAAATGCATAAAGTGTAATAAAGAAAAGAACATTTGTATTAAGGGAAAACTGACAAAGAAGATAAGTGTAACAGAAACAAATATATGACATTTTAATAGCTCCTAATAAGATTACAATTGGAATGAATAAGACTCCACACATATAACTGATCACTTTCTGGGCAACAGAAATTAATTGTCAGTCATTAACAATTAGCACAACATGAAAAGGGTTCTTACACTATTATTTACTAACTGATTTTTTTGTGGTCAATTTAATGGATAATTTATATCCAAACTTTATAAATAATGACAAGCTGGAAAATAAAAGTAACACATGAGATATGCAAATTGAGCAGGCAAAATGTTGATTCATAATCTGCTGGGAAACTTCCTTGCTAAAATTTGTTGGCTGAATTACAGATTAATAACTAAACTTGTCATTCAGACATCATCATTTGTTCCACAATTTTGCCCCAACATATTTAACCATATCTATGGAGGAAGAATTAGATTTGTCACTAATATGATGTGGTCAAACAATGGATTTTTTTTTTAAAAAGATAACGATGAGACAAACAAACAGGACATGTCCCTCACAAGAAGTGAAGCTGAATTTGATAGATCACAATCAAATCAAGATTGTTCAAATAAGAGTTTACGCATGTATTCCAAGCGTTGAATAATCAAACTATCTACCATCCATTCCAGACATGGAAAGAGATGCCTTCAATTCAACTTTTGCGTCATTGTACCCCAAGACAGATCACTGCATTTGGAATAGCTCCGGAGAGAAATCGGAATTCGCAAGTGACTCTAATATTTTATAGACAAGGGACCCCATTCTCTTACTCATGCTTTCCATACAGGTGCGTTCAGACCTCAGGGGTATTCCTGAACTTCCCACTGTCTGCCACCTTAATTATGCATCCCACTCCAAATCTGACCTTATTAGTCTGTGGCCTTCTGTATTGTTACCATGGTCCCAATGCAAGCTTGAGAAACGGAACTTCATCTTCTCTTAAGGCCTCATTGCAATGTTCTGGACTTGATATTGAACTCAACAACTTCAGGTAACAATTTCTGTTTGTGTCTGTCATAGAACATAGTTTAGGAACAGATCCTAAGGATTATCTCTTAGGTGATAATCTAAACTAACCCCATCTGCCCATGCATGGTTTGTATCTCTCCGTTCCTTACCAGTGGCTATCTAAATGCCTCTTTCATGTTACCTGCTTCTACCACCTCCCTTGGCAGTGCATTCCAGGCTCCTGCCACTCTGTGTATTAAAAAACTTGCTGAAAAAATCTCTTTTAAACTTTCCTCCTCTCACTTTAACCCTATGTCCTCTCATGTTTGACCCTGGGAAAAAGTCATCCATCTCTGATATTGTTGCAGCTTGTTTGGGTTTTTCCTGTTTTCTTCCTTTTTCCTCTCAGTGAGTGGAGGATTTACTTGGATTAACCTGCGGACTAAGTCTTCCTGTGCTACATTTCACAATTCCTACTTCTTTTGTCCACGTTCTTGATCTCTAACGACTCCCATTCACTCACTTCACAGATAATCTTGTTTACAGTTTATCCCCATGGTCACCATAGTTTTACTTTTTCAGAGACTACTGCAGCTATCCCTACCCCCCTCTGGCACACATTAATAAGCTTCTTCCATTCTCCTTCCCAATTCGAAAAGGTTAAATCTGTTCCTTTTTCCGCAAAAACGGCTGACCTGCATAATATTTCTAACATTTTATGTTCTTATTTTAGATATCCAGCATCAGCTTAAAATTTCCGCTTATTCATAGTACAGTACATCACAAGAACAACGTCTGTGCCAAACATGGTGCCAAATTAAACTAAAACTCTTCCGTTTGCACATAATCCACATCCCTCCATTCCCGACATATTTATATGTCTATCTAAAAGCCTCTTTTCCTCTTGAACAAAACTATCATGTTTGTTTCCACCAATACCTGTGGCAGTCCATTCTAGACGCATATCATCCTGTGCCCTGCATATTGCCTTTCAACTTTCTGCTTTCATCTTAAATGCATACCTGTTTGGCTGGAGAATATAGCATAGCTTTATCTATATTTTCTCTTGCTGTAACATAACGAGATTCCATTCTCATTACCGGGGATTTATATTCTCAAAGCCAAAGCTAAATTTCTCCATTTAATTCTGAGTGAAGCTTGTCTCATTGGGAAGGAGAATGGAAGAAGCTTATTAATGTGTGCCAGAGGGGGGTAGGGGTAGCTGCAGTAGTCTCTGAAAAAGTAAAACTATGGTGACCATGGGGATAAACTGTAAACAAGATTATCTGTGAAGTGAGTGAATGGGAGTCGTTAGAGAGCAAGAACGTGGACAAAAGAAGTAGGAATTGTGAAATGTAGCACAGGAAGACTTAGTCCGCAGGTTAATCCAAGTAAATCCTCCACTCACTGAGAGGAAAAAAGAAGAAAACAGGAAAAACCCAAACAAGCTGCAACAATATCAGAGATGGATGACTTTTTCCCAGGGTCAAACATGAGAGGACATAGGGTTAAAGTGAGAGGAGGAAAGTTTAAAAGACAATAATATTAATTAAGGATGGTATGGTTTATAATGCAAAAGATCAGGAAAGTATTTTCCAGTTTTTTTTTGTGAGGACAATGCTTTGATTGTCATAGGGTTTGATAGTATGGAAGAAGGCCTTTTGGCCCAACTTATCCATGCTGAACAAGTTGTCCCATTTTCCCATGTTTGACGCATATCCTTCTACACCTTCTTAACTGTGAACCTGTCTAAACATCTGTTATAAATTCCAATTGAACCTGTTTCTACCACTTCCTCTGATAGTCTGTTCCACATACCTACCACCTCTTGGATCCCTTTTCCCTCTCACCTTAAATCGATGCCCTCTTGTTTTAGCTTCCTCTATCATGGGAAGACTATGATTATTTACTTATCAATGCCCCTCATGGTCTTGTATACCTCTATAAGGTCAGCCTCAGTCTCCTATTTTCCAGGGAGAAAATTACCAGCTTATCCAGCCTTTCCTTATAAATTAAATCCTCCAGTCCTGGCAACTTCCTTCTGGATCTTTTCTACACAGCTGTCAGTCTCACCATCTGTAGTTCCCTGAGTTATCCTTGTAGTCCTTCATTAAGAAAGGAGCGACATTAGCCGCACTTCAGTTCTTAGATGCTGCTGCTGAACGTATTCTGAATCATATCAATATGGATACAACAGAAGGATTTCTCCTTGCCATCATTTTTGAATATCTGTGTCACTATTCATTAAATGCTTAATCTCTGACAATTTATACTTCAGAATTTTAAACAGAAAATGCGAACAGAAAGAATCTCAGCAATATGTTAAGTATAAAGTTGAGGATTGGTACAAATTTAGAATGTAATCATCCTTTTAAGTTATGTGCTGAGTTTAATACTTGGTTGAGCATACATAGTTAATACAAAGCATCATTTCACATGCATCGATGACATTGATTCACTATGAAGAGCTGAAATAGTAAAATAGACAGAGGCATTTTAATATCCAGCCTTTTCTATGTATAAGGTAATTGTTTGAAAACAGATGCAAGGTATATTTGAAGTATTTTTCTCCTGAGAACAAAGATACGCTTTCAACCCTAACCTTAGTGCTGATGCATTGTGAAGTTGTTTCTATCCAGCCACTGGTAACAGAAGGGTTTTCAATTACAGACCGTCAAAATTGCAATCAATCATTACTTGAACCTTAAAAAAACACATTCAAGGTGATACTGAGTACAAAGAATTTCATGCCTATCAAATCTCCAATTGACTTAAAAGGAAAGATTCCTCAAGTATTTCAACACACATGCACAGAGATTTTTTTTCCACCTTTTCTCACAGGTTAGTGCTTCTCTGTCGACGACACATTTATCTTCACTCTGAATGCCTTCTCCATTTAACACATATTAAAGCTCTGCATCTCCTATCAATTAGCAAATACAATAAAAACCCCTGGTATCTGGCACCTATGGGGATTGGAAGGTATAAATTAGTTAAGTGAATTTTCCAGTGGCTTGAGATTGCATGTTGCATGGAATGGCGAACTAGCTGGTGAACTAACAGCGAGGCACATCGGTTTTAAACTTCTGTACATTTACGTATTTATTTTTCGTGACTTTCCTTGCCAGTTGCTTGAATTCTGGATAACAGGGGTTTTACTGTACATGAATCTCAACAGACATTACATATTGAATTATTCTACAGATCTTGTGAGAGACATGTACAGAGTTAGCAAGGCATTCTGCTTAAAGAAAATACTTACTTCTTAAAGCAGATATTATAAATCAGAAGAGTTATTCACCTTAATAAACTACCTGAAAGTTTAGTGATAAATTCCATCTGGCTTTTGAATTCAGATCAGCCGATGTGATGTGAGTGGTAGTTTAGTAGACAGAAGTAACGACATTTATGGCATTGCACAGTGCTCATGTGTGCAATATCTTTTCTAATTTGAAATTATAATCTATAATTTAATTTAGACATACAGCTCGGTAACAGGTCTTTTCGATCCATGGGATCCATTTACACCCATTTACACCCAATTGACCAACAACCCCAGTACATTTTTGAATGGTGGGAGGAAACTGGAGCCCCCAGGGATAACACGCAGACATAGGTAGAATGGGATTCATACCCTGGTCCCGTTCGTGGTGCTGTAACAGCGTTGCACTAATGGCTATGCTAACTGTGCCACCCCACTTCTGAAAACTAATCATGATGTGGGTGGCACAGTTAGCATAGCCATTAGCACACCGCTAATCAGGGACCAACAGAGCTGCCCAAAGTCCATCATTACCTTTAAGAGTCCTCCTGGTTAAAAAAAACACAATGCTGGAGAAACTCAGCAGGTCAAACAGTGCTTTTTATATAGCAAAGATAAAAAATACATAACCAACATTTAGGGCTTGAGCCCTTCATCAAGGTTTGGAAAAATATTGGCAGGAGTCTGAATAAAAAGATAAGGGGGGAGGCGTGAGGGGAGGAGCATGGAGGCAAAGCAAGGAGGTAATAGGTGGAGAAGGGAGGGAGGGCACAGCAGTAAGTAAAGGGAGGAGGGATGATTCAGTGAATAGAGAGGGAAGGGGTGGAGAGCTGAGGGAAAGAAGACAGGGGGAAGGGAAGGGGGGAGGAAAGCAGAGCAGACTAGCAGACCTTGATGAGCACATCATGGGTGTTGATGATGACATCGGGCTGTCTCATGTTGATGATGACATCGGGACTCCCTCATGAAAGCATGATGAGCTCACTAACTTCATTCACTTTGCTGCTAACTTTCACCCTGATCTCAAACTCGTCTAGTTCATCTCCAGACACACTCTCCCTTTTCTGGATCTCTCTGTATCCATCTCAGGAGACCAGCTTTTCACCAACATTAATTACACAACTACCTCAACTACACTTTCTCGCACCCTATCCCCTGCAAGGATTCTATTCTTTATTGTAATTTCTCCATCTCTGCCAAGATGAGGTCCTCTAGTCCAGATCTTCTGAAATGTCTGCCTTCTTCCACAAACATGGCTTCTTCACCATCACAATCAACTCAGCCCTCACCTGCATCTCCTCCATTTCCTGCTCATCTTCCCTGGCCCCCTCTGCCCAGACATAACAAACACAGGATTTCCCTTGTCCTTACCTACCACTCAACCAGCCTCTGCATCCAACACATTATCCTCTAGAATTTCCAGCACTTACAACAGGATCCCATTACCAGACACATCTTCCCTTCTTGTCCTATCTCTGCCTTCCTTAGGGACTGCTCCCTCCATTACTCCCTCGTGCACTTACCCCTCCCGACCAATTGCCCCCTTCCCCCCTCCAGCACCTCCCCCTGTGGCCACAGGAGGAGCCACATTTGCGCACACACCTCCTCCCTCACCACAGTCTGGGGCCCCAAAAAGGCCTTTCAAGTAAATTGTGTATCCTCAGGACTGATTTACTGCTCCCTTTGTGGCCTTCTATACATTGGAGAGACTGGGCACAGATTGGGAGATCACTTCGCTGAGCACCTTCGGTCCCAGTGGCCAACAAATTCAGTTCTGCATCACACAATTGGAGGAACAACACCTGATTTTTCCATCTGAGCACTCTTTTTTTAAAAAAATATTTTATTTTTGATTTTATCAACAAACAATACCAAATTATCATCAGATAAGTAATTAAACGTGAATCATTAATACATGTTCCAAATATGACCCCTATCCCTCCCTCCCCCAAACAAAACCCCTAATGAAGAAGAAAAAGGTGAAAAAGGAAAAAAGTAAAAAAAAAGAGAATGATACAAGAGAAAGAAAAAAGAGAAAAAGAAAGAAAAAGAGAAGGTGCTATCAAGATCTGAAATCTAATTCAACAAAGAAGAGGCCCAGTTATTTTTATCTAAATTTCAATAAAAGGAAGAAAAATAAACAGATTAAGTATCTTATTTATTAAGTATTCAATCCTACGTTTGTAAGTAGGATTCCCACACTGGCAAAAACATGTTAT
The DNA here is from genome assembly GCF_036971445.1 of Narcine bancroftii. Taxonomy (NCBI): domain Eukaryota; kingdom Metazoa; phylum Chordata; class Chondrichthyes; order Torpediniformes; family Narcinidae; genus Narcine; species Narcine bancroftii. Next base: position 16,200,770 of record NC_091480.1, read on the forward strand.
TTTATTCCTTAAGTTGTAAGTAATGTTCTCCTTGGGAACACAACTATGCATTTTGGTATTCCAATGAGCTATTTCTAAGAAAGAATCAGACTTCCAGGTAACTCCAATACATTTCTTCGCCACTGCCAATACAATTTTAAGAAACTCTAATTGATACTTGGACAGCCTGACTGGACACTCTCCAGTTGAATGGCATTAACATCGATTTTTCCGGTTTCTACTAACCTGCTCTCCCTTCCCTTCACCCCCCCCTGTCTTCTTTCCCTCAAATTTCCAAACCCCTTTCCCTCTCCATTCACCGAGCCATCCCTCCTCCCCCTTACCTTTTTATTCAGATGCCTACCAACATTTTTCCATACCTTGATGAATGACTCAAGTTTGCTATATAACAGACACTTTGACCGGCTGAGTTTCTCCAGCCTTGTGTATTTACTTCAACCATGGAGTCTGCAGACTTTGGTGTTTTACTTAGGGTCCTTTTAGTATTTTATACTCTTTAGTGCACAGTGGCATCCAAGGATCAGGAATCCATGTCCTAGATGGTTTTGGATAATTAAGATGGGGCAAAGGCTTTACACACTCCTTTATCACACCATCTGGCCATGTCAGTTTGAGAAATATAATTCAGAGACTTGAAGATTGATGGAGAAAAATAAAGGAGTAACGTTACAGGATTGCAGAAGTTGATTTGCTAATGAGTAGCGCAGTTTATTTTTATTCTCTAAGTTAGGGCAATGGATAAATTAAAGGAAATGCAAAGCAGAACAGGTAATACTTTAATGAGTTAATAATCTCAATTTAATTAACTATTTGATGCGCACCAACTAAATTAGTCAATTAAATAAAAGCTACAAAATTAAATAAAACAGCCGTCAATGAATCTGGAAGCAGTATATCAGGGGCCTGATAGAAAATTTGAGTTGGACTAAATCAGAGAGGGGACCTCAGTCCCATTAAATGTACATCTGTATCAAATGCTAATTGCTGAATGATTCTTGTGCCCTAGCCCTATACAGAAAGTATAAGCCAGAGGAGTTTGAATCTGTTCTGAATCTTGAGCTAGGTCCTGCAAGCAATTTTAGGGAGCTGGAAAGAGACAAAGAAACAGGACTTTGAGATGATTCGAGGCTACATGCAAGCGATAATAGAAATAGAAGCTAAAATCCTGGTTCCAGACAAGCTGCATATCAACAGATCTGGACTCAGTGCCCTGGTGGGGTTCAGGCGTTAACTTATACTTTGAAAAGGACAATGGAATGCAGTTTTAGAAAGGAGAGACAAGTGTAAAAAAAATGAAAGAGACTGATAATCCCAGATAATTCCAGTGTGTCAACATCTCTGAGAATCAGTCCTGAAGCCTCCATGTTGATGTAACCGGTGGCTATACTTTGTGAGGAGTTTGAGAAGACTAAAGACTCCCAAAACCTCTACAGGTGTACTGTGAAGAGCATTCAGTCTGGTTGCATCACTGCCTGTCATGAAGGTGCCAACACTCAGAACAGGAAAAAATATCCAGAGGTTCTTAACTTGGCCAGCGACATCACAGGCACAAGTCTCCACTTCATCTACTAGAGGTAGTGTCTTAAGAAATTAGCCTCTATCCTCAAGGACCCTCACCACCCAGGCCATGCTTTCTTCACTCTGCTACCATTTGGAAAAAGATGCAGGAGCCTGAAGATGAGCACCCAGTGATATAAAGACAGCTTCTTCTCCTCTGCCATCAGGTTTTGAATGAACAATAAATCACAACACAAACTCGCTTTGGCTTTTTTAATTTAAAATTTAAAAAAAATGTAGACATATAGCACAGTAACAGGCCAATTTGGCCCTACGGGTCTGTGCCACCAAATTTACATCCCATTAACCTACAACCAGGTACGTTTTTGAGGGTGGGAGGAAACCCACACAGATAGCATGGGATTCGAACCCAAGTCCGGTCCCATGCACTGTAAAGGCATGGCGCCACCATGCTGCCCTTTTCTTACACTATATGTATTTATTTTGAAATGTGTTTTCCAGAAATGTTTGAACTGTGATACTGCTGCAAAATAATGAATTTTGTGACAATGTTCATGACAATAAATTCTGATTCTAATTCTGAATCCCAAACAGTACGCTGCTAAATTGGATGTGTCTAAGATGGAACGTGAGAAGATCAAAGTGAGATTTAAATTGCATATCTATAGAAACATTAACCATGGCAAATAAGGCTGGTGAGTTGAAAAGAGAAAGAAAAGAACATTTGTGAGGAGGGCAAAAGAGTGGATTATTTAAGTGTTGGAGAGATGACGTTCTGTCGGATCGTGAACTGAAAGCATAGAATTCAGAAACAATCATTGCATTATTGAAGAAGGCACGCAAAGTCATTGAAGAACCCTACCTCCCCGGAGACAGCATCTTTCAACTTCTCCCGTTGGGAAAGAGAAATAGACGCATCAGAGCCCACACCACCAGGCTGAGAAAAAGCTTCTCCCCACGGGCAGTGAGAACGGTGAATGGCCAAAGGAGCTGCTCACACGAAGCATCTGAGACTTTCAGGTTCATGAAACAATATTTATTTATTTATCTTTATTTATGAATATTTGTCTTTCCAGGGTCAGTGCCAAGTGGGGTGGGTGGGTATCCGCAGGCTGTCCCCCACCATGTGGTCTGGGCATCAGATCTGGCCCACTCCCTCCTGCATCTGTAGCATTTAGGTTAATGTCCGCTAGTGACTCTCTGCCTGCCCCCAGCCGCGTCACTTACAGGCGTCAAACGTCAGTAGTGTCTAGTGTCACTTGACGCAATACAAAGAGCGTCCTTGTGCCCCACATTGGAGGGGCAGATGGCATTAACGACAGGTAGGTCCCTGCCAGCACCCTTCACCTCCCCCCCACCGTTGACGGGTCCAATCCAACTCCCCCCCCCACCCCGTTGGAGAGACTAGACTTAGACTGAGAGATTGTTTCGCTGAGCACCTTCCCTCTGTCTGCATCAGTGACAGAGATCTCCCAGTGACCAACCATTTCAATTCTGTGTCACACTTCTTTGTTGACATTTCTGTCCACGGCCTTAGAGAAGGAACACTTTATTTTTCTGTCTCAGCACTCTCCAACAGAACGGCATTAACATTGACTTCTCCTGTTTCTGCGAACCTACTCTCCGTTCTCCATTCCTTCCCATTCCCTTTGTCTATTTTCCTCCAACTTTCCCCCTTCCCTCTCTATTCACAGAGCCATCCTTCCTCCCCCTGCTTTCTGATGTGCTCTCCCTCCCTTATCCACATATTACCTCCTGCCTTTGAGACTGTGCTCTTCCCCCTGTCCCTCTCCCCCAATCTCACTCCCCACCATTTTGTTTGGGTGGCTGCCTACATTTTGCTCATACCTTGATGAAGTGTTCAAGCCTGAAACATTGGTTATGTATTTTTATCTTTACTATGTAAAGTACACTGTTTGACCTGCTGAGTTTCTCTAGCATTGCGTTTTTAACTTCAACCACAGTGTCTACAGTCTTTGTGTTTTATTTCATTTTCCTATTGTAGAGAGAACATTTAGTGAGCACTGAATGTAATGCACCAAATTGGAAAATGTACAAGTGTTTTGGTCCCTAGATGTTGGGAAAGGAAAAGATAAAAGTGCAGTTGTTGCATTTCTTATAGTTGCATGGGAAAACGCTGTGAGAAGCAGAGTAAATATTAATGGAAATGGGAGAATAAACCAGGGAAATGCAAAGGTCCCATTGGAAATCTGAAAATGGGCAGGGGGATAGAAATCGTGTGTGGTGATGGCAATATTTTGAAAGTGGCAAGAATTCAGAAGTGGTAAGAATATGCTCAGGATAATATCAATCAATTTGTTTCAGACCCAAAGGAGGCTTTGCTGGAGTTTGAAGTGGAAAGTAACCTGATATTTAGGGAATAATGCTCATATCACTGTAAGGTTTCAATTGGCTAGGTAAACAGAAAAGGAACAATCCATAATACAGGATTTAAGTGGGGAAGGACGTTTAAATGGATTGAAAATATTTTGCTGTGAAAGTGGAATCAAAAGATTAGCAAGTGAAACTATAGACAAACAATGGGAATCTTTCCATGTACTGTCAAGGTACATCGTTGCCAGGTCAAGAGTACATCAACAACAAGTGGTGCTCCACACAGGATGAACAAGAAAATGAATGAGACATCTAGTATCTCACAACCTCCATGGTTATGGCCAATTTAGCAGCAGCATTATTTTTGATAAAGTGCAAAGAATCGACCACGTTTTGTTCGGTTTTGTGCCCATGCCCTCTCCTGTCGCCCCTTGTTTACTATGACTTTTGGATTCTCATTTACCTTGGCTGTCATCCTGCTCTCATACTCTCACTGTGTCTCCTATTTTCTTATTCACTTGTGCTCTGGTATTTCTGTATTCGGCCTGATTCTCACTTGTATCTGCCACACACCCCTTTTTTTCTGCTACATTGCATTTGCTTTCACATTCATTATCCAGGAAGCTCTCTTTTCTGTTGATTTATCTCTCCCCTTTATAAGAATGCATCTCGATCGTGCATGAACAATCATCTCTTTAAAGGTTAGATTATATTTTTACCTGTCAATCTTCGACTTCAATTTATTCTCCCAAATACATTTTAATCTTCTTAAATAAACCTTTCTCCCCACTTAATTACTATAACAGTGAATTGTTTGTTGTCTGTTTCTGAATATAATCTAAACCTTCAATGCAATTGATCATTGCTCCCTTAAATGTCTTCCCTTGACACATCATTCCCATCTTATTATCTAAATCAAAAAAGGTTACGACGATGAGCACAGCAAATGCATGCTCATCAGTTTAACCTTGGCAACGTGAAAGCAGCTAGAAACAATAATCCAAGGCAAAATTAATAGTCACTTGGACAAATGTGGATCAATAAAGGAAATTCAGCACAAATTTGTTACAGACAAATTGTATTTATCCAACTTAAATGTTTTTATTCATGAGGTAACCAAGATGGTTGATGATGAGCATGTGGAATTTCATCAGGCACTTGCATATTATAAACATGTCAGAAAAATTGAAGTCCAGGAAATGAAGGAGGGATGGTAAGGGGCGGCACAGTTAGCCTTGCGGTTCGCACAATGCTGTTAATAGTATCAGCAATCAGGACAGAGGTTCGAATCCCGCGCAAGGAGTTTGTATGTTCTCCCCGTGTCTGCATGGGTTTCCTCCGGGTGCTTCAGTTTCCTCCCACTCTTCAAAACGGACTAGAATCTGTCGGTCAATTGGGTGTGTGGACCAAAAGGGTCTGTTTCCGTGCTGCATGTCTACATTTAAAAATTTAAGTAAAATAAACTGACATTAATGGTGAATGATTGTTTGCTGGGCTGGAAGATGCAATGAACTGGTGTTTCTTAGGACTATTGCTTTTGATAGTATAGATTACTGACCTGGCTTGATGACAAATTGTAGATGACACAAAATTTGGACATTTGCTAAACAGTTCATAAATCCTGGTAGAATGCACAAATGAAATGTAACATACAAAATATGAAGTAAACAGTTATAAATGAGGGGAAACAAACAATGAGAAAGTTGAAGTATGCATACATCTTTAAAGTGACAGGAGAGGCTGAGAAATTAAGTTGATATGTGGTAACCTTGTCTTGTTCATTAAAGATATTGAGTTGAAAAAAAAATCAAGGAAGTTTATTTTTCTTCTCTGAAGCACTGGTTCACTTGCAATTAGACTATTTTGTCTAATCTTATGTTCTAATAGTTATGGAAACAATTAAAGGCAAGAAAAGATCTACAAGAATGATCCCAAGAAGAGAGACTTCAATTAACGGACTGGCAGGGGAAGCAGGGAGAATGAAAAGAAATTTGATAGAAGTGCTAAAAAATCACGACAAGTTTACATTGTAACTGAAAATAAATTGCTCAAATTGGTGCAAAGTTGATAATGAGAAAATCAATACTTAAAACTAAATGGCAGACTATCAAAAGGAGACAAAAGGAATTGTTTCTCACATAGCTAACTGTCTTGGATTGAAATGAATCATATCACAGTTTGGTCCAAGCAATTTGAAGCAGAAATTTGCAGAGAAATAGCATTGCAATAGGGACCAAGTTGATTGCTCTTACAAAAAAAAACCCAGCATGGGCTTGTAGAATCATTACAGGTCTTTTGCGATGAAAATTTTAAGCTTTTGGATGGCATTTTCCAAATAGTCTTTTTTTGTGTTTGCTCCTATGGATGGATAGCAAAAACAGACAGTCCAGATTATGTAAGCGTTTGCATTCTAATCCTGAGAACTGTCCATGAACTGATTATCAGAAACATCTATTTTCTATTGCTACCCTTGTAGCATCGATCAACTTGCTACAATTCATTCATGTCATTGAATAATGATCATTAATCAATCAACAATTAAACTAATGAAATATATTCTACATCCAGTCATTAATGAAGCCAAAAAACATTTTAATATTATTAAAATTAGCTTGAAAAGGGTATGGGAAAATTTGCATTAATTAGGATGTTTTAAGTTAATCCTGGGGAGCACTGTATCTTGTAGCACTGCTAGTTATTTTTGGAGGTCAATCAGAGGTTCAGGGGTTCTACACAAACTTTCTCTGGTAACACAAGACTATCGCAACTGCATTTATGTCTGCAGAAGAGAAGCAGAAAGATGTAGAGTCCTGGAATCTTACAGCACCGAAACAGACCCACCAGCCTGGCTTGTCCATGCCAAGCAAGGTGTCCTCTTGCTTTAGTTCCACTTGGTCACATTCTTTGGCTTGGCTTCGCGGACGAAGATTTATGGAGGGGGTAAATGTCCACGTCAGCTGCAGGCTCGATTGTGGCTGACAAGTCTGATGCGGGACAGGCAGACACGGTTGCAGCGGTTGCAGGGGAAAATTGGTTGGTTGGGGTTGGGTGTTGGGTTTTTCCTCCTTTGTCTTTTGTCAGTCACTTGGTCACATTAAGCCTATCCCATCCATGTAATTATCCAAGTGTTTCTCAAAAGGAAATTTATGGACTCGCCACAACCATTTTGTCTGGCAGCTTGTTTCATATGCCTACCATCCTCTGAAAAACTGTCCCCTCACATCCCTTCTAAATACTAACCCCTCACATTATAGATAGCCTTTTGTCTTAGATTCTCACGCTTCAGGAAACAGATGGTCACTATTCACCTTATCAATGCCACCTCAAGGTTATATAGACTTCAATAGGATCCACTCTCAACCCCCTAAGCTCTAAGAAAAACCGGGCTAGTTTCTCAAGTCCCTCACAATAACTCGACTTCCCTAATCATGCAACAATTCTGTAAGTATCCATTGTATCCTATCCAACCTTACAATATCCTTCCCAGAGCTAGGTGACCAAAACTGCACACAATATTTCAAGTGATATTCTGATGAAGGGCTCAAGCCTGAAATTTTGATTATGTATCTTTATCTTTGCTTTATAAAGTACACTGACTTGCTGAGTTTCTCCAGCAATATGTATTTACTTTTACAATATTTCAAATCTTGTACAACTTCAACGTGGCATCCCAATACTTGTATTGAATGTCCCGACTGATGAAGGCAAGCATCCCAAATGTTCTCTTCACTACTCAGTCTACCTGTGCTACCATCTTTAAAGAGCTACATAGCAATTAGACAGCAAATTCCTACGGCTGGAGGAAAAGGAGACAGATGAGAGATGGATGCTCACATTCACCTGCAGGGTAGAACATCATGCCTTAAGTTAAATCACAAGGAAGTCTATGATAGAGATTATCTCCCTTAACTTCATTTAAGATAAAAATGGAGGCTACCATTGCACAGTCAAAATCAAGATTGTTTCTTATATTCCAATTTCTGAGGAAACTACTAGATTTTCAAACTAGTGTTTGAATGCATTTTAAAATTGTTTTGAGTGCAAACATTCTGTGGTGAACTGCTGTATTCCGGATTACCTGGTTCCACCCCGTTCTGTGACTGCACCTATGGCTCCTACCTCTTTGACCTTGTATAAAGCCTCAAACACCTTGACCCTTCCCCAGAAAGTCCAGATCACGGCACAGGATGAAGTCCCTGTCCATTATTGGCAACGAAAACAAAAAAAATTGTGAATAAAATTGACGCACAGTAAATAACTCAAGAAGCTGAGACTGAGTCACTGATTTACAGGCTTTTATTCACAATAGACAGGGACCTCGACTTGTGCCGTGACCCAGATTTTCTGAGGAAGGGACAGGTGTTAAAGGCTTCACACAAGATCAAAGAGGGAGGGGACACAGGAACAGTCACAAAATGGGCCGGAGGCAGGTAATCAAAACCAGCAGTTCACTACACATACATTCCATTTCTCTGCCTATAAACATAATCAGGATATTAGTGTCATCAAGGTATTTAATCTAAGGAGTAGTAGAAAATCTGTCAAACCTACCCTGCATGCATAAACATATAGGTGAAGAACCTCCAGACATGAGCTCTATGTCCAGGATGGTAGACCAGGGGACTTTTTATGTAGTCTGGATGGTAAGTCTGCAGAACCCATTTGTTTAGCATGGCTCCATAGCAGATAAATACAATAATCTGAAAGAAAAATATCATTGAAAATCTGAGTACTCCATTCATTCAGTTTTTTTACTCAGAATATATATTCAAATAAAACGCAGTTAAAAGGGATATGGTAAATTGGTGAGAGTGGAATTCCAAACATGTATAATTTAAAAAAAATAAAGTCAGAAGAAATAATTAGCATTTTCACCAACTTTTATTTTCCCCTTTCTAAGTTACTTTATGAACTATTTTGCTTTACACTGTATTCGAGCCTTCAGCAAAGTCATATCCTTTTTGGCCATACCAATATGACTTCATAAAAAGTGAGTGTTCCACAGTGTTCAGCCCTCAAACAAACCGGTTAAGTATTAAGTTCAAAGGCTCATTTAACAACTACCAATACACTTGGAAAGAGTTAAAGGAACGTTTTAGCCAAATTCCTGTCTCAAGCTGATATGGCACAAATATGAACTCATTGTCTTTCTCATTTATTGTTCTTAGAACCTTGCTGCGGATACATTCATTGTCACATGTCCTGAACAAAAATGAGTGGGCAATTTGATTTTGTGGAGCATTGTATACCAATTCAATGGAAATTAAGACAATTGTACAACTTGCAGCAGTTGAATCTTCAGCCCCCTTTCCACTGAACACAACTCATCCCCTGGGATCGGAGTGTTCTACCTTCAACTGGAAACGGGTGACTTTCTCCTGTCCCTTTTCCGCTGGTTTTATCAGCTTTCCAGCATCAACAAACGCCGGGGATATGAGTAGGGGTAGAGGTGGTTAAACCCTGGCAAGAAATGACGTCATTTGATGCCGGTGTTTGGACAATGTTCCTTTTCCACTGAAGCCTGTCCCAGATGATTCCTGGGACACGATGCTAGTGGAAAAGGGGCTATTAACATTTATGATACTAATTCAAAATAAAAATTAGTCAGAGTGATATTAGTACTTTGAGACATGCTGCAGTTTCAATCAGATGCTTTGATTCCTTCTGAATGTCCTTATATTAGCTACGGAAACTCATCAGCATTTCTTGTCGTTTATAATTGCAAAAGCCAATGTAACCTTGAGATTTCCAGTTTGATACATTTTAACATGGAAATCCCAACGCAGATGTTCATAAGATGTGATGTTAAGCATAGTTCCCCATCACAAGTGAGTTGATATATTGAGTTATTTATGATCTGTTGATGCATGAGAGAGTTTATAATGAAAAAGAAAACCATAATTGCTCAGTGTACGTAAAAAAAAAGACTTCATGCTTGCAAGTTATAGATCCCTCAGATAAAAGCATTTAAATATATTGAATCATAAAATATTAGAAATATAACTTCAAAAATACAATGTGCTTGGTCATCTGTTTTTTTTAAATCTTGCATGCATGTTCCACTCTTCAGTATCTTGTAAAATTTGTATAGGCTTAGGGACTAATGTGCTTTGTTGCTCAGCCAGCAACGTCAGAGCTGTTGGAGACAAGGTATCTCTTTGAACTGATGCCTGACTGAAAGGTGTCAAAAATAGATAAACTCACACCACAGGAGTCAATGCATTTTTGTGGGCTGCTTACTTCAAAGTCATTAGAGAGTATATACGAAACACTTAACATTTGTCAATTTATCCAATTCAGCTTGGAATTCATGAGGTAATTTAGCATATAGTTAGCAAATATTTTCAATAAAATGTTAATTTAATTTCAATTCATGCCTTCCATTATTAATAAACGACATTTGATGGATTGTAGGCTGATATGTGCCGATGTTAACTGATTTTCTTAATACTAAAACAATATTTCAAAGCAGACTGAAATGAACTAAATACGAGCATAGCAATTCAGCACAGTAGACGAAGAAGTTTCATTCTCAATATTGTTTTGGTAATACCCCCATGCAGAACTCATCTCTTTTTGCTACCAACCTCCATCCTGGTCTTAAATTTATTTGGACTTTTTCTGACACCTCTCTCCCCTCTCTAGGTCTCTCTGTCTCCATCTCAGGAAACATTATCTTCTGAAATCTATCCACTGACTCCAATAGCTACCTTGACTATTCCTCCTTCCATCCTATCTTCTGGAAGGATGAAATCCCTTTCTCCCAGTTGCTCTGCCTGCTCTCAAGATGAGGCCTTCCATTCCAGGACATTCCGTCCTTCTTTTTCAGAGATCGAGTCTTCCTCTCCACTAACGTCAATAGAGCCATTTCCTGTTTCGGGGAGTTCTGCTCTCACCCCTTCAACCATCCCCACCTTTCACCCCACCAGCTTCCACTTTCAGAACATAATTCTTCTTCATATCTATCAGCAGCAAACAGACCCTACCACCAGTCACAACTACCCCTCTCCACCCCTTTAAGCCTTCCGCCTTCAGAGACTCCCTTGTCTGCTCATCCCTCTCCCCACCTCTTTTTATGTTCCCTGGTACTTTCCCCTGGAACCACAGGAGGTGACACTCTTGTTCTTGCACTTCCTCACAGGAACCAAAGCAACCTCTCCAGGTGAGGCAAAGATTCATTTGTACCTCCTCCAACCACATCTACTCTATTGGGCACTCCCAATGTGGCCTCCTCTTCATTGGTGACACCAAGCGCAAATTTGGGGTTCATTTCACAGAGCATTTTGGCTCTGTCCGCAATGGCCAGCCTGAACTCCTGATTGCTTGCCATTTCAACTACCCCTCCCATCCCCACACCAACCTGTCCACTTTTGCCTTCTCTGCTATCAGAATGACCCCCACCATAAACTAGAGGAATGACGCTTCATATTCCACTTGGGCAGTCTACACCACAATGATAATAACACTCAATGTTCTAATTTTAATGAACAAATCCCCTCCCTTTTTAAATTTAATTTTGAAAAATGTAAATGTTTAAATTTAAATTTAGGCATACAGCACGGTTACAGGCCCTTTTGATCCAAGAGCCCATGCCACCCATTTACTCCCAATTGACCCACAACCCATGGTATGTTTTTGGAGGGTGGGAGAAAACTGGAACACCTGGAGGAAACAGACACAGGGAGAATATACAAACTCCTTAGAGACAGCGTGGGATTTGAACCCTGGTCCCTGTCGCTGGCACTGTAACAGCATTGCGCTAACTATGCTGCTCTTTTTCCCAGCTACTTCCGCTCTTCCCCCTCTATGGATCCATCTGGTTCCATCTGCCCTTCCCTAACAACTATTCCCCAACAGCTCTCATTATACCACCATTAGAATCTTCTCTTCAGATGGCAACACTGGCAGCTTTCAACTCCACTCTGTATGGCTCACCTTCAACCTGACCCCTTTGTTTCCTCTTCTTTACCCCCCTCTCTCTCCCCCTTTGTCTAGCACCAACTGCCTCTGCCTAACATCCTTCAACCTTCCCTGGTTCACCAATCCCCAACATCCCATGTTCAACGACTCCCACCATGTTCACATTATACTAGCTATCTCTCCTCTACACTCTCTGTTCTGATGAAGGGTTCTAGCCTGAAACATCGACAATTCTTCCTCTCCCATTGATGGCGCTCAACTCATTCTGTTCCTACGGAAGATTGTTTGTTGCTCATTCTAAGTGGACACTGACTAAAGCTGAGTATATGTTACCCCCAAGTTCTCCACTTTAGACTCTCTTTGTGAGCAATCTCCTCAACATATAGTTGGAATAGTGAAGGAATATATTAAAAAATCTCAGTTAACAAAGTATGAGAAAGCATAATATTTTTACACATATTTTGTCCAAAAGAATCTGGAATATACAAGATCAAGTAAAGCAATGAAACTGCATTTTTAAAAAATATATATTACTTATTCTTATTTTGCAATCAATTGCATTTGGAATTTCTTTTCTTTAGAATCTATCACCTATTTACATAAAGTTAAATTCTTCTATTGGAATAAATCTGACACCAGTCACTATTTCTATTACTTTATCCTTTAGCATGCATACAAGTATTCCAATTTTTCAGTCTTCACATTGGACAACATTTCAGTTGATAGATCAAGTACTGAAGCAATTCTTAATATGAGAAATATTAAGATTATTCAAATTTCAATGATCATATTACTTTTATATTCTGTATGACTAATTAATAAAAGGTCATTCTTAAAAAGACTTCCAACTTTCTCCCAGATCATTCTTTTTCCACTGCTTTGTCACATACAGACACAGAGTTCAATGTGGATTTTGGAAGTTGTGTGAAGTGACGACAGACAATGGAGGACTAGATTTCGATCTGGTACAGAACAACTCATTCCTCATGCTACTGGGATGACACATTTCATCCTACTCCATAAATTTTCCATCAAAAGCACTGGTGGATTTTTCTTTTTTACTTTCACACAGTACAGCAAAAAGATTGCAGGAATTTATTGCAATGCCTTTTTGGAGTTAATTTCTAGCACATGCTGTTATCAGAATGGAGTTTAAAAAAAAAGAATGAACAAAGAAAGAGACAATACTTTGACTGGACTTTACTCAACCTGATATTAACCTGAATGATGGTGAGGACTGTCATGAAGAGAGGTGGTGGGCAGCCTCGATACTGGCTGTAGTACCAACGCCTATCCACCTCACACGGCAGGATCTCATATGCTACATGCCTCACCAACCGTTTGTAGAAAGTTAATCCGGGTTCGTCGAGCAAGAATTCACGGGGCAGGTTCCTGTGTCCATTGGATATTGCCCTTCGGAAGCTGCTTGAGCGCTTGCTGCTCATCTGCAACAAGAGATGAAGGGGGCCTGTGAAAATAGCGAACACAAAATCACAAAGAAACATCAGAAAAATCGGCACCAGACTGACATGCAGGCACACGTGCACACATCAAAGTGACACAAGCATACACTGACCAGACTGAAAAATATCAAGTTTAATCCGCACAAAAGACAGACACAAACATGGGTAGACTTGCACAATCCACTGTCCAAAGAAGCATACCAGATCAATAAATGCATAGCATGCTCATATATATATGTACTCACACACCCACATACACAGGCAAATACAGACACATGCATGCAAGCTTGACATGTTGGATTGGTGTTCATACATGCGATGCTGTACCAATCAAACCAAAATACATATGGGCATGTGCAGGTGCTAGATTTTTCTAACTTTCATTTCCTAGCCCCCCACATGGATTCACATTCATATACTCCAAACCAATGCTGGAAAGACTTTCTCAGTAGAACTTTTCCAGACTGATCTGAATTAATTTCAGAGAAATTATCAAACTTTCCACTGTGGCAATATATTAAAATTAACAAGCAGGTAATGAGCATCTTTACTAACAGTTTCAAGAAGTTAACAGGTTTCATTCCTATCCTTTAGTCTAAAAGCCAATGCTTTATTCTACTTACTCCACAATGAGGATAAACTACATGATATAACATGATCTCTCTACTTCCATAGGGACCACTCGCTCCATGACTCCCTCATCCACTCATCCCTCCCCACCGGCACCACAGGAAATGCCACACTTTCGCCCACACCTCCCTCCTCACCACCCTTCGTTCTCATCACCAGTCTTCTCAAGCAAAACAACACTTAACTTGTGTATATGCGGGAGTTATCTGCTGGATCTGGTTGGTGCTCCTTTTGTGGCCTTCTCTACATCGGAGAGACTGCGAGTAGATTTGGAGATAGATTCGCTGAGCACCTTCACTCTGACCACATCAGAGTTAGGGATCTCCCAGTGGCCAACCAATTCAATTCAGCACCCCACTCCCATGCTCATGTGTCTGTTGCTTCATGCAAATTGGAGGAGCAACACTTGATTTTCTGTCTGGACACTCTCAAACCGGATGGCATTAACAATGACTTTTCCGATTTCTGATAGTTTACTCTCCATTCTCCTTCCCTTCCCTTTCTCTTCTTTCCTCCAGCTGCCACCCTTCCCTCTCCATTCAGAGCCATTCATCCTCCCCTTTCTTGCTGGTTTGCCCTCCCTCTCTCATCCACCTTTTACCTCCTCCCCCTATCGCTATACCTCCCCCCTCCCCACCACCAGTTTGTTTGGGTGCTTGCCTACATTTTTTCATATCTTAATGAAGGGTTCAAGCCCAAAATATTGGTTATTATATCTTTGCTCCATAAAGTACACTGTTTAATGCTGAATTTCTCCAGCTTTGTGTTTTTACATGACACATTAGTTAGCTCAAGCTCTTAATATTGTGGCTTATTTATATTCTTTCTTGCACTTGGATCCAAAAATGTTTCATAAGGACCATGAAGCATGAAAAGAGCTGGATTATTCAGAGTAATTGTACCTGGCCCCTGTTTCATGAGTCAAGGTCACCAAATTAAATGACCAGATGGTCTCTTGGGTAAAGTTTCTTTGCATAGTTTTAGCATTTCTTACAACATCCAAAGCCTTGAAAAAAATCATAAACATAATTCCTCCATATTGCCCAAGAAACATTTGGCTCTCAAACACCTTGAGATGAAACACCAGTTTGCATGCACACAAGAGCTCTGTTCATTCAGAAGGAGGGTGGGATGTGTGTGTTCAATCCTTTTCAAAGCCTTCCTTTAATCAATTGCATCTTGAGAGAACAGTAGCAATAATCAGCGATTCCAGCTCCCTGAAGCTGTAGATATCTTACAGTGTCACAAAGGGCTTATCAAGTCAAACACTGTTATTTGGAAATGTCAGAATGAAGAAACACCATCCTCCCGGGTGCCACATTCCAGCTCTCCTTACATAACTGCAATCATTAATTACTCAGCGTCTATCAACCACGTTGTTGAGGTTTCATGTGGCAGCTCACACCACCTCACAGCAGCTGCTGGCAAGTTTAGTTGGAAAGCTTCCACGGATTCCAATTTGCAAATAGAAATGCTCAATAAAAAAAAAACATGGTAGAATCTGAATTTTGCTTCAAAGAAGTTATTTCTGAAAGACTGTAAATTTAGGCTCAAAGTTTCACCTACGCCTTTTTTCCGATATAAAATACAATTACCAAGGCCCTTCATAATTTTTCTAAAAGTTCAAAAAAAGTTGCAAAATGTTATAAATTTATTTATGCCAATTCCAAGCCACCTTGTATAGGAACAGCAATTATTAGTGACTGAATTTATTAATTCATAAACACTCTTCTGTCAGTGCTGAACACAGGAAGTAATCCTTAAAAGGTCATAGCAGAAAACAACTTGCACTCTTTTTGGCTAATGGGAAGCATTGGCAAGGAACGTGTGCGCGAATCATCGGGGGGACGGGGAAGCTTCAGGGTTTGCAGTTGGCAGCGTCATTATACAAAGGGCCCTAATGTTAGGAACTTGCCAAGGAACACTTTGTAAGAGAGGCCCCTGTGATATTTTTGTACTTTCTTTGGAGTATTTTTCCCTATTCTAAATTTGAGGGCAGAAGGATAATTTTACCCAAAATGATAGATTCTCTACTCTGCCATTGGAGATAGAATTTTTTTTATCACTTCTACGCAGAATGTAGAATGAGGTTACCCTTGATTTGAGAGAAGTGCAGTCATTTGTGCTTCATTGCTCCTTGGAGTTTGCTACCAATTGTACAAGTGCTTGCACTATGAAGTTTTGATCAACCTTACTTTCAGAAACTTTGCTTCAAGTTCCATACAGCATTTTTCTGTTATCTAAGGTATTCTGATGTCAAGAAAGGCTCTATCAGTAAACTAAAGAATCCTTTTAGATTAATGCAATGTTTGCATTCACATGTGGAAGAAATGCACTGCAAGCCTTCCAGACAAGTAGATATTTACAAAGAGCACTTACGCCTCATTAATCTCTTTGTCTTTATTTTCTCACTATTTGGTTTTCTATTCATTTCTGATGAGATAAGTTTGAAACCACAGGATTTCTTCTGGACATTTAATCAAGGTAACCTGCCGAAACTACTTTGTGGTGTGGAGATCAGCATCCCTGTTTGGATCAGTCTGTTTGAGACCTGTTGGGGAGGAGCAGTACTGTGTACCTCGGGCTGTGAAACAAATGTGGCTCACCCTTCACATTAGTTTCAGCATTGTAAAACAATGTCTTTTCCATAATAAAGCAGCTCACGACATAATTCAGACCAATGTAACTGAAAGTCTTGCTATAAACAGATTTTGGGTGTTGCACGTCAATCCTTGATAATAACCAGCTTTCTCACACAGGAATGTGTGGAAAATTGATCCTATTAACATGACATTTGAGTGCACAATGCCTTTTGGGTGAAGTGCAAATAAATATCTAGGCTTAATTTTCTTCTTATTAATGTCTTTCTTGACAGTGTATACTCTTATTTAACCTTATAAGAATATGCAGGGTGAGCTTTTTATTTTGTTGGAACTCCACCATAAATTATCAGCACCTGGACATACTCGCTGGAATGCAGCTTGTTTGTCTTTTCTTAATAAATCCAGTTTCGTCAAGTTTTACTATTTTTGGTACACAGACAGCCAATCTGTTTGCTCATAGTTTTGCTATTATCTGATTCCACCTGCATTGAATTCACCCACCGTGATTGAATGAAGATCTACCGGGACCAATGCCTGAAGTGGGCGCACAAAATTGAAACTTGAAAGGCCAATATGGCCTGTTTCCACTCCGTAAATGGTTATATGGTTACATGGTTATATGGATGCACAGGTCATCAATTGTGAAACTGTTGGACTCAAACTCCTCAGACTACAATCTGAATTTTTAGGAACATATTTCATTGCTCTGATCTATAGCTCCTAATTAAGAATAAATCTCAATTTTGCCAGTTCACTGATCAAGGAGAGAAAATCTCCAATTTTTGCAAACCAAATCAGAGGCTTGAGGAAACAATCAAGCCTGGAAATCCAGCACAAGACGAAGGGAATGCTGGGCAGGCGGAGGTGTTGCCTTCCAAATAGGATATTATCAAGGGCCTTTCTGCCTACAGAAAGTATGAAGGGGGGGGTGGGGGGGAATCTTTAAAGCAAGAGCTTTCAGGCCTCTGCCCAAGTAGATTACTTACCCTCTGCCCAAGTAGATGACTTAGTTTTGCTGGGCTGTTGGTTTATATGCAAATTGTTGCATTGCTGACAACACTAATTACAATTCAGAAGTATTTAACTGATGATTTATGTGCATTGGGCTGTACTCGTAAGATACGAAAATATAAATTCTTTCTTTCTTTCAGTGTCAACATTGTCTGCTAATTCCTAAAGGACATGATAGAACCTTCAGGTAACAATCCTTCCAACAAATGCTCCCTATTTATCGTCCCTTTTTCCACATGAGTTTGTATTACTATAAACTCAACAACTACAATCTAAATATTCGGTGTTAAACACAATTTAGAAAAAAAGAACAACTTCTTCTTGTTCTAAACCAATACAAAATAAAACGAACATTCATCTGATTTTTGTTTATTGGGAAGGAAGAAGGAAAATAATGAGCAGGTTCGCATGGATATGATGAATCCACCAGGGGGTGGGGAAGAGCAAGCACCCAGCTCATGTATTCCTTATCAACACACGTTCTAATTAGCTTGCTATCATTTCCATGGCAACAGCCCTGTGGCTCTGCAGCTGTAACTATGGAAATCATGCCTGACCAACTGCAACATATGCTCTGAACTGGTTCTCTTAAATTAACTCTGGTACAATAATTGATGTACACCTGCATAACTTTCCCCAGCCTTTACATTATATTGGTATACATCAGGTTCTCATAAATACAGAGTCTGTCAAGCAGTTAATAGAATCTGCTTTCAAATAAAATTTAAAAAGTGAAGAACTGCAAGCTTCAGATACCAAATCTTCTTCAATATGTTCTTCTATCTTGGCCGACTGTGTACCAAAAATAGTAAAACTAGATGAAACTGGATTTATTTTAAAAAAACGAACAATGGATAATCTCTATAAGTTTATTAACTTAATCCATGCAGTACAAGGAAATAAGACGCCAACAGTGGCTGTTGCTTTAGATGCAGAGAAAGCCTTTGACAGGGTAGAATGGAATTATTTATTCAAAGTACTACAGAGGTTCAACCTACCAGAGAAATATATTAACTGGATTAAAGTATTATATAAGGGACCATTGGCAAAGGTGACAGTAAATGGATATATATCGAACCAATTTAAATTAAGCAGGTCAACTAGGCAAGGATGTCCACTAGCTCCCTCATTGTTTGCTTTAGCTATAGAACCCTTGGCAGAACTGATAAGAACAGAAAATAAAATAAAAGGGATAAAAATAAAAGAGAAGGAATATAAAATCAGTCTATTTGCAGATGACATCATAGTGTACTTTACAGAACCAGAATTATCAATAAAAGAATTACATAAGAAATTGAAGGAATATGGAGAAATATCGAGGTACAAGATCAATGCAAATAAAAGTGAAGCGACGCCAATGAATAATGCGGATTTCACAAAGTTTAAGAAAGAATCACCATTTAAATGGCAAACACAAGCAATCTGATACCTAGGTATTAGACTAGATAATAATCTAAGCCATCTATACAAATCAAATTGTCAGCCATCTTATAAATCTTGTAAAAGATGACTTAGAACATTGGAAAGATTTACCACTAACACTGATAGGAAGGGTAAATTGCATTAAAATGAATATCTTCCCAAGGATACAATACCTATTTCAATTGTTACCAATTCCCTTAACAGAGAAATTCTTCAATGACTAAAGAAAATAATGAGGAAATTCTTATGGAAAGGGGAGAAACCAAGGATAGTGCTAGATAAATTATTAGAATGGTACAAACAAGGGGGCTTACAGCTACCAAACTTTAAGAATTATTATAGAGCAGCACAATTAAGATATGTCAGATTTTTATCAAGCAAGGGAAAAACCAGATTGGACCAGGTTAGAGCTAGATAAAATAGGGGAGAAGGTACCAGAACATATACTTTATAAATGGGATGAAAAGCTGGTGCAACATAGAAGTTCATCAGTACTGCACCATCTGCTCAACATTTGGAAGAAGATTCACGTAGAAAGGAAAAAAACAAATTACCAACTACTAAAATTATTATTGACGCAAAATCAACTAATCCCTTTCACAATAGATAACTTTTCCTTTAGAGAATGGGAGAGAAAAGGGATTAAAAGAATAGAAAATTGTTTTTTGGGAAATAATTTATTATCTTTTGAACAAATGAAGTAGAAATATGGTATAACTCACAGTGCAATGTTTGCATACCACCAACTGAAAACCTACTTAAAGGACAAATTGGGAAGCAAGCTGAGGTTACCAGAAGGAAGCAGCTTTGAATATGTGATTGCAGACATAATGATAATTAAAAGATTTATAACAAACATGTACATCAAGCTGCAAGAAAAAGAGAATGATGAAATAAGCTGTAAACCCAAACAAAAGTGGGAACCAGATCTAAACATAAAGATAAAAAATGAAATATGGGAAAAGCTATGCTCTGGAACTATGAGAAATACAATAAACACAAGGTTATGCATGATACAATATAATTGGTTACACAGGCAATATATCACGCCCCAAAAGTTAAATAAATGGGACCCAACAGTATCAGATAGATGTTTTCGCTGTAAGAAGGAAACGGGAACAACAGTACACGCAATTTGGACATGTGAGAAAGTGGAAAAGTTTTGGGAAGATCTAACTCAGGTATTAAATAAAATCACAAAAAGCAACATACCAAAAAATCCAGAGATCTTTCTTCTAAGTAATATAAGAAGTAAAGAATTAGGCCTCAAACTGGATGAAGCACAAAAAATATTTATTATGATAGCCTTAGGTGTAGCAAAAAAATGTATAATGTCGACCTGGAAATCGGAAGAGAGCCTGAGAGCACAGCAATGGTACATAGAAATGAATAAATGTATTTCACTCGGAAATAAAAACATATAATTAAAAAATAAAGTCACATTATTTGAACAAATTTGGGAACCATACATGGAACATAACAGAGATAAGATACAATGACTTGATCTAGTGTGTAAAAGTAGATGACACAATTTTCTTGTTTATTTTCATTGTGTGATGACATTGTTTAATGGGTTTATTGTATTGTAAATGTTGAACGTTTAGTGGGTAGGGAGGGGAGTAGGAAGAAGGGAGGGAAGGGAAGGAGGAAAAAGGGGTGAAAATGGCACTGTATATTCAAGAGGGAAATGTTTGTGTGTATTTTGGTTAATATGGTTCATAGTGTGAAAAATAAAAAATTTAAAAAAAAATGTTCTTCTATCTTATGGATGCTGCGAGACTTGCTGAGTTCCTCCAGTATTTATGTGTGCTTTTTACTAAAATCACAACATCTGAAGACTTTTGTGTTTCACTATGCTCCTCTTTGCATTCAGTTCAATTCGCAATGTACCAAAAAAAAACCTAAACCCAAAGATATATTTTTTTAAACTTTTTAATCAAATTCCTTTTCCTCTCTTTCTCCGTGGTTAGCCATGTCAAGAGAGAAGCAATAGGAGGACATGCATTATAGAAAAACAGGTGACCTCATCCTGCTTTCTATCCAACTGTCAAAGAAATTTACCATTCTTAACAGAATCAGCAGATTCCGAATTTGCTCACTGGAACATGGGAAATTCCTGCCCACATGCACCAGTGCACCGGGCCTTAATGCCTGTTAACACAGAACAGCTAACTGTTGAACCTTGAATTAATTATGTTATAAAAGGAGAACACTGCTGGCAGGTACATTATGGTGTATAAAATACTAAGTAGATGGTTGAATTATAGATGTAAATACTGCATGGTCCTGAAGGCATTATTTTCTAGTTTACTTAAAATAAAACTGCTGATATTAGTGGTCTCATGTAGAAAGTGCAAGCACTCTATACTGGAAAGACTGAGATGAACATGACTAGACAGTAGATTAAATTTTAAATTAAGACATACAGCATGGTAACAGGCCCTATTGGCCCTTGAGCCCGTGCCACCCAGTAACACACTATTGACCTAAGCTGTTAAGGGTGGAGGAAACCGTAGCAGCCGAAGGAAACCCACGGGGAGAACGTACAAACTCCTTACGGACAGCGCCGGATTCAAATCACAGACACTGGTGCTGTAAGAGTTCGGTGCTAACCATTATGCCATCCCTAAATCTACAGAGTTCATATTGTTATTGAAACATTTGCTGGTAAATCATTGCAGTAATTCCAAATGTTTAGCTTTGACAGATCTATTTGTTTGCTTGGGGGCAGCAGCAGGTTCAGAAATTGGGTACAAAAAGCAAACGGCTGAAGGAACATAAGAAATAGAGTCAGCCATCCGGCCCGTTGAGCCTGCTCCGCCAATCAATGAGATCATGGCTGATCTGATGATTGGCTCATCTCCACCTACCTTCCTTTTATCCATATCCCTTAATTCCCTTACTAGGCAAAAATCTATCTAACCCTGTCTTAAACATATTTACTGATGTCACCTCCACTGCTTCAATAAGCAGTGAATTCCAGATTCACCACCCTCTGGAAAAAGCAGTTCCTCCTCATCTCTGCCCCAAATCTACTGCTCTGAATCTTGAGGTGATGTCCCATAGTTTTGGTCTCCCCTACCAATAGAAACAACTTAACTACCTCTACCATATCGATGTCTTTCATAATTTGATATGTTTCTAGAAATCCACCCTTGTTCTTCTAAATTTCAGCAAAAACAGTCCCATACTATTTAATCTCTCCTCAAAGGCTAACCTCTTCATCCCTGGAATCAATTTGGTGAACCTTCTCTGCCCCACCTCCAAAGCCAGTACATCCTTCCTCAAGAAAGGAGATCAGAACTGCACGCAGTACTCCAGATGCCATCTCTTGTACAGTTGCAGCATAACTTCCTTGCTCTTAAACTCAATCCCTCTAGCAACGAAAGCCAACATACAATTTGGTTTCTTGATTGCCTGCTGCACTTGCAAACCAACTTTTTGCTATTCGTGCACAAGAACTTCCAAGTCCTTCTGCAGTCGCTTGCCATTTAAATAATATCCTTATCTTCCATTTTTCCTTCCAAAGTGGATAACCTTGTAGTGGCCAGTGGGCCGACAGAGCAAACTGCCGTCAAGCTCGACGATCGGATAGACAGCACGTGGGATGAGATGGCTGCTCCCATAGGCTGCAGGAATAGTGGTCGAATCAACCAATCACTGCCAGCGGATTGCATGGGTCCAGATTAGGCCCCCTGCATCCGGGACAGTCAATCAGCTGCCAGATTCACTCAAGCGATGCCCTGGTGGTGATGCAGCCGGCTGCCTATAAAAGGCAGAGCTGCAGCCCAATAAAGCCAGTGTCAATTACACTCCCTTGGAGTGCGAGTCTTCTTCCTTCAACCTCAAGCTATGCCCATTATACCTCGAGCTGTAACCTTAGCGACCCGCTATAACCTCACATTGTACTCCATTTGTCAGACCCTTGCCGACTCATTTAACCTATCTCTCTGCAGACTTTCTCTATCTTCTGCACAATTTGCTTGTCCACCCAATTTAGTGTCATCAGCAAACTTAGATACACCACACTCTGTCCCCTTTTCCATATCATTTATGTATATCGAACTCAATGGATCAGGCTGCATCTGTGGAGGGAAATAGGTATGGGCCACAAGTATGAAAACTGAAGCAAAGTTAACTTTGATAGCATTAAATGGAAACTTGCAAAAGATGGATTGGAAGAAGCTGTTTGCAGGTAAAGAGATGTCTAGCACATTGAAAGTTCTTAAAAGAGAGATAAAGAGTTCAAGGAGAGCAGTTTCTCGTTAGAGTGAATTGCAAAGTTGGCAAGATTTAGGACCCTAGATGGCCAGAGATGTTGAAGCTTTGGTCAAAAAAAACCTACAAAAATAGCTTTATAAACAACTACAATAGTGTACTTAATTGAACTAAAAAGAGAGAACACAAAAATATTAATAAATATTCAGTTATCTTAGTGCAAAATGAAATGACTTAACAATAGAGAAGACTCTCCTTTTGAACTGTGGAGCAGTCCCTGCTTAGTGCAACAAGAGGAGGTTCAAGACCCTAATAGCTGTTGGAAATAATTTTTTTTGAAACTGAGAGGTGCTGGTCTTAAGGCTTTCATTCGTTCTGCTCGAAGGTAGCAGTGGGAAGATGTCGTGACCAGGATAATGGGGATCCTTTATGATGTCAGCTGCCTTACTGATGCAGCACCTCACATTGATGCAATCAATGGATGGGAGGTCAGAGCCTCTAATGGTCCTGGATATGTTTGTTACCTTCTATAACTTTCAGTGTTCCTGGGCTGTCAACCTCCCAAACCAGGCTGTGATGCCTGAAGAAGAGGCTAAGAGTGTTGAGACAGGGGCCAGCGGGGATGAATCAGGGATGAATAAAGGATGATCTACAAATGAGAGAAAGAAGGCATTGGAGTTTGAAGAAAGAAGTGGGTAAATAGTTGTGGAAATGGGGAAGGGAGGAACAGGTCGTGAGCTGGTGCAACAAGGCGAGACAGGGAACGAGAGAGCTGGAGGGTGATGAGTGGGAACAAAGGCTACTACTAGGATCTGATAAGAAGATGGTAATGGTGGAAATGGAATGACTAGCTGAAGGATAGATGGGACCAATTGAAACCAGAATGAGAAGGGGATCCAGTGGATGAAATATGTGGGTAGAGCAGTGGATGGACCCAGGAGGGAGGGGGATGAAAATGAGGTCAGGGGCTAGTGGGAAAGGAGACAAAATGGGGACTAGGTGGATCAGAAGAGGAGAAGGGTACGCAGAAGGTCAGGGTTACTTGGAAATGGAAAATTCAAAGGTTGTGAGTAAATTTTTATCTCACTAAAATTGTCTGTTCCAATCAAATAATGTCAATTTTCACAATGAGCTCAAATGTGTTACAGCTCCTCTTTCTCAAATGCACTCCTATACTTACCTGTTTTCTCTACTTCTTTCCTGTGGTTGGGTTCAGCGTTACTGCATTAAAAGCATACTGCTCTAGAAAATAGCACTGCCAACTGAATTTTCATTATTTATTTACAGGATCTATTAAAACATTTTTTAAAAGCATGCTTTAAATCGGTGTTTCCTTATCTGACGAACATAAGGGCCAAGCAAGGTTTTACATTTCTCTTTGAGCGCATGGCTCCACTGTTTCACCTTGCAGTGAGTACTTTATGGTTCTGTCACATTTAATTTTCTGTTCCCAAAGATTTGAGAATAAATGCTAACTCTCAGCAATAGCGAATTGCATAAAATGGCTATAAAGATAAGTGCTATAGACTTCAGAGAATAAAGGGAAGCAATGGAATGTTTTTAAATGAGCTGTTTCTTTTATAGCATTATACTCTTCCACCTATATGTTGATTTCCCCTCCACCATCTGGATGAAATTGTACTTTTAAAAAATACAACCATTGGCTGCTTTGTTGCTAAGGTCTCAGCATAGCAACCTATTAGATTATTTTAACAGCCCGTCACGTTGACATGACTACAAATAATGTAGCAACCAGGGAGAAAAAAATACTCATAATTATAGGACGTACCTCTCTGAATCCCACTCTCTGTCTCTTGCTAAATCCAATAAAGTATTTTGTTAATTGAATCAGCAAGTAAGAGAGACAGCTGATCTGTGAATACCATCTGGGTCAGATTAGAATACCATTTCACTGAGGCTGTCAGCGGCTTGAGGATGAGATATCTATAAAAAAGTTCTGGAGCATGTACAACATTGATTTAGGAAAGATCATCTACAGAGAAATTATTTGATAAAGTGACAGCCTTTGGGAGTGGATTTAATAGAGTACAATGACAGTAATTGCCAAAAGAGCTTTGATGTGAAGTTATTGTAAGTTTTTTCTCAACATACAAGCCCTTTCAACCCACAAGCCCGTGCAGCCCAATTACACCCAATTGACCCTGTATGTTTTGAAGGGTGGGGTAAAACTGGAGAACCTGGAGGAAACTCACGCAGACATGGGAAGAATGTACAAACAGACAGTGCCAAATTCGAATCCCAGATGCTGGCGCTGTAATACTGTTAACTCTAACTGCTACGCTAACCATGCTGCTCTGCATAACGTGACTAAATTTGTGTAAAACACTTGTTTATTGGTATTTGTATTGAAATCAAACAATTTTATTTGTATTCAACTATATAGAAGTAGAGGCTGCAGTTATGAGGCAATCATTACAGAGAGGTCTAGTCTGAGGTTATACAGCCTCTTACTGTTTCCTAATTATATCCTCATTTTTAAAATTATGGTATTAGCTTCCACTAATTATGAAATGTTGGTGATCTTTTGGATTCCCTTTCCCTCTCTGGTTATTTCACATAACAATTATGGAAAGATGCAGTTGCAATTCAGATATTTCATTTATTTCAAAGGTAACAGGACATTGCATCACTTTGCAACAGATTCTGTGAAGAAGGGTCCCCAGAAGACCAGTAGCAGAGCATGCAATAATTTACATCCAGTGGTTTTGAGTGGTTCTTAAATCAGCTCCACGCATCACACTTCCATTCAATTCAAGCTGATCCTCCATTACTGGTGTCACGAGTCTGATGAAAGCAGAACCTGGAAAAACCACCAAAGCTTCCTTATGCGAACACATTTTTAGAACAAGAAGCAATGTGACAAGATTAGTGCATTCAGAAGGTCAGTGTTGGTAAGAACAGGGTTTAGGTCTCTGGAGGTGCAAGGAACATTTATTACATGATTGATTAAACAAATACACTAAATCAGTTTTACAATCAGTGTTCACTAAAATTGTTTAAGAACAAGAAAATTAATTCCATTAATATAAAATAATAATAATTAAACTGAAATGGCAGTGACAGATATCCAGGGTCTGGTTTCGGCAGAAATCACTCTTCTGATTCAGAGGTTAGGCCAGCCTATTTTATTTATTTAGGAAGCTAATCATTGAACTAATTACAAGAGTAATTTATTGCCAGCAATATTGCAAGCAATTACAGCTACATCAAATGATGAAATTTTTCAAAGCTCATTATTGTCCATGATTTGGGAAAAAAAAAGACCCTCTAATGTAAGTAACTGGCCACTTTTTCCAAATAGCTATCGAAGAAACTGAGTAATTAGCTGGGTGCAATATAATTTAAAATTAACTTCTTGTTGAGGGAGAACAAAGAAAATAACACAAATTCCCACAAAATACATACATTATCACTAAAAATGTCTATCCAGTAAAGTTTTAAGTTTTGTTTGCTGTCCAACAGAATAATAGGTCAAAGATGAAATGGCAAGCTATATGGTGAAACAGGGACTGATTGCAGTAGGAAATGATAAGATTTTTGCCTCAGGTGTTACTCAAATTAGACTGAAGACAATGCAATAAAGCAGCAAGAATCAGCCTTTTACAGTACAGTTAGGTGATATGTTTGGCTTTTATTTCTGCTTTTCTGCCACTGGGCAAAAAAGGAACAGCCAAAATGTGTCAAGTACATTAAGACTCATATCTGTCTCAATGTGAACCGAATTTATCATTGTATTCCTTGTTTCACTTTGAATCTTTGTATTAACATTCTCTTCACTTTTAATTCACTTTCCCCTTCATGAAATTATTTATTCTACAAAGTGAAGGAAATTGGACCTCGTGTAGCATAGCCAGTTCTTTGTCTCTGCTCACAATATAGATCCAGTCACAAGAAAGGTCCAACTGGTTATTTAAATTTTTCTTTTTCAATATTTTTAATAGATTTTTATTAAGGAATATACAATAAAAGAGATTGATCCATGACAATGATACAACTGTATACAAAGTAAGCAAACACACTATAAGGGAAAAAAATTAGCATTATCTTTGAATCAATAATGTTGGATAAAATAGAAAAAAGAAAAAAACAAAAATAATAAAAATGTTATAATTGTGGCAAATCATGTTATATTTTATATTGTATTTAGATATGTTTTAAAGGAGATAAATTACTGTAGGTCACAAATAGACACTTCAAAACAGATCTCATTTAAAATGCCAGAGATCTACTCAAGCCAGAGAGTTCAGGCCCCGACTGCCTTTGCAAAAACTTTGAAGAATGCCTATAAAGACATCACAAGTAGGTGCTAATTGGACATGCTGTGGAGTAATGGATCATTATTTTAAAAGCAACAGATGAACCAACTTGGAAGATTAGGTCCAATCTGTCTGAATGGAGTTAGCTGTTCTAGGAAGGTCATGTGGTTTTGCAAGGAGAGAAAGTCAAACAGGTTTTTCTCTGAGAGAGAGAGAGAAATTCAGTTCTACAGTGCAGTAGCAGCAGCTGGGACAGGAACATGACAAGCTGGCAAGCTTGTGGAAAAAACCCATTTTGAAGATAGGTTGTGAGTTCTTAGTTCTTGTGGTCCATACAAGAGGAGATGGCTGCCTGTATAATGTTTCACTTGAAATAAGAGAAGCAAAAAGGAACTCTGTGGTGATCTGAAAGAGGTTATCATCTGGAAAATCCTGCTGGGGTGTTTCTTCAGCAAGACACTGAAGTGGCTGATTGGAAGGAATCAGTTTGTGTCCAACAAACAACAAATCTCTTTTTTAAAATAATTTTTCATTTAGTACTTCACCGTGAACCATGTCAGTAACAATATATACAAATATTCAGTATTAATATACACACAGTGACATTTTAATTTCCCCCCTTCCCCCCCACCCCCTATAACTTAAAGCAGGAAATGAAAGAAAAGGAAGAATAAATAAATAAACAATAGAAGAACATAAAAAAAAGAAAAATAAATCGTGTCATCCAATATTTCATATTTAATTATTTTCATAATTGTAACTTATCATGTCAAGAGATGAAGGTCTGAAATAGGCAGTTTCTAATAAAGTCTATGTATGGTTCCCAAATTTGTTCAAATAGAGCATATTTGTCTTTTAGATTGTAGGTAATTTTTTCTAATGGAATACACTTGTTCATTTCTATGTACCATTTTTGTATTTTTAAGGTTGCTTCCATTTTCCAAGTTATCATTATGCACTTTTTTGCTGCTGCGAGGGCAATCAGAATAAATCTTATTTGAACCCTTAATTTGATGAAATAGATGAAGAAGTTTGGGCCTTGTACAAGGAGGAACAAGGGTTCTAACTTTATACCTAATTCTTTATCTTTTATGAAGCAACAGATCTCTCTCTGAAAAATGACAAGAACCTTCCTGAACGGTAACCATTTACCTTTCAAGCACCAAAGCCTGGTGAAATTCATAAATATTAAATTCTGTGCACAGTATAAGAATTGTCTGATGCGAGTGAACTTGGACGAGTGAGAAGTGGGATTGGACGGTGAATCAAAAAACTTTTCTGAACTTATATACACACTACAGACATGTGTGCTTAGAATTAAAAGTTAGGTTAATAACAATAAGTTTGATCCTGTTTTCATGTTTAAAGATAATTAAAAGCAACTTTTGTTAAAATAACCATTTGTCTTGGTGAGTTTCTATTGCTGCTGGGTATTAAGGTCCTCTGGGGCCATAACATAATCAAAACCCCAAACCATTCTAAAGTTACTTGGTTAATATAAAGAGAGAGAGCAGTACTAGTAAAAATAAAAAGAAATGCAAATCTACGAGAATCACAGATCACTTAATTATCATTACCATTAAAGTTTATGGAAATAATTCAAAAACTAGCTATTTATCAAACAAAACAAGGCATCGACATTAATACTTTGCATTCTTTGACATGACAGAAAAAAGTTTTATTGAAAGAATGCATATTTGATCAATTTTGCACAAAAGAAGATATCTGGAGGTTAAACTACAGGACAACGCTACGGGTGTTCCTCCTTGTACAAGGCCCAAACTTCTTCATCTATTTCATCAATAGTCTTCACTTCTTTATGTCAGAACCAGTGCTGTTCACAGTCAATTACATAATTATGGCAACTGCTAAGATTACGAAGTAGTCCATGATTGCATTATGAAAAAACATTCAGGCATATTACATATGTTACACAAGTTCCCTGCAACAACTATCATTAACAAAAGAGAATCTAAACTATTTCTGCTTATATTCAATAACATTACAATAAATGAGGCATCCCACCATCAGCATCCTGAACCTCACTACTGACCAGATACTTAAATGAACAAGCCATTTACATGATGTGGTTAAAAAGAGCAGACTTGAGGATGTAAGAAACAATATTTTTTTTG
Organism: Narcine bancroftii; assembly: GCF_036971445.1. Classification (NCBI taxonomy): domain Eukaryota; kingdom Metazoa; phylum Chordata; class Chondrichthyes; order Torpediniformes; family Narcinidae; genus Narcine; species Narcine bancroftii. The sequence continues at coordinate 16,230,301 of NC_091480.1, forward strand.
TACTTTGTATTTTATATGAAAAATGTTTTGTCAATAAACTGTCAAAATGTACTTGCTTATTATCCTTAAATTTGAATTTTAAAAGTACCACCTGAAAATCTGGAAAATCCAAAAATCTGGACCGATCCATCAACTGAAGCAGTTCAAAGCAGTGCGTCAAGGGATGGACAATAAATACTAGCTTTGTCAGTGATATTGTTTATTCTGTGAATAAAATTTAGAAGGGCCGCAGGAAAATAAAGTTTTCATCATGTTCAGACCAGGAGCATCTCATATGTAAAATAGAAAGATGCAAAATAATAACAATTAAATAATAGATTAACCTGCTCAAATTTTCTCTCAATTGCATTTGGCTCAGGAATTGACTTTATTTGCCTTTCCTTTGTTGGAAATAAGACAGTGTACACACAATTAGGAGATTTAAGTGAGTAGAATCTATGAACGGGGTACAAATGAATTTATCTGAAGTAGAAACAGAAAATAGGGGAAGACACAGCAAGACCGACAGCATCTCGAGAAAGGTGAACAGTGTTCCTGATTCAGGTTAAAGACCCTTCATCCGTCTAAGGATCTTCAATTTGAAATATTAAATTTTTCTTTTTCAACCCAATCTGCTGAGGGTCGACGGCATTTTGTTCTTTATTTCAGATTTGAATTAATTGAAATTAAATTTATTGAATGCATCTTTTGCTTCATTTGCTCATCCATACTTTATGCTCTTGAATATTACTCAGAACTAGCTCCTGTAAATATACTTCTGAGGCAGATAGATGAGCTAGGAAAGGTAAAATCAAAAATGTTTGATTTTAAGTTTTCCTGCCCCAAGAGAATGCTTTGGGAAGAATTCTAAGATTGTTACCAAATTCTTCAGAACTTTAACAGAGTTTTCTTATGTAGATAGGCTGGTTTACTCAAGAACCCAACTTTCCATTGACCACCTCACTCCTCTCCTCAAACTTGAAATCTTGCCTAATCAAGGCGTTGAAAATATAGAGTTAATGGTTATAATGCTTATTAAGGACAATCTATCCAACTGATGGGGAATACCGTATATGCGTGTAATACTGTAGTTGAATATTGAGGTTCAAATTTTGGGGTAAAATTTTGGGGGGGGTGACTATTACACACAATACTATTTTTGACTGCAGTAGGTGCCCGTGTTGTTTGAGGCAACAGGAGCTCAGATGGGCGAGCGGCTGGCCGGGACCTGGTGGTAATTCCACAGTTTGGGCATCAGGAAATCGGATGGGCAGGCAGCCAGAGCCTAGGTGAGAGTCCGCGGTTGGGGCATCGGAAACTCTGGTGGGTGGGCAGCTGAAGCCAAAAATTGGTAATGGGGTTGGTCCACTCTTGCATGGTATTGAATATGATATGCATATATATATGTGGTTTGTTTTTGTTCTGTAATCACGTCTGACATGCTCTTTTCAAATTGGAATTCTACATCAATAATCCAGCCACCAGTAAATGAAGCAGTATGCTGATTCCTGATTAGATGCTTTAGATATTTGTATTGTCATCAGCCTTTACCAAGCCAGCTTAAATGTCCAGTGTATACCATACAATTAACCTTGTAGTTTTCCACTTGATGTATTTGCTTGGCATTTGGTATTAGAATTATTTTACATTACTAGTGTAAAATTCATCCATTAAAATATGTCACATTGGTGGTTTATTGTTAATTTATGATAAATGATCCTGGAGAATAATATGTTCAGGGCTCAGATGTGTCATTGACACGCAAAGAACACAAAAGAAAAATAACAGCTGAACACTTAGCAGTTAAAACAGCTGTAAAATTCATAAGGCTGTACCCGGTGGAGATTGCGAATGACGATCACAGAGATCTAAAAGAAACAAATATAGAAACAAACCTCAGAATTCCCAATGGAACATTAAATCTATGGCTTCTGAAATGCAGGTCTGAATTATTAATGACGCAAGTTCCACAGAGAGAAAATAAACTAAGTTCTTCGTACAGAGGATGAATTAACACTGCTACATCATGATACGGCTGATTAATTCCCAAGAATTGCACGTTTTCTCAATTTCTTGTTAATTAAATTAGCTTCCAGGTTGAAAATGATGCAGTTATGAACAATAATTATTATACAGTGCAATGAGCCAGTGAAATAAAACTAAATGAGACCATAGTTATTACACTGCAAAGTCCATTTTCATCTAACCTTGGTTCAAGGTTATTCAATTGCTTAAGAAATCTTGGGTTGTATCACATGCTCAAAATTGATGGAGTATTTCTATTTCAGCATTATTCATTTAAAGATTCCAAAGTAAAAACAGCAGACATTGGAAGCATTCAGCAGGTTTGACAGCATCTATGAAAAGATGAACTGACACTCTTCCCGAGAAATGGGAAAGAGAGTTGTAAAAAGTTCATTTTAAGCTGCAGCGAGTTTCATTATTTTTTCTTCTGCCAATTGCCCTAACCTTCGCATAGTTCATCTACAACTCTTCCCTTCCTTTCTGGATCTCCCCATCTCCATTTCAAAGGATAGTTTACAAGCTGACAGATTCCCTCAGCTGTCTTCATTTGAATTCCTCTCGCCATGCTATCTGTAAGGACTTCATTCCATTGACCTAGTCCCTCCGTCCCTGTTACACATTGCTCCTAATGATGACATTTTCTACACGGTTGCCTGTGAAATACCCTCCTTCCCCCTCCCTGGGTTTCCCCTCTTTTATCTATTTTTATTACCACTGCTCTTGCCCTTCTCCTGAACAGCGCAAGAATAAAGTTCCCCTGATCATTAGCTTCGATCCTCCAATTTATGCATTTAATGGTTCAGCCTTGAAATTTCTGCCAATGAACTTCCACATCAAGATACACATTTCCGACCTTTCCCCTTGAAGCAGTTCTCAGTAATCTTTCCCTTGGCAACTTCCTGGTTCCCACTAACCGCTCCCCTTGCCATGACATTTACCCACGCAACTGCAGGAAATGCAATATTTGTTCTTTCCCCTCTACTTCCCATTATCCCGGGACAAAAACTGTCCTTCCAGGTGAAGCAATGATTCATTTCAACTTCTTCCAATCTACAGTACTGGATTTGATGTTCACAATGTAGTCTCCCTTACATTGGAGAAGCCAAACACAAATAGAGTGGTCACTTTGCAGAGCATCGTGGTCAGTCCACAAGAAGCTCCACAGCTTTCCTTTGTCTCCATGTTGTTTTTTTTTTCATATCATTCCCACACTGACCTATCTATCCAGCAATGTTACAATAAGGTCCAATGCAAGCTTGAGGAACATCCCATCTTCCACCCGAGTACCCTGCAGCCTTCTAGACTCAGTCACAAATACCTGAACTTCAGGAAAATAATTTCTGCCTTTATCAGAATTAGCCACTTCTGCTATTCATTTGTGATTATGGCTCAGTTCTTCGCCTGATCTACTGACTCTGTCCCACAGCCCTGTAATAAGTGATACATCAACCAAAGAATCATAATTAACCTCCCCACTAAACCAATGCATAGATATTTCTTTTGCCCTTCACAACACCATCTCTACGATTGAAAATTACTTTTGAAAAAAATCTCACAGTTCTGATGAAGGATTTCAACTGTAAACATTAATTCTGTTTCTCTTTCCATAAATACTGTCCTTCTGGAATTTTCTTTTTTTTTAAATTTCAGATTTCCAGCATCTCCAATTTACATTCATAATACACTTATTGAAATAAGTATGTTAACAATAACAACCGTTTTCAAATGTCATGCATATTTGGTTGCTGACCGCTCTCAAAATGAACGTGGCTGTAATACCAGATTACATGCGTCAGTGATTTTCAGTTCCAAGTTGGATGCATCTAGGGCTCCAAGTCCAAACTGGGTTCGTCAGTGATTCTCAGTCTGTGATTGCATCCATTGGTGCATGTAACTATTCTCCAGACTGCTTGGAGCCCACATTTCCTCGGGCAAGGCTCATATTCAATGTCGACCTTAAAATTTTTAGGTGGCAAAGGGTACAAACTCTAAGCTTGTGGCTGAATTAGTAACTCCTCTCTTAGATTGGGTTGGATGTGCAGTGTTTAACCCCTTTATGGTTCAAGAGTTTCCAGTCCGGGTGAAATTCCTGACCCTACACCATGCATGCCATCTACACACATTAGCACCCTCTGCTGGGTAGCATACATAACTTCAACAGGAAGGGTTCAATTCAGAATCAGAATTTATTGTCATAAACAAGTCACAAAATTCGGTGTCTTGTCCAAACATTCATATAAACCACTTTTCCAACAATAAATTTTAAAAAAAATTGTGCATGAAAAGTAAGGCAGTGTCTTTGGATCATTGATTATTCAGGAATCTGATGGCAGCGGGGAAGAAGCTGTCCTTCTGCTTCTGAGTGTTTGTCATCAGGCGCCTGTACCTTTTTCCAGGTGGCAGCAGAGTGAAGAGGCATGGTCTGGGTGGTGGGGTTCTTTGAGGATAGACGATGCTTTATTAAGACACCACCTCTTGCAGATGTCCTCAATGGAGTTAACAACCCTCTGGAGTTTTTTCTTGTCCTGAGAGCTGGCACCTCCATACCAGACAGTGATGCAACCAGCCAGAATGCTCTCCACGGTACACCTGTAGAGGTTTTCAAGAGTCTTCAGTGACATATCAAATCTCCTCAAGCATCTCACAAAGTGTAGCTGCTGACGAGCCTTCTTCATGAATGCATCGACATGGAGGCTCCAGGACAGATCCCTGGAGATGTTAACACCCAGGAAGTTGAGGTTCTTGACCCTCTCCACTACTAAGCCCTTGATGAGGACTGGGTCATGTTCCCCTGACTTCCTCCCGAAGTCCACAGTCACTTCCTTGGTTTTGCTAATGTTGAACACCACTCAACGAGCTGATCTATCTCCCTCCTGAACGGTTTCTCATTGCCGTTAGTGATTCTGCCGACAAGTGTGGTGTTATCGGCAAATTTGTAGATAGCATTGGAATTGTGCCTGGCCACACAGTCATGGGTGTATAATGAGTAGAGCAGTTGGCTAAGCACGCATCCTTGAGGTGTACCTGTGTTGATAATCAATGAGAAGGAGACGTTGTTTTCAATTTGTACTGACTGGAGTCTTCCGATGAGTGAGTTAATGATCCCCTTGTGAAGTGGGGTGCAGAGGTCTAGCGTTTGTAGCTTCTTGACCAGCACCCGTGCTGAAGGCTGAGCTGTAGTCGATGAAGGGCAGCCGTGTGTATGATTTGCTGTTTTCGAGGTGATCCAGAGCTGAGTGGAGAGCCAACGATATTGCGTCTGCAGTGGAGCGATTATGATGATGGGCAAATTGCAGTGGGTCCAGACCTTTGCTAAGGTGCATGTTAATTCTGGCCATGACCAGCTTCTCAAAGCACCTCATCACAGTAGAAGTTAGTGCTACTGAGCACTAGTTAATCTCATCTTTCTGCAAGATTCCTTCAGCCAAAACATAGGTTGTCGTTAGAAAGGTGCATGAAACAAGATTAACCGATGCACATTCATTCCGTGGGTTAGATACCATAATCAATCAAGATTGCTGTAAACTGATTACATTTAATCAAGACTGCTGTGAATACACAGGTGTGGGGTATTCACCTGTTAATTATTGCAAGGATAGGGATGATTAGCTGCAGAATACCACACACCTTTTGATCCAACAATCAGAGCACTTCACTGCAAAACCACAGAACTGCTAAAAGTACATTTTATAAGTTCACTGCTAACATAAGGATCTAATTCAGAGAAGTTAAAATGCCACCCCTTTCCACCCACAAAGATAATGGATCCCCCCTACCAAATTGCCAGGAAGGTCTCAGACAGACATACTGCGGTGATATGTACGTATGACTGTGTATGGGTAGCTGACCCGCCCACTGATGACTTGCTCCCTAGTAACTCCTCCCCTTGTGACCCAGCCATAAAGGTCGACCTTCCTTCCCCCTGACCTTCATCGGAGCACATGGAATCGGGCCAGCTACAATTTAAAGTGTATTAAAGCCTATCATCTCTCACTCGCTGTCTTTGGAGTCATTGATAGAGCATACCACATACATTCAGAGTCATAAAGTGATTTCGTTCAGAAACAGGTTCTTTAACCACCATGTCCATGATAATCTAATTGTGCTTAATCCAATTTTTTTCCTGTATTCTACCACTAGCTTCCAGATTTGAACCACCCTCTCAATGAAAAAATTCATATTCGAAACCACTCTATAATTCCTTTAGGTTTGCCTAAACCCACATCTTCTGGATATATGCATCTTTGGCCAGGGGAAAAGTTTTTACTATCTACCCCATCTATTGACTCCAGAATTTTGTATATCTCATTCAAGTTAACTTTCGTGATAAAAAATTATCCAACCAATATAGTCTCTCCTTTTTAATGAAAAGCTCCATCCCTCATGATATCCTAGTGAATATCATTTGTGCCTCTCCAGTGCAAGCACATCCTTCCTATAGTGTACATAGTACTAACTGTGGCCTAACTAATTTTTAACACAGTTGTACCATTACATTCAATATTCTATGCCATGGCTAATGAAAGCAAGTATCCCTGTATGGCATTAGCAAAAGTATGTTTCAGTACATAAATATCGTTGCTCAGGATAAACTGGTAGGTTCCAGCCAAATGGACCAAAGAGACTCCTCCCAAAGTCTATCAAATTGAAGAAGGGGTAGATCCTCCAAAATTTAGATTGATAGGCTCTTGTTTAGCCAGGGCATCAAAGGTTACGAGTGGGGGGTGGGGCTGGTGGGAAGGTCTGGCAGTGAGACTGAGTGGGAAAATGGATCAGCGGGGCAGAATTAATGTTTATATTTATCGATTCTAACTGATGCAAATAGCTGAATAAATTAGATAGGCAAGGCAGGCTAGCTAATTATAGTATGTTGATTATTTCAAATAATTTCAATCATATATGTGAAATGAAATTAATGTGATCTCTCAAATGGGAGTTAAAAATGCTTCAATGAATAGGCTGCCAACCTTATTTGTGACATTAGTCTCCCAAATTCAATAATTTAGCACACTATCTGTGAGAATCATGGTTTTTTTTAAAGTCTTGTGATTGTAAAATGGTGTTATGGGGTTCCTTTGACAACACAATTTTAGTTCCTTATTTAAGGAAAGATATACTGGCATTGAAGGCAGTTCAAAAGAGATTAACTAATTCCTGGGAATAGAGGATTGTCATATCTCAAACTACTAAATATCACATTATTTGGAGTTTCTCGGTTAATTTGGCACATTTGAGGCTTTGGTGATGCTGGACTAGTAGATTTCCTGGATCACTGGATTCTGTTCCAACTAAAGACTTCAACATGGGTTTAATTCACTTTTCTATTATATATGATTCAGCAGTATATTTTCTCAAGAACCCAGAAAGTGTGAAAGGAGCACAGGAACCAGGGGTTTAATGTGTAAAAGGGAGCATTGAAGTCAGAGCAAGAGAATCAGCACCCAATCAGCCAGATATTGAACAATTAGGATTTACTCCTCGTGCTGTAATGTCTTTTATTCCATATATGTACTTCATTCTCAATGACAATCTAAATACGTGAAACTTTCTCAAATGCCTTTTGGAAATCCATATATACCACATTACCAGCTTTTACTTCATCTGTTTTCTTTGCAATATGATCAAAGAAAATTCCAACAAGCTATTTGAGTAAGATCTCCCTTGAATAAATGCTGTCCCTGGCTATTGTAGTTTGGATTTTCTTCATCACGAAGGTTAAACTGGACTGTAGTTACTATGCAACCTTCCTCCACCAATTTAAATTTTTTTGAAACATTGGAGTCAGCTTCTTTGAATAATGTTAACTACTTCATATATTATAATATTGACACTCAGAGCAGTTGGCACTGACATTTTATGGGTATAGGTTAGTTAATTTGGATTTATAGTCAATTGCTTTCAAGAGGTCAGATGCATATGTTTCAGAGGAACTTATTTAGCAACCCAGCCTTGGGTTTTAAGAAAGAGAGAGAGAGAGAGAGAGAGTGTGTGTGTGTGTGTGTGTGTGTGTGTGTGTGTGTGTGTGTGTGTGTGTGTGTGTGTGTGTGTGTGTGTGTGTGTGTGTGTGTGTGTGTGTGTGTGTGTGTGTGGTGTGTGTGTGTGTGTATGTGAGAGAGAGAGAAAATGTGTGCATGTGAGAGGGGCCACATGTGTGCTTGTGTCGGTCTGTATGGTGGAAAAGGAATTGGTGGCAAATGTGAAGGCTGGACAGCTCTACAGAAAGGAATGGTATATTATTAGAAAAATTATTTTCTTCTCATCAATCATCAGTTGCAAAAAAATAACCACCAATATATCAAGTGAAAATTGTCTTTCTGTCTGATTGTATACAGATAATGAAAGATGGGTAAAGAGGGGCAGGGAAACAAAATATTTTTGTCATCAAAATAAAAAAGTAATATACAAGAATGGAAAGTATACTTAAAAGGCAGTATAGAAAAGCCAAGAACTCATCCAAATTCAACAGCTTGAGGAGGAGTAAAGGGAGCAGCAGCCTGTGATACTCATGCACACTACTGAAGTTAACAAATAAGAACACATGGTTGGGGTCAAGAAGATTTGCAAAAGGATTAGTGGAGAATCAGCACTTTCCCTGTATAATATGCTTCCTAACTGCAGTGTCTGCAAGAACAATGCAATTCATTATGCAGCATAATGCAGGATAACAGAACATCAGGGTAGAAACCTATGCAGAAAAAAAACACAGCCAAGAAGAGAACCAAATAAAAGCTTGCTTTCTTCTACCCTCCTGAAAGCCATTCCCAAGTAGTGTGTTATTTGATGACCAAAAAAATCCTTTCATTATTCAGGATCAGTCAGCATATTATTGACGTCTTATTGCCTTCGTTCCCCAAACTTGCAGCCTTTCTAGTGCAGGTTTACTCAAAGTGCAATTAAAAAGACCCAAAATTTAGATCCAGCAACATTAATAAACTTAGCAGTAAATGTCAAAGTCAGGATGGGGTGTCAATTGATGCTGATGTTTGTCTCAGCCTTAAAATTATTATCATTTTCCACGGGAGAGATTGCTGATTTTGAAGTAGCCTCAGAAGTAAAAGTTCGTAGGTGGTACACCAAGCAACCACTGTACTCTGGTAGTAGTCAAATGAGTCTCAGGTTGCTTTTTCTTGGGTGGTGTTATAGTTATATTAAACCAAGCAAGTGGTGAGCATGTGAGAAGCAGGGAGATCATTCTCTTGATCTTTACTTGTAAAGAACCTTGGAGAGGTTACTTGTAGAACCTTGGAGAGTCAAGAAACTGAGTTACTTGCCAAAGGGCTCTCACTTTGACCTTTACCTTTCCTTTTGTGAAATGCAATCAAGTTTCTGGTCAATGAATTCCTTTTCATTGGAATCTCTCCACTTTTCATAGTTCTCCCAGAGGAGATGATTAGGTCTGAGCAACACTCTTGGCACATCATATCTAACTCTTCCTTGCAAAACTGGAGAAACTGTAGATGCTGGCATTTTGAGCAAACCAAAAGGCGATGGAGTGATGAATTTTCTTACGCCATTACTCCACAATCTTCATTTGTGTCCATTTTAGGAGATCAATGTCTCTGTACAACATCAACTTTGCCAAGCGCCCTGCCTTTGGGTGGCTTCAGTTTTTCCACACAAAACTGGTGGCTTCCACTTCCTTGCATGAGCACTTCAGGCTGAATTTAAAGGCACATTACAATTGTTAACCAGGTATCTTTGCCATGTCCAGTTTTTGAGTGCATATAATTAAAATAAATGCGGGTCCATATGATGCTCTCAGTTTAGTGATAAGTTCTAATGGCTGGAATATAGACCAATTCAGCCCAAATTAAAAGCAGTTTGATTTCAAATTTCTGAAGGTACCTGTACACATCATGAATATTATTCTGATTTGATAACTACTTCAAATGTTTCAGAATATCAAGGGTATGGAAATGTATGGACATTTCTGATATTGTGAAATTAAATGTTTATTGAGGGCTGCAATTGAATTTTTTTTTTAGGAAACCTAGAATAAACCTTCCTCTTTATCAAAATGTAATAGATCTGACTTAGAAGTTGGAAACACTTAGCAAGTCAAGCAGTATCCATGGAAGGAGAAACAGTGAAGATTCCATCAGAACTAAGAAAGAGGAATATACCAGTTTATATGTGTAGCTCTGTAAGTGGAGGATGAATGTGTAGAAAAGGAAGAATATCATTGATTGGGTGAAACCAAATTAGTTAATGTAGCCTTTGGAAACAGATTATACTTTATCTTCAAATAGCAGGGCTTTAGGATATACCCAGCAGGGCAGACAATACTAGAAGAAAGGAAAAAAAGCTAAAATCATACATGGCAAAGAGGACCACAGGAGTCTTCTCTCCCTCTCCCCCCCCCAAAAAAATCAATATGATTTACCGAGATCGTTGTTTGAAGAGGGTGTGCAAAATCACTGATGACTCCTTCCACCCCACACACACCCAGTGACGTATCTAGGGAAAATAGCACTTATGGCTAGCGCTGAAATTGCATTAAAACTTACTTACTTCAACCCTTCACCCCGCAATCATCCCTCGCCGCTGCCACACCTTCCCTACCTGTCCTCACCGCTGTAGAACCCTAAAATAGTCATGTTCAACGTGGTGTTCACATTTTGATCATAAAACTTGACGAAGGCTCAAGCCCAAAATATTGGTTATGTATCTTTATCTTTGCTATACACTGTTTTTGACTGCTGAGTTTCTCCAGCACTGTTTTTAATCCTGTTTGTATCCCTGGATGGTGGGAATGGAAAACATGAAAGGACAGCTTGTTGCAGGAATGATATACAAAAGAACTGAGTATCAATATGCATAAATAGCATGTAAAGCAATTTCTCAGTCTGACAGATCAATGGAGGATTATTGGTTTGAAGTGCAAGTGAAAGTTCAATTCATTTCACATGGGAGAGATTAGTAGCGATATATTCCCCTTTTTCTGCACCTCTCTAGTCTAATTTATGAAGCTCTATATTTACGCAGAGACGGAACTGCAGCCTTTGCTCATCAATAGTGACTAACATAAATGGCAATGGAAAACTTGATTCTGAATACAGGAAAATAATTTCTTAACCACTTTTTTTCAATAATTTGAATGCAATAATTTGATTTCTTCGGAGATTGAAGTTATTGCCATGATATTTGTGTGTCGGTCTTTATTGCCTTTGGGGATCATTGGTCAACAAATTGATAACTCATCCATAGAAAATTAAGATGAGGGGAAGAAATTTATGCATCAACAATAATGATAAACATAAAATATTAGCCACAATTGCTTGCAAGTCCACACATTTATGTTATCATTTAACTCAACCAAATATACAAATCTGAGTATAACTGGTGCCTAATGATGGGTTTAGCATTTGTAACCAAAGATTAAGGGTATCACATTTATTTTTAATATTGTATTATGGAAAGAGACATCGGATACAACAGTTGAAGCAGAATCCAGATGACAACTGGAATTTACATTTATGTAATAATTAACAAGATGAAATATTTCAAATTGCTTCACAAGAAAGTTATTAAACAAAAAATGTTGATGATGACCAAAAATTTGTCATCAGTTTTAAAAAACCTGAAATACCCAATTGAGTTAAATAAGAAAATCTGCAGATACTGGCAAGTGCAACACACAAATGAGCTAGAGAAACTCAGCGGGTCATGCAGCACCCATAGAAAGTAAAAGGTAACCATCCTGACCACAGGCTCCCGAGTTTCTTGAGCCTGCTTGTGCCTTGCAAGCAGCTAATTTAGCTGACCTTTAAAGGACCCACTGCAGAATGCTGGAAAAAAAAAATTATCAGAGAGAAAAAAAATTCTGATGAGGAGTGGCAGGATGCTGTAATACTTCCCCAGGGATCAGAATGGAGCTACAGGCCACTGAAAAGCACTGCTTGCCTCCCCTCTTCCTGACATCATTCAGCTCAAAATTTGCCAAAGGTCATGTTAGAAAGCTCAGCTTCCTCTAGCATTTTAATGTTTTTTAAAAAATTTCCACAAATGTGTGGTGAAAAGTGTGCTGACCGGCTGCATCATGGTCTGGTATGGGGACACCAATACCACAGAGCGCAAGGCCCTGCAGAAGGTAGTGGACAGCCCAGGACATCACAGGCAAACCCCCTTCCCACTATTGAGAACATTTAATGGGAACCCTCACGTCGGAGAGCAGCAGCAATCATCAAGGATCCACACCACCCAGCACACACTCTTTTGTGTGTGCGTAGTTTTTTTTTGCACTACCAATAATTGGTAATTCTGCCTCGCCCACAGAAAAAAGAATCTCAGGGTTGTATGTGACGTCATGTATGTATTCTTGACAATAAATCTGAAATCTCTCATGTGTCCTATGTTAAATAAAGCCTGGTCTGCCAAGCACTTTCAATATTTTTTGTCTTTATTCCAAAGGCTAAAATTGCCTTTCCATCTTGTTTGAAATTAATTTGTATGTGCTATGTATCTTACTAACAACCTCAGCATTCACTGCCCACCCCTTTTTGCCTCAGGAATATATTGCATAGCTGCCACCTGGAACAGCTGCAATCCTTTTGGTGAAAGTATTCATCCACTGGAAGCTGCAGCACTCAAATTATGGATATTTTCCCTTCCTTCGTTCCCCAAATTTTGTTTATCCAGCTAATAATTTCTCCCTGCTTCTTATACAAAATGTCAAAGCTAAGATATTGAAATTATCCAGAAACTAATTGTTTAATGTAAGCTTTTATTCTATCATTCTGCAGCACATCGACTCATTACTATGCCTCTTCAACCAAATCAGTTTCTTTCACTGTTTTATGTAATTGTTTCATCTAATTTTATTGATTGAAAATGGTTAGTTTAGAATCAGTGCTTCGAGCTGACAACAAAACCACTAGTGATGTAGAAGAATTGTAGAGATGCTTGAAATGAAATCCTTACTGATGTACAGGTCTTGATCTTTGTTTAGAACAAAAGATTCTATTAAAGCAAAACCAGAAGAAAATTTTTTTAGATACGGCATGGCAACAGGCATTTCCAGCCCACAAGCCCACGCTGCCCAAATACACCCATGTGACCAATTAACCGACCAAACCTGTGTCCTTGGAATGTGAGAGGAGACCAGAGCATCCAGAGGAAACCCACACAGACACAGAGAGAATGCACAAACTCTTTACAGACAACACCAGATTCGAACTTCCATTGCTGGCGCTGTGAAACTGTTGCGCTAACCAAGCCACCCAAATTGATATCTATCTTACATAACGTTGCCTCACAAAATGACACAATTGACATTGTGGTCAGGGTAGGGAAGAAAGCTCCTCAGGAGGACTTCTCTGCACCAGTGTCATCCAGATATCAGGAATGTGTTGCATAGTTGATGTCATCAATATTTGTTGTCAGATGTTTATGAAGTTTTCAAATTGTTCTTGGTACTGAATGAGGACAAACTGAGATAAACCAAGGAATTTTTTCAGCGCAAGAGTTGTGTGGCCAACAGTAAAATCCAGACGATGGTGTGTAGTGATCGAAAGAAGAAAGTCAGTGCAGTAGATTTGAAATAAAAAAAGAAAAAGCTTTCAGATTTATTTTAGATTTTAAAAAGCACAATAGATTAATAAGATTTAAAATGGGTTAACATTTTAGATCCTGAAACTTTAAGCTATATCTTTATCTCAGATAATAGCTATGCATTTTCCAGTCATTTCAATTTTTTTCTCAAATTACAGTGTAATTTTATATGTATTTGCAAACATCTTTGGGTGAAGATCAAACTTAAACCATTGCAACATGCAGGAGCACTGTACAAGTGCACACTTGTGTTCTAATGGTGTTTTATTTTATCAATGGTTTCTCAGACCTACTTTTTAAATTTTTAAAAAAATATTTAGACATAAAGCACTGTTACGGGCAAATTCAGCCCTACAAGTCTGTGCCACCCAATTTAACCAACAACCGATTTTGAAAAGTGGGAGGAAACCAAAGCCCCCCCATAAAAAACCCATGCGGACACGGGGAGAATGTCCAAATTCCTTACAGTCGGTGTGGGATTCGAACCAAGGTCTGGTCCTGATCACTGGCACTGTGAGGAAAAACTTGCTGACCTCTCACGGGAATAAAAAATAAGGATCGTTGTTAAATTGCTTGCCAGTATTACATGCTCATTTTACATAACTTCACAAAGTTCAAAGTTATGCCTCAGAGCTTCGGATGCAGCAGTGATAAAGCCAATGGACCAAAGATCTTCTGATGAAATTTATTACTTTTGTTTTGAATATCGGGGATTTCAAATTAAATTCACTAGAGGGAAGTTTTACTGGGAATTATTTTTGTGAAAAGGTGTGGGGATTGAGAAGTGAGGAGTTGAATGAAATAAATTACTTCATAGTAACATTGGGAACAGTACTGTGATACTTAATCGGACAGGGAAGTGGCTACAAATGGTGACAGGTGGAGAATTTTAATTCAATTAATTAAGTCACTGAAACAGTCTCCGTTAATAGTAACCATGAAACTGTTTAATTACATTTGTGGCCTTCAGCAAGGGAAATTTGCTGCCTTACCCATGCTATTGACTCAGGATCTATGGTAAAAGTTGTCAACTGAACTGGCCAGCCAGCCATTTAGTTACATCAATGTGGTTGTGTGAAAATAGAAGAAGAAAAAAAATCATGTAGCTGTGATCGATGCGCCAGAATTTACACACAGTTGTCACCATGAACAACCAGGTCTTGTGCTTACATTTGAGAAAAACGACCCACAGACAAGTCATCCTCTAGGAGGAAGTAATTTGCTCAACTGATCCCTCTGCCTCAAGCATATCACGGCTGTGTTGTAATGCCATGCACAAAATGCACTGCAGTAAAAAACGAAAATCTGCAGACACCATGATTTAAGTAAAAACGCAATGCTGGAGAAACTCAGTGTAAGAAAGATAAAGATCAAAAACAATGTTTTGGGCATGAGTGCTTGCCTACATTTTGTCATACCTCGATAAAGGGCTCAAGCCCAAAATGTTGGTTATGGGTTTTTATCTTTCCTACATCAAGTACACTGTTTAACTTGCTGAGCTTCTCCAGCATTGTATTTTTACAAAATGAACTGCAATTACTTGCCTTGGGTAATGTCACTGCACCTCCCAATTTCATGATTTATGCCATTTAGAAAGACAAAGGTAGCAGGAGCAAATAATGCATAATCTGGATTTGGAAATATTTTTCTGCTACGTTACTGGGTTTTATTGCACAAACTTCCTATATATGCAGGTAGATAGAAGATAATATTGCAATGTCATCTTGTTGAGAGAGGCAATGTTGATTCCAGGAAAGAATATGTTAGACAGAATATTTACAAACAAGACTTTAATTGTGAAATTAGTAATGTACTACTCTTACCCATGTAATATAGGTTACAAACCCTTTGTTAATATAGGTTTCAAACCCTTCTATATCTGCCAACTCATTATATTGCAGATTATACTTGACAAGTCAACAAAGCAGTACAATAGGTCTGAAATTAAATGATCAACATATTACCAGATACCAAATGGTGCATAACAAATCACTGTTACTAGATCGTGTGAATTACTGACATATTTCCACCTTTTTGAAAATGGGAATTGTGCCATGCACAAACGTGAAAGTGTGAGTTATAAAGACTGGCAGCCAAGTTCAAATCTCCACAATATTGGTGATGGATTCTGGTGGTAATGGGTTAGAATGTATTATTTTAGGAAGAGAGGGAAGTTTATTCTGCCTCTTGTTGAGTAAAAACAATGTGTTCTATCAAATGTCCGATGGTTATTTTACAAAGATATCTATAAAGAGAAGTCAGCTTTCACTAGGATACCCACACCTCCAACAGCACTTTTCACTATTATTTTAGAAAAGAATCACAAAATGGAATCATGTCTGTTCCAGCCACATAAATACTGCGGCTTCGAGAGCAGGTCAGGACCTGGGTATCATTCAGCAAGTGTCTTGCCTCATGATATCCAAAGATTTTTTTCACAATCTATCAGACACCAATAGGAGCTTAATAGAAAAGTCATCACTTGTCTGGGTGAAGGCACCAAA
Organism: Narcine bancroftii; assembly: GCF_036971445.1. Lineage (NCBI taxonomy): Eukaryota > Metazoa > Chordata > Chondrichthyes > Torpediniformes > Narcinidae > Narcine > Narcine bancroftii. The sequence goes on from NC_091480.1 coordinate 16,246,359, forward strand.
AACTCTGAAGAAACTCAAATCTTCCAGGTCAAAATAAAACACAAGTACTACAGATGCTGGAACCTAGAGTGAACAAAGAGAAGCTTTGGAGGGACTCATGAGTCAGGCAGCATTCAATTGAGAGAAACACAAAAGTCTGAAGACACTGTGATTGTCATCAAGACACAGAAGTGCTGAAGGAACTCAGCTAGTCTCGTAGCTTCCATAGGTGGAAAAGATGAATGACTGATGTTTCAGGCCTGAGCCCTTCCTTAAGGTGTGAGTGAAAACAGACAAGCCTCTGAATTAAAGGCTGGGGAGAGAAAGGAAGAAGAATGGGAGGTGGAGAAGGAGGAGGAGTACAGTCCAACAGACAAAAGTCATTAATTGAATATGATAAGGGAAATATCAGAAGCATCTGTAATATATCTTTGCCTCCATTTTCCAGTATTTTGAATTGGTGGCTTTTAGGATCAAGGTGGAGCAGTTGCTCACGGCAGCACTTCTGAAATGAAGCATGTCCACACAGAACAAGGGTGAACCAGTAACTGAACTCTATTTGAATCTTTCATGCTAGTTTAAGGGATGACCCACTTCCTATCTGGGGCACACTGGTTTAAGAGAGGGATGTCAGTGCGTTGCGGAGTCACTCCCTGCCCAGCAATGCACATCCAGGAAGTGGAGATATCTCCCAGGCAACACATGTCTTCAAACGCGGCTTGTGCCATCCTGTCTCAACCGACTGAGGCAGCAATTCGGCCCGCGCAGTTGCTTGGTCTGCTACACAACCACCCCCACCCCCCACCCCGCGCCCAGAATCACTGCCACCCTTTGAGCAAATCACAGTACTGTCCTTAGGCGGGCAGGCTCCGTGTATAACCTGGGGATCTGGAGCAGACTGGCCTGAGTCCAAATGTGTTGCCTTGAGGGCATTCAATGGTAAACATGTCTTTCTGCCTGCCAAGTCCAGGGTGAAAATGACACTGTCATGCTGCAAAACCTTGAATGGGCCTTTGTAGGGGCATTGAAGAGGTGTTCCTTGCTGACCTCTGCAAACGATAATGAAGTCAGTGGACTGCAGATTTGCGGGCAAGTGGCAGGGTTGAGAGGCATGTTGGGATGGTGGAGGAGGTTTTGGCTGACCCATTTGTTCCCTCAAGTCTAAGGCTCTGGGTTGTGGCCCAGGAGGGCTGAAGTGGATGTCCTCTGGGATGATAAGTGGGGAGCTGTACACCATCTCGGCGGATGACATGAGTAGGTTTTCTTTTGGTGCTGTATGAATTCCTAATAGCACCCATGGGAGATCATCCATCCAATTTGGGCCTTGTAGTCGGGCTTTCAGGGCTGCTTTCAGATGGTGGTGAAAACATTTGACAAGTTCGTTTGCCTGAGAATGGTAGGCTGTGGTGTGGTGTAACTGGCTGCCGCAGAACGTGGCTAGGTTGGACCAGAGCGAGGACGTGAATTTGCCCCCACGGTCTGAGGTGATGTGGGTCGGGACACCAAAGCATGTGACACAGGTGGATAAGAAAGCTCTGGCGCAAGTTTCTGTGTCACATGTGGGCAGGAGTATTGCTTCCGGTCAACGGGTAAAACAGTTGATTATTGTGAATAAAACCGCATAACTTGGCTCACGGGAGCAAGCCAACAATGTCCATGTTCATGTGGTCAAATTGGCGTTGTGCTGGGTCGAAACTCTGGAGAGGGGCCTTGGTGTGTCTTTGCACTTTGGCACACTGGCAATCCAAGCAACTCTTAGCCCATAGAATTACGTCATAGCCGAGGCCATTCCACATTAACCTGTCAGACAGAAGGCGGACAATGGTCCTTTTGGAAGGATATGACAGGCGTGAATTTGGTCGAACACCCGTCGTCACCAGGTTGCGGGTAGGATGGGTTTGGAGAAGCCTGTGGACATGCCGCACAGTAAAGTTGGGCTCCCCGGTGAAGGACAGAAATCGCTAACCTGCAGGCTGGTGATGGCAGTCTGGTAGGCCTGGACGTCAGCATCTCCGCTTGGTCTTTGGCCAATTGAGCAACATCGAGTCCTCCTGTGATAGTGGAGATGGCCAGTCTAGACAGCACGTTATCCACAACATTGGACTTGCCTGCGATGTGGCGAATGTCCGTTGTATATCTTGAAATGGGTCTGATACCTTGCTGAGTGCATGAGTGAGTGGCTTGTGGTCTGTGTAGGTTACAAAAACCCTTCCTTCTAACCTGTACTGGAAATGTCATATTGCCAGGTACAGAGCCAACAGCTCACGGTTCAACACACTGTATTTGAGTTCTGGTGTCTGGAGATGCTTGCTAAAAAAGGCCAGGGGCACCACTGTTCATTGTCCCACTGCTCAAGCACCGCGCCCACCGCTTTCTCTGATGCGTCTGTTGTAAGGGCCAGGGGGGAGGAAGAATCAGGATGAGGCAAAGATGTGGCCTCCGCTAGTGCTGCTTTGGTTGCCTGGAATGCTTCAGCGGCTTCATGTGTCCACTGGAGTGCCTTGTCGCCGAGTTTGATGAGGTCGAATAGGGGTTGCATGAGGATGCCTGTCCCGGGAGGAAACAATGATAAAAGTTCACCCTCCCTAGGAATTCCTGTAGGCCTTTGATCGTGCTCGGCCTGGGGAAATCATTGGATGGCTTCTAAGTTATCCAGCTGTGTGTGCCCCTCTCGCAGCATGCCGCCAAACACAGACTTCTCCAGAAAAGGAAAAGGGGGCCCATGCCATCTTGTCTCAACCGGCTGGGGTGGTGATTTGGCTTGTCTAAACATGTAGTCACTCATTTCCATAAAGAAATTGATTAGGTTAGCAGAGTTGGGCAGGATAAATGATCAAACCTTCCAAAAGAATAGGATGTGTGATGTACTCAATGGAGGAGAGGAAGCAAAGGTCTTTATGGAGTTTCAAATCACTAAAGAAAAAGATGGGAAACCCCATTTTAATACATATGATTAGAATGTGGGAAGAAATTAATTAATGTATAGGAAAAAAAAATAGGGATATCAATAAAAACACTATTGTGTAAAAATGTGTTATTGCCTATGAACATGGACAACAGAATTTAAATTCATGACATGACAAAAGTATAAGATATATTAAGGACTCTTACACAGAAGGAAATCTTATGTCCTTTGAACAATTAAAACACAAATACGGAGTGGCCAATGGAACCTTCTTCTGTTTTTTTCCAGCTTAGATTGTTCTTAAGAGAAAGATGGGGACCAACGTTGACCCTCCTGAATATAGTGAAACTGAACCAATGGTTTGGATGGGGAATGCATCCAAATATACTATGCAGAGGTCAAGGGAAAGATGGGAGTCAGACTTGTGTGTGGTAATTTCAGAAAGAAGCTGGTCACATTGGTGTAAGGACAGCATGACATCAATTATAAATGCAAGCTATGGACTGGTACAGTATCATTTTTTACACCAATTATATCTTACCCAACAAAAGTTACACAGATCAAAAGACAAAATTTCAGAGATGTGTTTCAGATGTGGGACTGATACTTTTCTACATGCCAGGAGATTGTGCATGAAAGTGAGGCCATTTTGGCAAGAAATCGCAGAAAAATTAACCAGGATAACATGAGTGGCCTTCACAGGCAACCCGGAGCTATATCTAGTGGGTAATTTCATGGAAATAAGCGACAAATTAACCAAATAACAAATCTTATTTATAAAAATAACACTGGCAGTAACAAAAAAATGTATTCCAATCACATGGAAGTCTGACACCCCTCTACTTATATCACGATGGACTGCAGAAATGAACAGCTGTATACCTGTGGAAAAAAAACAAATACAACTTTAAGAATAAATATGACACTTTTGTAAAGGTCTGGCAGCCATACCTGGACCACAGAGGGGCCCAGATACATTAATAAAAAGGAACAAAAAAGGGTATAAAAGTAACTATTATATATACAAAAATGTAGTTTTTTTGAAAAATAACAAAAATAAAATATTTTTAAAAAAAATAGGATATGTATGATAGATGAGACTAAGTTGAAGGTGTGGAGGGGTTGGAGAGGGGAAAGTGGAGGTTGGGAGGTGATGTGATAGCATAGGAATAGCCAAGTTCCTATGGTATTAACATACCTTATGTTATTAACAATGGTTTCAGCGGCGTTTAGGCTGGGGCACAATAAAAGAAATAGAAATGTCGTCCAAAACACAATCGATACAGGAAAAGATGATATCAGACTTCAGCAAACCTATCTTCTGAAATTCAACTCTATCAACCCTTGAACAGATTCAAGGCAGAGCTGAATTTAACAAAATAATCTTCTCATTCTTCATTTAAGGCAGTTCCTTGAGGCTGAGAAAAACTTGCTTCCACTCTAGTTCTGAGACCTGTATTGAATTCTTTAACACGTTTGTTGCATACCAACTACCACATGGACCTGACAGATATCCAATTGCAAGGAAATCCAAGCTGTCTGGAGACCAGATTCTGCTGCATCGCCTTAGTATAAACATGTAAATGGTTATACAGGTGATCGTTTTTCCAGACTCTTTTGTGTAGTCTTCCAAAGGCGCTATTTGCCTTGGCGAGTCTGTTGTTTATCTCTTTGTCGATCCTTGCATCAGATGAAATGGTGCAGCCGAGATAGGTAAACTGGTTGACTGTTTTGAGTTCTGTGTGCCCGATGGAGATGTGGGGGGGGGGGGGTGGGGGGGTGCTGGTAGTCATGGTAGGGAGCTGGCTGATGGAGGACCTCAGTTTTCTTCAGGCTGACTTCCAGGCCAAACATTTTGGCAGTTTCCGCAAAACAGGACGTCATGCGCAGGAGAGCTGACTCTGAATGGGCAACTAAAGCGGCATCGTCTGCAAAGAGTAGTTCACGGACAAGTTGCTCTTGTGTCTTGGTGTGAGCTTGCAGGCGCCTCAGATTGAAGAGACTGCCATCCGTGCGGTACCGGATGTAAACAGCGTCTTCATTGTTGAGGTCTTTCATGGCTTGTTTCAGCATGATGCTGAAGAAGATAGTAAAGAGGGTTGGTGCGAGGACGCAGCCTTGCTTCATGCCGTTGTCAATGGAGAAGGGTTCGGAGAGCTCATTTCTGTATCTGACCTGACCTTGTTGGTTTTCGTGCAGTTGGATAACCATGTTGAGGAACTTTGGGGGGCATCTGAGGCGCTCTAGTATTTGCCAAAGCCCTTTCCTGCTCACAGTGTCAAAGGCATTGGTGAGGTCAACAAAGGTGATGTAGAGTCCTTTGTTTTGTTCTCTGCACTTTTCTTGGAGCTGTCTGAGGGCAAAGACCATGTCAGTAGTTCCTCTGTTTGCGCGAAAGCCACACTGTGATTGTGGGAGGACATTTTCGGCGACACTAGGTATTAGTCTATTAAGGAGAATCCTAGCGAAGATTTTGCCTGCAATGGAGAGCAGCGTGATTCCACTGTAGTTTCAGCAGTGTGATTTCTCGCCTTTGTTTTTGTACAGGGTGATGATGATGGCATCACGAAGGTCCTGAGGCAGCTTTCCTTGGTCCCAGCAGAGCATGAAAGATCTCCATCCTCAATTGATGGTCAGAACACTTCCAATCCCTTTTCAGTGCCAACCGCTCAGTCCAAGAATCCGCCCTGCTCCAGCTCCCTCAACAATCCTTGAGTCTAGAAGTGGATGAGGTCCTTACCCGGGAAGAGACTTCTAAGGCAATTGAACAACTGAAAAGTGGCAAAGCAGCAGGTATGGATGGAATCCCCCCAAGAGGTCTGGAAGGCTGGCGGCAAAGCTCTGCATTATACAGTATACACACACTCTAACATACATCAACACTCACTGGTTGCACAGACGTGAACAAAACAAAGTTTAACACAACCATGCCATACCTTTTCCTTGCCACCCTCCTGATCCCCTCCCTCTTTTGGTCTTTCCCCCCCCCCCAAAGGTTTTCCTCACTCTTTTCTCTTCCTCAAATCCCTTCCTCCCAGCTCCCAATGCATAATTTTGTGAACATTGACAATACTCCCCTTTCATCAACACCGACAGATGAGACTGCTGTCAACTCTTGCTGTGAGGATGAATCATTGCAGAAAATCCTGCCTGTCAATGGCAGGAGATAATTGGTGTGATTTGCCAGATCTGCTCTGAGTGTCTGCTGTACAGACTTGTCCCTAAAAAAGCCCCTTTTGTAAAGATGGGCCCATTTTGATTACTCCCAGTTTTGGTGTGCTTAGGTCAAATGGATAACTAAAATACTTTAGAACCATGATTTGATATGCCTACCTTTGAACTGGACCCTTGCTTCCTCAGTTACATCCCATTCATGGCACACAGGTAACTCACGATATTTAATTTATAGTGCCTGCATTTTCCTTCTTTAAATTTGGATTCTGCTATTAGATATTTGAATGCTGTCATCAGATTTACTTGTATTATCAAAATGTGTTTGAATTCTCAATACCATCTGAGGAGACTCAAAGTGGTGCTCAATTGAAGAAGCAATCCATTTTTCACAAACTTCATTATAAATGGATAACAAACCAGCAGTCAATTGAAAAAAGGACAAGTTAAATGTGGAAGAAGATACAACAGTGTGGTAAGATGGGCAAGAAAAAATTTGAAAAGTAAAATCTGGTCAGTTCAGACAATATTATCTGATCTGAGGTCAGCATGGTTTGAGTCAATTTACTTAGACTGTTACCAAGCATTTTCTGCTATCATTACTATACTCTCTTTGCAGATGACACTTGTTTAAACAAAAATTCTAATGAGAAAAGAAAATTATTATTTCTGATCATCAGACTGTTTCCCATCTGAACACTTTTCTATGAATCAATCAAGTAGTTTATAACATCCTTGGGCAACTGCCATTTCCTGCCCATTAATATATCACTGTTCCAAGAGCGAGGTCAATGAGATCTAGGAGTTTAAAAAGGCCAGACCTGATATCTGCGCCAGTAACTGAGTTGCCAACTCATCTTTCTATCCATCTACCAAAACTCGGCTGGAGTTAAAAGCAAGGCCTTAAATTTAAAATGCCTTTATTGGGACTGAAGTTGCTATTCCTGATTAACCCACGTACTTCCAAATATTACTAACATTAATATGATTGAGAATTCTAAATTTATACACAGCTCTCATTAGACAAGTCTACAATTAACCTATCTTTCTCCTCATGTTTGGACATAATTATTTTAATATCAGCAACTTTAAAATCCAAAAACACAACAGCTAGTTAAAGATTTAAAATATGGTGGCCAGTCCCTCCTAAAAATGTAAATAAAAAATAAGGGAATATTCAATAGGGCAGCTGCATCAATGGAAAGCAATATTTACACTACAGGCCAGATACCTTTAATTAGAACTTGAAAATATATTACAGGTTTGAGGAAAATAGAGATGGGGAAAGACAGGAATGAGGACATAAAAAAATGAGGAGGTCTCCAAAATGTCTGAATTCAGGAATAATTCAATGAATAGAAGAATCATTACTCTATCTAAAAGGTATGAGAGCAAACGTTCCAATTTTAAATTGTGGAATTCGATCTTGAGTCCTGGACACTGCAAAGTAATTAATTTAAGGATGAGGTACCGAGTACATGAAGCAGTGTACAGAATTCCAAGTCAGAGTAAATTGATATTCCACTGCCTAGTGTATACCACAAGTACCTAGAGTCTTAACCATCATTACAACAATTCTTCATTTGGAAATCTTTTCTACAATTATTTCATAAAATTGTATATAAATGTCTCCAGCTTTTTGTTTCTACTATTATTGGTAGACTATATAAAGTGTTTGAAAGTGCGATTGATTTCCTTTCTACCATTAGTTGAAACTCTGTATTACCGAGCGTCACTGAACACACTAAGTGCTTTTGTGTTTTTTCATTTGCAGAAAAGAAGATGTCATGGTTCAAATTTAAAGAACCATAAGTGGCAAGGCTGGAATCAGTTCCTAAAATCTGACATCAATAGAGAAAAAAATGAAAAAGATATATTTGGGTACAAAGTAAATATCATGAAATTGACAACAAAAATTGTTTTTATATTAAATAATTCAAAAGCATGGTATAAAATATTGCCTGTAATTATCTGAATTGTTTAAAAAAAAGTTCTTCTACCCTTTATGAGATGGTAGGGTTCATATTTAATTCACATATCACTGTCCTAATTTTGTGTTACAGATGCCAGGATATGAGCACATCTTTGAAATTCTACCAGTCAGGTTAAGAATATTGGAAAATAGCCAGTATTTTTGAAGGCAATCTACAAGACTAACGGCCTACTTACATTTGGCCTCACCTAGTGACTTCTTGTCTGCTCCACAAATGTTAATTACCTGTTCAGAAAGGTGCAATGATTGGGCAGGTTTTGGAATTCTATGGGAATAAACTCATTGATTTAGAGTTCACACACAAAACAAATCTTTAGTAACAGTGGATAGCTGCAGCAGCTTCGTGACCTGATATAGCACTATCTCTGTTCATATTAGATTACCAGGGTTCTGTTTTATCCATTTCATTTATTGTTTAACATGCAGTGAGAAAATTCAGCCTTTCTGCTAAATCTCTTCTCTTTTTGCATAATATGCCTTTGGTGTCAGTTTTCATATTTACAGTAGCATTTAACATTGGCATCTCATCTTTCACTTTGTATCTTCAGTTTGGGGAAGGGCTCTTCTGGTAGATTTTCCTAATGACAGTAATATTGCAACATTTATAAAGTTAGCAGCTAGTTTTGTCAACCCCACTGAACATTATGTAGAGTTTGGATATTTCATCAGCCAATGGATAGAATTCTCTGAGACAGCAAGGTCTCAAACCTAACTAGTACCGCATTGCAAAATCACCGTTGCCTTGACTGAGATTTTTTTTCCGTCATCCAACAACATCATAAGGAAAATCAGAGACAAGGAGTTATCATCTCTTCCAGCACAGAGCGATGCCATGAGGACGCAGAAATTATTTTAACTATTACAAATATTCAAAATTGGTATAAATTGCAGCTCAGATGGTAACACCCTTGAATCCAAGTCAGATATTTTTGATAACAGGTTTTACTCCCATAACTGAAGAGCAAGACCTCTATTCCATCATCTTATTTAGAAGAAGAACTGAAAAGTTTTTACCTTTAGTGAGTCCAATGTTCATTAAAGTATTATAGAGTTGTATAGCACAGAAACAGGCCATTCAGCCCACCAGGTTTGTGTTAACTTTTTTTATTGATCTATACTCATCCCATTTACCCACATGAGTACTATTGTTTTATACCTTGCCTCGTTAGGTGTCTGTCTAAATGCTTCTTAAATGTCATAATTACATTATTTCTACTATCTCCTCTGGCAGCCTGTTCAGATACCTGCATTAAAAAAAACATACCCATCACACTTCCTTCAATACTCCTTCCTCTATCTTAAACCAATGCACATGGGTTTGATAATCGGCCCGATCTTTGGCTCTCTTAATCTTCACTATCCAGTCATACTCATTCTAGCTTTGACTGATCAATCAAAAGCTTCAAGCAGATTATCTGATCATTTGATCCAACACTCTTTGTTGGAAGTCTGTTATATTTGTACCTTACAACAATAACAATACTTTAGAACTTCTTATTGGTGATCAAGCTTTTTGGAACATGCTGAGGCCATGAACAGCACCATATGAATGCAAAGATATTCGCTTATTGTTATTCGCTTATTGTTACGTAGGATATCATGGGATATGTCAATATTAAACATTTGCTTTGTTCAGTCTTTCCGACAAAGCAATGAAGAAATATTTCATAACAGTCCTGCTCAAAATATTGAATAAAGCTATGTTGCTACTCCTAATATGAAGAATTCTTATTTGCTGATTCTCCATTAACGAAACCAGAGATTTTCTTAAAATCTGAAAGGCAAGGAGGCAGAACTTACCAGTAAGATATAAAATTGTAACGATCAAGTTATGATCATTGATGTTTTCCTAAAACTAATAAAGAGATTGGATATTTTGCCATAGTATCAGCTGGAAACTTGATTGTTTGTGACATTCTGCAATAAAGGGGTTTTCAGTTTTTAAATATAGACATACAGCACAGAAACAGGCCCTTCCAGCACACGAGCCATGATACCCTCATTAACCTACAGTCCCCATACATATCGAAATATGGGAAGAAACCGGAGCACCCAGAGGAATCCTAAGCAGACACAGGGAGAATGTACGAACTCCTCAAAAACAGCGCTGGATTCAAACCTGGGTCACTGGTGCTGTACTAGTGTTGCAGTAACCGCTAAACTAACTGTACTGCCCCTTAAATGGTGATTCAGTGGTTACATTATCAGATTAATAATTCACATGAAAAATACAGAGACATAATTCACTGTGACAGTGTGGGGTTAAATTATATTAATTAAATAACCCAAAACTAAAATAAAAATGAGTATCAGCAATTGTAACCACAAAACTGTCCGATTGTAACGAGAATCAGCTTTACTACAGTCCTTCAGGACAGAAAATCTGACACTCATTCCTGGTCCAGCTTACACATGACTCTAGACCCACAGCAATGTTCTTGACTTTTAATTACTCTCTGAACGGTTCCAACTAGCCATTCAGTTGAAACAGTTAGCAGTGGTTCTCAACCTTTTTCCTTCCACTCACATGCCACTTTAAGCAATCCCTATGCCATCGGTGTTCTGTGATTAGAAAGGGATTGCTTAAGGTGGGATGTGAGTGGGAAGGGAAGGTTGAGAAGCTCTAAACCTAATTGTTACTGAAATATTTTGCTTGAGAAAAATTGTCATTGGCCAATTTCCTTTGGAGTAATGAAACCATGCACATGGTTTATGCAAATTAGGTATAATTAAAACAGTGGTTTTCAAACTTTTTCTTTCCACCTACATACCATCTTAAGCAATCCCTTACTCATCACAGAGCACCTATTGCAAAGGGAATTCTTAAAATGAGTGGAAAATAAAAGGTTGAGAACCACTGAGTTAAAGGATAAAATTAGATGAAACAACTCAAGCACTAAATTCATAAACTGCATTTTCACCCCTGAAACCAGAAACCTTCCAAACCCCAACTCCCAGAACATGGGAATCCAATCAAGGCATGGCTGACACACTCATACTGACAAAATTGTACTTACAGTTAGTATGCCAGACTCCTCCATCACAACCCCTGGGTTTGTCCTGACCCACAAGCAAGAAAGAGCCACAAGAGGTAAGGTTTGTAGAAGTCTCAAGGTATCAGGGCAAATGTGGACAAGGGGATTGTTTACCATCTACTATCCACCCTCTTCTGATGCATCAATGCTCCTCCATTTTAAATGACACTTGGAAGTGCTGAGAGTAACAGGGGACAGAAGGTAAACCAGTGGGGAACTTCAATATCTATCTCCAAGTGGAATGGCAACAACACCACCAACTGAGCTTCCCTGGTGATGAAGGTAGAGAATGAATTAACACCGTGGATACACATACTTGATTTCATCCTCACTGTTAAACTTGTTGTTGATGCATCTGTCCATGATGTTGTAGGTAGGAATCATGGTCAATTTTATTTGCAAATGAAGACATTGAAGTACAGGAAGACCCCAGGTTATATCAAGGTGCCATTCCTGAGAACTGCTTGTAAGTCAGAAATGAACAAGAACAGTGAATGTAAGAGGATCACAGAAAGAGCTATGAAGGGAGAGCAAGCAGTTGTGTGAAGAGCAGGTGTGAAAATGAGTGAGTGAGTCTGTTCAGTGCCCCAGGTTTCCATGGCTCATCCCTGCCCCAGGAGAATGTTCTGTCCTCCTGGTAAAAGGTGTCTGCAGCCTCGCAGCAGTCGGCAAATCCATCTCTAGCCATCCAAGTGCTCTTCCAAGTGCCTATTCATAAGTCAAGTTTCAAAATCTGCAATGACCCTGAAGTCCTTGCCTGCACACAACACAGCTTCAAAAATATTTACGAATCCCCTGATAGAATTCAACATCATGCAACCATCAGCAAACATATCTACTTCTGGCCTAATGATAGAAGGAAGAATATTGATAAAGTAGCTGACGGTGGTTGGGCCTTGCACACTGCCCTGAAGAACTCTTGCAGTGGCCCTGGTGCTGGGATGGTTGACCAAAAAACTCAATAGTCTTTACTACAAGGATGATAGAAACAATTGGAGTATTACTAACTTATATTTGATCAAGCATATTAACAAACCCCCAACTCCATGCTCTTGCAGCTCACTCTATTTCTGAAACCCACCATCACCCACATATCTTACAGTGTTCCTAACCTTCATCTCTGGCTGCACACCTAACATAATTGCTACCTAGAACATCATGGACGGATACACGAATAACAGGTTGAATAGCAAGGATGAAATCAAGTACTTATATCCATGATGTTAATTCACCCGTTTTCTTCAGCACCAGAGCAGCTCAGTTGGTGATGCTGTTACCATTCCACTTCAAGATGGATATTGAAGTTCCCCAAGTTCCCCTTCTGTCCTCTTGCTACTCTCAGCACTTCTCCCAAATGTAATTTATAACACTGAGGTGGCACAGTTAGTGTAGTGGTTAACGCAATGCTAGTACAGCGTCGGCGACCCATTTCGAATCTGGTACTGCCTAAAAGGCATTTGTACTCTCTCCTCTTGTCTGCGTGAGTTTCCTTCAGGTGCTCAGATTTCCTTCCACCCTTCAAAAGCGAACAGGGCTTGTTGGTTAATTGATGTAGATGAGCAGCATGGGCTCATGGGCCAGAAGGTCCTGCTGTATGTCTACATTTAAATGTAAAATGCCGAGAAATGGCAATCTCCAAAAGAGAAAATTATTCACTTATCTTTGATATTCAATGGCATTGCCACCTTGGACACATCAGTGACCCGAAAACTACCAGTCACAAGCATATTATTGGGAGCATGTCAAAGACTGGATGTCCTGTGATGAGTATCTCATCTTCTGACACCCCAATGCTTTTTCAACATTCTCAAGCCTCACATCAGCAGCGTGATGTTAGACTCTCCACTCACCTCGATGAGTGCAACTCCAGCACCAAGAACTCAACCTAAGCATTCAAACCTCCAACACAGGCACATCGAGGCGACATTATGTTTGTTATTTACACGCCAAGGTTATGCCAACATGATCTCCACACCATTCCATCTTTGATGGGTCTAAATCCTGGAACACTCTAACCAGCAGTGGGAATACTTTCACCAAATGGACCAACACAGACAAAATGGTGGCCATTAGGCGTGAGCATTAACATGAGCTTTGGCAGTAATTACCATAATCCTTAATACTAAAAATATAAATTCACTTTTAAAAAAAAATGCCAAGTATGCTATTGCAGATTAAGTACTAAGAAGTACAATTGAAATAATAAGGTATTAACAGAAATAAGTATAATTTTAATATCTAACAATTTAAAATTGAATGTATAAGATTGCCCAATAATTCATTTTACACAGTATTTAAATAGGAAATTATCTACAATAATGATTTGCTCATTCTGCAAGATCGTTTTTTGAATGTATGACTTTATGACCGACTGATGTACTACTGAATTCTCAACTGTGAACAGAGAATTGTACAAATGTTGGAATATGAAACATAGGTAAACAGATAAAAGAAAATACCTATAGAATAATAACATGTACAGCTAACAAAACATTGCAGAACTGCAAATTATAACATCACTAAGCATATCCTCGGTTGAAAGAAACAAAATATTGGCCCTTCTTACAGAAATATGCCTTAGAATTACAAGACTGTTACTGAGTGGTTGTTTTTCCTAATTTTCCTGGGCACATGCCCTACAATGCAAGATTTGTAATATTAGCACAGACATTATGTTCTAACTTGGCAAAATTAATGAAAAGGTTTTGGCACATCTAAAGTGCTCCGCATGCTGAGTTTATAAAGCTAGTTCATCAGTGATGTACTAGCTTTATAAACCACAGTCTTATATTTGAATAAAGAGTAATTGTGGTTCTAATCAACCAGCTAATTTATACAGACGCTGTGTACATCCAGTACCGCATGGATGGCAGTCTCTTCAATTTGAGGCGCCTGCAAGCTCACACCAAGACACAAGAGCAATTTGTCTGTGAACTACTCTTTGCAGACGATGCCGCTTTAGTTGCCCATTCAGAGCCAGCTCTTCAGCACTTGACGTCCTGTTTTGCAGAAACTGCCAAAGTGTTTGGCCTGGAAGTCAGGCTGAAGAAAACTGAGGTCCTCCATCAGCCAGCTCCCCACCATGACTACCAGCCCCCCCCCACATCTCCATCGGGCACACAAAACTCAAAACAGTCAACCAGTTTACCTATCTCAGCTGCACCATTTCATCGGATGCAAAGATCGACAACGAGATAGACAACAGACTCGCCAAGGCAAATAGTGCCTTTGGAAGATTGCACAAAAGAGTCTGGAAAAACAACCAACTGAAAAACCTCACAAAGATTAGCGTATACAGAGCCGTTGTCATACCCACACTCCTGTTTGACTCCGAATCATGGGTCCTCTACCGGCATCACCTATGGCTCCTAGAACGTTTCCACCAGCGTTGTCTCCGCTCCATCCTCAACATTCATTGGAGCGACTTCATCTCCAACATCGAAGTACTCGAGATGGCAGAGGCCGACAGCATCGAATCCACGCTGCTGAAGATCCAACTGCGCTGGGTAGGTCACGTCTCCAGAATGGAGGACCATCGCTTTCCCAAGATCGTGTTATATGGGGAGCTCTCCACTGGCCACCGAGACAGAGGTGCACCAAAGAAGAAGTACAAAAACTGCCTAAAGAAATCTCTTGATGCTTGCCACATTGACCACCGCCAGTGGGCTGATATCGCCTCCAACCGTGCATCTTGGCGCTTCACAGTTCGGCAGGCAGCAACCTCCTTTGAAGAAGACCGCAGAGCCCACCTCACTGACATAAGGCAAAGGAGGAAAAACCCAACACCCAATCCCAACCAACCAATTTTCCGCTGCAACCGTGTCTGCCTGTCCCGCATCGGACTTGTCAGCCACAAACAAGCCTGCAGCTGACGTGGACATTACCCCTCCATAAATCTTCGTCCGCGAAGCCAAGCCAAAGAAAAATTTATACAGAAATGCTAATTCTTATGAAATCAATTTAAGCCCATATATTAGGAGAAAACATATCAAAAATAAAGTTGACGAATGATTTCCACCTTATTGAACAGTGTCACAGAAATATATTATTTAGATTAACAGTAAGCTCCTCACACTAATCACTCAGGGAAAGGAGTATCAGAGATCACAGCCAATTCTGTGAATTTATAACCCAGACCTCAATGAAAAGCTCTCCCAAAACAAAGTGCTCTGTTGTTATCAGTCTCTGGGAGGGTGACACAAAGTGCAGGAATAAAAATTGCTCATCAAACACTCAAAAAAGAATCGACTCCATTGAACTACTTCCACCAAAGACCCTCTCTTTCACCATGCATTCCAAACAAAGCTTCCTAAGCTTCACAAACAAGCTACAGGTACATGAATAGAGAACAATTTTACAGCCCATTTACCAGTGGGGAAAATAGTCTCTAGACCAGGGGTGTCAAACTCAAATTCACAGAGGGCCAAAATTAAAAACTTGGACTAAGTCGTGGGCCAAACTAAATATTGATTGAAAATTTTCAACAACATCTGCATGTTTTCTCTTCTTTCAACTTTTTCTTATTAAAATAAATGTTTAATAATAGTTTTGGTTAAACTCTTTCCAGAAGAAGCATTAACAAATGAGAAATAAAATATTCAATAAATAGTATTTCTCTATAGCCTTTAAGCTCCTTTTAAATGTATTCTTTTCCACAGCCAACAAGTCAAAAAAATAATAACTTGCTTCAATGACAAACAGGTTTGTCTTTTAAAATGATGAACATATAGTCTCCCTCCCACCTGTCTTGAAAGGTCCTATTTTCAGTCTTTCGTTTGGGCATTTTTCGTAAGGGGTTTATTACACGTGAGTTGGGCGACAGGTCGCAGATGGTGATGAAAGTAAAGAGAGGAGGTGGGGGCGATTAGCGGGCTGATGGGCCGGTGCCAACGCATTTGCAAAGCATTCTGGGATTTGTAGTATTAGCTGTGCATGCGCTATACTGGCGCGGCGGCCAGCGGGCCAGCTCTAATACATATTTGATATGATCTTGCGGGCCAAATATAAATATATCATGGGCCAAATTTGTCTGCGGGCCTGAGTTTGACATGTGTGCTCTAGACAGTCATGGTGCTTTTAGTGGTGGTACTGCATCGCCGTGCATTCCAAAGAGATTTTGGCATAGCAATAAATGTTTATCGTGCCTGAACTAAATGCTTGATTTTGGGAGGAAAATCTAATCACCTTGTGAAACTTTTCATATTTGAAGTACCTTTTATTAGTATACATGCCATATCCCAACTAAGAATATCACTGATGCATCAAGGTCAGTTTATTTATCTTCTAATTTCCAATCACATGAACCATTTTCTCAGTACTCTCCTCATCTGTCCAAACTGTGGCCTCTGATACTTCATCTAAAATCCTCAACTGCCTGTTTTATTCCAGAAGGACGAGCCTCTGTTTATTGGTTCTGAGCATAAATCGTGTGGGAGCTTGGTTATAGATTCACCATCAGTATATAAGAAAGATCTGCATATATGACAAAAGGAACAAATGAAACCAAATAATGGACTAATTTTTGCATTGAAAACAGTATAATGCCATATAAAATGAGTGATTAAGCCTCACTGCCACATAATGTGCCTGCTGAACAGTAGAAATTGCTCATCAAACTGCTAATATCTATCAATTTTTTCCCCCCAGAGTGCATACAAAGAAAATGAGAGATTTCAATATCTGGAAAGAAAATCACATTTGGTTCATCTATCAATATTCATGTGTTACAGCATTTCATTTTGTAGATATAACTATTAAAAATCTTGAGTTAAAGTTTTATTCATGCATCCAATTGAGACAGATACATTTGCCATAATACTTATTTGAAACAGATAAGTAATGTTTCTTAAAGATTCAAAATCAAAAGATCTTGATTCTAAACAGAATGTACTTCTGGCAGGAAACCGCTTTGATGGATTGACTACCCGAAGCAGGGGCAGCAGGTGCCCTGGGTAATTTTTAACCAGTAATTCACTTGACATCTATAATGGGAGGGAATCAAATGCAGAGTATCTGACAGTAGCCAAAGGGTCATGGTCATTTACAAAAGGTTTTGTGGCTTATAAGTGCCCACTGAGCTTTCCTTGTGTGACCAGAAATCTTTATTTAAATGACATCTTTTGTCCTCAGACCAGCTGCAGGTATACTTTGGCTTGGCTTGAAAGCTGTGGTAGTTTCTCCCCTTACTGCCCAAAAATGTATGCCTCAACTGCAGGAGAACATCAGAAATGATGATTTAAAAACTCTTTTTAACTGCCCATCAATTGGTAGGTAGGATTAAAATCAACAATAACACTGGGCAATAATTTTTTTCAAGGTTTGCATCCTGAAAGAAAATTGGGATTATGATAGACCATTTCAAGATGAACATAAAGATAATCTCAGATTTGCTCTTTCGCATAGGAAGTTAGAGAAATGTTAAATTATCTTTTATTGAATTTAGCATGTTTAATCACATAATGATGCTGACATATTGCATTAGTTTGACTGACCTAAAAATGTTTTGCCTCTAATTTTAATTTTCAGTATCTGATGCCTCTCGTGCCAGAGGCTATTAATAGTCGGCCAACATTGATAGTTGCCCTGATTCCACTTTTCCATGGTCACAATGTCCTGGCGAAACCTTTCACCATGTTTGTCACTGACTGCTCTAAGATCAGCAGGGAAGAAGTCCAAGTGCGAATGCAGAAAATGAATTGTCAATGACATGTTGCACTTCACGGTTTTATATGCTTGAAGTAGAATTAAAATAGGTCAGGAAATCAGAAAAATAGGTTATATCTAAGAAACAGTATGTGAAAGGGAAATTTTAAGGTGCTTTTTATGATCAGCATCCCAAGATCTATAAAACGCACCTAAAAGTGCTCAGGAAGCAAAATCTTTATTGTTCAGCGTTTTTTTTTGATTCACCATTGATGGATTTTTTTAAAAAATGTGAACATTTTAAAGAACACCTGCAATTTTCTATCATAGAATGATAATAGGCTACAATTTTATGACTGTTAAGATGTACATAATTTTACAAAGTCTTTCTGCAATGATGCAAGAGTTATAGTGCAAATCAAAAACAAAATTCCACAGAATGAAGAGCAGAAATTATACATGTTCAATCACCCTTCATGGTGCTGATCCCATGCTTTAAGAGCATGTGTCAACTTTCAAGGCTTGAACGCCACAAATCGTACATGGGAACGGGTATTTGGGAAAGTGTGTCATGTTGGAAAATGGCCAGTTAGGTAGAAATTGGGTATCTGGAATCTTCTAGATTTCTCCCATTTTTCATCTTAATTTTACTCACCATAGAGAAATTGAATAAAACATTTTATTTACTCATTTACTTGCTGAAGGTTACTATGAATGACACCCCGTAAATACAGATTTTCAGATGGCATTTAGTAAGATATTACATAAAGATTTTGTCAGAAGAATTTAGCTCGAGGTAAAAATGGAATTTTAAACACATGGATAAAAACTTGATAAATAGAGAAGTCAGTCAATGGGCTGGCTTGAAGCCAGGGAGGGAGAATCAAGAAGTGCTGGTAGATTGGAGTTTTGAAGCTGAGAAACTTGAATAAAAATTTTTCACTCAGGTTCAGTTGAATTTAACAGTAGAACCCGCCTTCCAATCTCCCTTTCCTCGCCACAGCCAACCATTATGAGTAGACATTGACATCTGACCAGAAATGGGCATGCAGAGGAGAAAGGGATGCAAAGATGGAATTGGAAATCTCTTGAGAAGATTGGGAGATCAGTGGTAGAAGAGATTAAAGGCTTTATCCCTCCAAAAGGTGTGATATCTAAATTATATAATATAATTACAAAAATAAATTCTGGGACTTTTGAAAAGTTTAAAAATGATTGGGAAAGAGAACTCAACCTTCATATTTCTAATGAAAATTGGAATAAAATTCTGCGACTGGTAAACTCTTCTTCTCTATGTGCAAAACATTCACTAATACAGTTTAAAGTTGTTCATAGAGCTCATATGTCTAAAGATAAACTCCATCGCTTTTATTCTCATATCGATCCTATATGTGATAAATGTCAATTGGAAATAGCTTCCCTTACACATATGTTTTGGTCCTGTCCCTCTTTACAGAATTATTGGAAGGAAATTTTTTCCATTATATCTACTGTTTTGAATATTGATTTACAACCACATCCCATTACTGCAATTTTTGGATTACCTATGATAGATTTTACTTATTTATCTCTTCCTGCGGATCGTATGATTGCTTTTCTTACACTAATGGCTAGAAGATCTATACTATTAAATTGGAAAGAGGTAAATCCTCCCTCTGTTTTCCAATGGTTTACCCAAACTATACTATGTTTAAATTTAGAGAAAATTAGAAACTCTGTCTATGAATCCCCTTCTAAGTTTGAGTTAACCTGGCGACCATTTATTCAATATTTTCATTTGTGGTGAGTTGATCTGGCTCTGTTTTCTTTCTATGATTATGTATGATAATTGGGCTGTAAGATGAGATCGGAGTGATCGGCGTGGTTTAGCTATGTCTGTAGGTTTTTTTAAAAGTTTTTTTAAAAGTTTTTTTTAATTCAGATTTGTTTTGTCTTCTTTCTTGGGGTTTTTTTTTCTCTTTTTTCATATATTGTTATTAATTATATCTTTTTTTTTAGAGATAGTTCGCACCCTAAACTGATCAAAAAAAATTTTTTATGATATATTTTTATTCTGTAATATTATTGTTTAATATCTCTGTATTAATTCATTACTTACTATGTATTTTTTTAATATTTCTTTGAACTGTATGTGTTTATAAATTATAATAATAATAAAAAGATTGAAAAAGAAAAGATTAAAGGCTTTGGGTGGGGTGAATTGGAGAGTAGTGTGTGTGGATGGAATGAGAGGGTCATACCACAATCATCCCAGCACAAAGACATCACTTCAGAAGCTCCTCAGAGCAGTGTCCAGGATCTAACACTCCTCAGCTAACTTAAGCAACAACCATGTTTGCAGAATGTTGAATTCATTCATCTCTCCTCAGCACATGAGGAACATTTCAAGTCAAGTTTATTGTCATCTGATTGCACAAGTACAACCTGATGGAAAAGCATTCTCTGGTTCTCGGTGCAAAATGTAGAGTTCGGGAAGTGGGGAGCGCAAAGGAAAGTGAAAGAACCCAGGGAGGAATTGGGAATGGGGAAATTACCCTACTACCGCTCATTTCTCTGCCTGGTCCAACTACAGCTTTAGGTCGCAAACAAGCTTGTCCAACCTAAATAAATATAAATTCTCCGCAAGTCCCAAAACAAGATCATGCATAGC